>NC_143582.1:111754028-112075165 GCF_048544385.1 Mastigoproctus giganteus | reverse complement strand
GATCAGAAGGATGACAAATAATTCCCAAATAAATCCATCCCCTAAATTGGAAAGGACAGTTAATCACAAATACCTCACGTATTGTCAACGTGCTCGGCGAAAACTTTGCCAATACATCTGCCAATTGCGCATACTGAACTGCTTTCAACACTTACAAGAACAAAGCCGAAAAAATAAACCTAAAATTTTCCACCAATCGTAGGAACAATACAACTTGCCGCTAAGGGTAGCAGAATTTAAACAAACCCTGATACAGACGAAACAAGCACACTTGGTACCGGTGAAATGCATTATGCAATTATTCAATAATTAGATGAACAATCTCAATTTGCCCTGTTAGATTTATTTGACCAATAGCATTACACAATAATACTAGCTTTCTTGAAGCTGGGAAAAGACCAATCAGACCCACAGTCCTATCGCCCTATCGCTTTGACCAGTTGTTTGCCACACTTGGAGAAAATTGTCAATAATAAACTAACATGGTATCTAGAAACAATAACCTTCTCAGTCCTGCACAATATGGCTTTCGAAAAAAATCGCTCTACCTTAGATGTACACATACATCTGGAAAATCAAGTAAGAAACACGTTCCTCAGAAAACAACATCGAATCCTAGTTAATTTTGATATTGACAAGGCATATGATACCACGTGGCGCTATGGCATCCTTAGAGGACTACACCAACTTGGTCTTTTTTTTTTTTTTTTTTTATGGAAACCCCAAACACGAAAGGTATCAAATCCTATAGTACTTAGTACCGTGCATGGGTTGAAGGAGACGTATGGAGGGGAGGGGGATGCCGGAAACTTTGCTCTAAAGACTAAACATGGGTTTCACCACTTCAAGCCTCCAATAAGCAAAGTGGTGGTATTTCACCGGTTGATGAAAGTCATCTAGCACCTGTTCACCTACCTCTATACATAAGCAATTTTCTCAAAAATCGAACATTCCGAGTTCGACTTAACAATACACTTTCCAAAACATACTCTCAGGAAGAAGGTATACCTCAAGGATCCATATTAAGTGCCACACTTTTTTTGCAATCTACTTCAGCACAATAATACAACAAATACCAGCCAACATCATCACCACTGTCTATGCAGATGATTTCAATATTTCTTATCAAGCACAACATATGAGGACAATAGAACGGCAATTACAAGTAGACATAAACAAAGTCATAAAATGGACAGAAAGAAATGGATACAGAATTTCCACACAAAAGACCGTACGTATACATTTTTGCAGGAAAAGGAATCTCTATTCTGATTCTGAACTCAGGCTGAAAGGGCAGATCATTCCAGTTAAAAACAGTGTCCGTTCCTCAGGGGTTGGGTTTGGCACAAAATTAACCTTTTTCAAGCATATTAGTCACTTAAAGAGTTCAATATCTAAAGAAAATGAATATCTTAAAGGTTCTGTTCACTACCTTATCCTGGGGAGAAGATAGAACAATACTATTACGATTATATCTCCTACTCATTCGTTCCAAGTTAGACTATGGTGCCCCAGTCTATAACTTCTAGACCTAGTGCCCTGAGATGGCTCGATGCAGTACATCACAGCACGCTCCGAATAGCCCTTGGAGCTTTCCGTACTTCGCCTGTGCACGGTATGTATGCGGAGGCCCAGGAACCTCCACTACAAATCAGAAGACATCATCAATTACTTTCTTATGCAACTAAAATAAAATACCTACCAGATCATCCCCTACAGGAAATTCTTTATTTCACCACAATGGGAATAACATTACCAATATCAACAAAGAATCAATAAACCTGCGAGCATGAGATTAAAATACCTTCTCCTCGGTAGAGATCTTAACCTGGATAATACACTGGTTTCCAAAACTTAAGGACCAACACTATTTCTAAAGATTACAATCACAAAACCTTTACTTAAGGTACTCGTTACTGATGAGAGTAGATTCAGTCTCAGCAGCGATTCTGGACGTCAGCTAATCTGGCGAGAGGTTGGCACACCGTATCACCCAGCAAACATCGCTGAAAGGGATCGATTTGTCGTCTGGGGAGGCGTTATCTTGGATGGACGTACACAACTCCAGATACTGGAAGGCAGTACTGTAACTGGTGCATACTACTGTACTGAGATAATCCTTCCCCCATGTGCATCTGTTCGTGTTTATGGATCATAATGCCACACCCCATCGCACTGCAGCTGTTGATATGCTTTTGGAAAGTGAGGACATTGTTCGTATGGATTGGGATGCCCGTTACACCGATCTAAATCCCATCGAAAACATATGGGACGCTCTGGGGAGACGCCTAGCGGCACGTCCACACCCACCAGAAAATGTTCACCAGTTGAAGATGCCGCTGACAGAGGAATAGACGATGTTACCACAAGAACTTATCAACAACATTGTTCTAAGTACGGACAGGCGATGCAAAGCCTGCATCGACATTAGGGGTGGCCATTTCTCCTACTGAGGACCACCTCTTCCCTTTGTTCCATCTTTGGCAGTGATGCATCTGTATCATGGCAGCTAGTGCTACGTTGCCATTTTTGAATGAAGTCCCTCTGTACCGTTTTGTTTCAGTTGTTGTCGGTGTTGTTTCCCTCATCATTTCTGTACCTCACGAGGTTCCTTTGGTACACTTTTCCTATATCCAGGCCACTCCTATGAGAAACTACAGGTGAAAACCTGACTGGTCATTAAATTTTGCACACCAGTGTATAACTCCACTGATATAGCAGTCTACACCACCATGGATCATCAAACAGCCTACATACGACTTGTCCTTCCACTTTTGGGACAAACAAGCGCTGCCACATATCAACTATTAACATCTGCATGCTGCTTACAAGTTGCAATTTTTAGATTATTGCTTCCTATATTCAGATGGCTCAAAAACTGATTATCATGTGGGAGCGGAAGTTTACACATCTGATTTCACCACAGCCCAAAAACTCCCAAACGACTGCAGCATTTATACTGCAGAACTGCAAGCCATTATGTTAGCGCTCAACCAAATCGAACACTCAAGCTCACAAAACAGCATCATTTTTACTGACTCCCTTAGCTCCATGATGGCTATACAAAATGTCAATTCTAATAAACACCCACTGCAACAACAAATTTAATGCTGAGTATAGTATCAAAGCTCCTTGAACAAAGTCATAAGATAAGATTTTGCTATATCCCCAAGTCATATCGGAATATATGGAAACGAACAAGCAGACAAAGCTGGTAAGGAAGCCAACAGCAAGGTAAGGAAGCCAACAGCAACCTTTCTGCATCCGAATCCATTCCTTCCACAGATTACGAAAAAAGTTATTCACCACATACAATTTCCACTGGCAATAGCAACGGTAAGTGCTAACTAACAACAAATTGCACCAAATTTAAAGTTTACTCCAACCATGGAAATCCAGTATTCAGCAAAACAGACATGACGAAGCGATACTCCCAAGGTTAAGAATAGGATACACTCATTTCAGCCACTGTCATTTCTTGGGAGGAGAGGATCTCCTACCTCTCACACACAACAAACAGTGGAACATGTACTAATTACATGTCCAGCTTTTACAGTTGAGCGCCGAAATTGCATCAAAGAGTTGACAAGGAAACATCACTTTCTCACTCTCAAAACCATACTAGAATACAGGAAAATATAGCAGACGTTTTTCAGTTCCTCAAGGAAATACATTTCTATAATCTAATATAAAACCAAATATAACCTCTGCAGTAAGCTATAATCACTCCGTGACTTTTGGAAACTATTCACAGCAAAATACGAATACAAACAAAATTGTTTGTATTCGTATAATTGTAATTATACGAATTATTCGTATAATTGTACAAAATTGTAAAAAATCTTCCAGGCGCATTTTAGCCGCAGCAGCTCTTGCGGCAAGAATTTCTAAATCAATCAATTAACCTTTTTCAGCTGCTGTTCATAAAATGTGCTTTCGATCATTTCACGGCTCGATCTTTCACTCTGCACACAATGGGTTGTCCTAGTTTCAAAACTTGGGAAATTGTGAACAGTTCACGGCTCCAGTTGCCCCAGAATCGTTTTCGAAAGGGATGAGAATCACTACTAAGCACAAACACGATCACCGACTTTAAATTTGGTTATCTGTTTTTTAGTATTTTTCAAATACAATTTCCGATAAACGTCTTCTTCATTGAACAGGGTTACCTCTGCAGGAGGCATCTCGATGGTGCGATGTGTTGTCCAATTATAAGTATCAACAATGTCAGGAAGAACATGAACATATTTCTTACTTTCAGAATAAGTTATTTGAATATTTTTTCTTTCAGGATTCTGATGAAGTGTTCAGCTTTTGCTGCCTTTTTTCCGATCTAGCCGTATAGAAATTAATGTTAAGAGATTTAAATGAAGCCTTTAATTCTTTATTTGTAAACTGCTTTCATTAGTAGCTGTTAACATTGAAAGGTGTTCTTCTTTGAAATAGACTTGACTGCCTTAACCATTGGTTGTGAAGTTTTATATTAAGGCTGCATATATGGTCGACCAATTTAGACGAATTTTCGTACTCTGCTTCCAACACGTAAACCTCTGTGTTCCGGGATTTGTATATATATTTGTATATATATATATATAATCCGACAAAAAGTGAACTGACGAATAATTTGGAGCACTACTTTGTGGAGATTTTCAATATCTTTGCATTCGCCAATTCAAATTTAAGGATTTTTTTAATTTGTGAACTGAATTTTTATGATATTCTGCTTTTAACATGATTCGGGTGGCTGTGAACATAGTACCTGTAATTATCCACACTCTATTTTTATCAATTTTTATGAATTTTTAACATTAAGGAAAAGTAAATCATTACCTTGTATCTTGGATTGCGGACTATCTGCTTCTTTGTAATACTCGCAATTGGAAAAAAAAAAAAAAAAAAAAAAAACCTTCAATATTCTTATTTTTAAAGAAAAATCAAAGTAGTAGTATAAGCCAGGGGCTTAGACTGCTACTTTGATTCTATGTGGTGAGTATGGGATTGGTTCCATATTTGATTCCATCTGGTCAGTACAGGCTCAGGACCCGGGGTCCTCAGTCTGTTTATTAATTGATTATGATCAGTTTATTGGATATCATCATTCTTTCTTCCTTGGTGATTCTCTTCTACTTCTGACTCTTGTTTTCTATCTCTCATGGTAACCTAGAATTTTTTTTTTTTTTTTTTTTTTGCTGGTGCAGCAAAAGCCTCAGGCTTCCTTGCACCATATGGCTAATAATAAGTCAAGCCTTATTTGTCTTAACTTGCTCATTACCTCCTAGTTGGAATGTTGCCTTACTACCAATCTTTCTGAAAAAAAAACAAACAACCGATTAATTACTAATTTAATCAAGTATTTTGCGTTATTCCCATGGCATAAGACTGCATAATTTCCACTGGGTGTGATCCTGTTTCCTCAGGCAATTAATCTTTATATTACTGCTGAAAGAAAGCGCTTTCAATCTTATCGGCAATCAGTACACTGCAAATTTACATTCCCCTGATATAAATTTTAATTGTTTCATATTCTAATCATTTTAATGATGCTTCCAGTATTTGCCATTTTCATATTATTTCATACATATTACATTTTAATATTGTAATGACTGTTTACAATCATTTCGTTCATGTAAGGACACTATCGGTGCAATGGTTCGCTGCACCGTTTATAATAAAAAATAATCCGATTAATTGATTATATTGATCAGTTTATTGCACCGATATTAAGCCACGTGGTAATGCTTAAATCAGATTGAAAGTAATGTTTAAAATCCAGTTAACAATTAAATATTATTAACAAAAGGGTTGACAATGCCATGAGCCTTAGAGGAAATAGCATAAGGCGGAACGAGAGATTTCACCACTTTTTCAAAGACAAAACTATTTATAGCAACGCTATAGTTGTGCGGTCCACGGTAGCACAGTTGTTACGTGCTTGTTCGCCGAGTGGAGAAACCTGAGTTCGAATCTCGCCGAAGGCGTTAAGGAAGTTTATCCTGCCTTTCTCCACTCGGTGCTGAGTTAGTCGGTCTCAGGCCGTGGACGTGAGGGTTTTCTCCGGGTACTCCGGTTTCCCCTCACAGACCCAAAACCGGCCGTAGAACACACACGAGACATAGACCTGAAGACAAATTTCTTGAAAATTCAATACGCCCGTTTTTGGGTGTATTGGATTTTCAAGGAACCTTGCGGGAACTACCCTATGCGGGAGGGTAGCTCCATGCTTCTCTGAGATAAATATTTAAATTAGGTCCTGCTCTCTCAGCAATTGATTGTTTCGGAACATTAATATAAGGGCGCCATCTTTTGGTAAAGTAAATTATTAAACTTCCCACAATACCTTGTTGTCATCCATTTCAACTGACGTTTCTTCAGCACTTGGATGTTAACTTCGAGTCGCTCTTTACCTGGTGTTTCAAGCCGGAAGGAATTATTGCAACACTAAGAGACTTGCTTATTAAGAAAGTGTATTTTCTTGCTGGTTATTGAGTTTTATACTTTGTATCGTCGTGGGTATCATTTTACAGATGGCTGATAATTGTTAAAGCTGTTGTTAGAATGTCTAAGGCCAGGTGAGTATTTTGAAAATTTTACTTGAATATCCGGAATCTGTTTACCTAATACAAAATAATGGTAAACAGCTTTATCTGCAAATTAGAGCACATTCATGTATTGTTACGTGTACATTTTTCAGAATATCAAATGCGCATGCATAGCTTAGAAACTATATTTAAGTAGTATGCACTCATTATCAGTATTTTATGAAAAGTTGAAGTTTTCTCCAAGGATAAAAGCATTTTCTATCTTGAAAAATGAATGAAAATGTGTTCGCTTTCCTATATGCATTAACCATTCTTACCAGTATGTCAAATGTGCGTGTTATTGAACGAGTAATGCTAAGAAACTAGATTTTCATGCAGTGTGCACTCTATCAGTATTTTATGAAAACTGCAGTTTCTACACTTATAAAAAACGAACTCGAAAGTTACTAGGTTTCTAATAAAACTCTAAGGAAGGGTAATTTTTGAATACGTAGCATTACCATTTCATAGTGGAGATTGCTACATGTTACCTAAAGTTAATTCATTTTTGAAAAATCCAGAAAGCGCTTTCATTGTTATCAGCAATGAGTACGGAAGTTACATTCCATTAATATATTAATTTATTGATATTGTATACCATGAAAAAAAAACAATTACTTTGATTGCAAGTAATGAAATATTGCATAAAAAATGCAATTTTTTTAAACGAAACAGTGTGGAACGGTAATTTGAAAACGTAACTAGATTTCGGGGCTGTACTCCATTTTATGGGTACACCGCGTCGCTGCCGAAGAGCGGAGCGAAGTGAGTTTCCTTTGTATTCAAGTAGTAATTTTTTTTTTTTTTTTTTTGGTGAAAAAAGGTTGTTTTTACGTGACTTCGGGAGGGATTCGAGAAAGAAAAAAAAAAAAAAACTGGTCGTTGGCCACGGCCAGGACTGCCTTCTTCCTCGCCGAAGTACGGAGGTGTACCCATAATCGGGAATACAGTATTCGCAAACCCTTATCAGTATGTCAAATGCGCATGCATTCCCCTACCCCTTCGCTGTTCCATTATTGAGCGAAGGAATGCTAATTAGATTTCCAAGTCGTACGCGTTCACCAGTATTTTATGAAGGCTGCATTTTTGGGCTAGGATTAAAACGCATTACTGGTGATAGTTCTGAAAATCCCTTTTCTTTCAGGACTGTTTTTGTTAGCAATGCCCAGGCAGGAATTTTGACTAGGTCAAAATTCTCCCGAATGCTGGAAGTTGAGGCTAAAAGAGTTATGTTCCCATCTAGCCAGCAGGCGGCAATACATTAATTGTTCACTACAGTGGTCGTGTCTTGTGAAGGGCGAAGTTGATATCAGTGATTTCGGGGCTGCTTTGATTGCCGTTGCATGTATAATTCCTTGGAGTTGGCGGAATAATATACTGCCGCTGCATCCGGTAGGTCGACACACGTTATGATGATAATTATTTCTACCCTAACCTTTTCACATTGTAAATTAGGAGAACTTTGTGAGTTTGAACAAGATTCCACACTTTTTCGCATTGGAATTATAATTCAGTTGTTATTTTGTCCGTTTATTTAGCGTAAAATACATTTTAAATTGAGCTATAATTTGTATTTCAAAGAACAAAATGAGCTGTATTTTTATAAATAAATCTATCTTGCTGAAATTAATGTGAGTTCCAAACTTAGATTTCATTCGGAAGTTTGTAATGTAAGCGGAAATACAGTGAAAGTTTAAATTTACCAATTAGTGACTTCGTTAATTAATGAATCTCTTCTCTTTATATATAAAAAAAATTAATGCATGTATTAGCATTTTATTTTCTTTAGCAGATTTGGAATTTTAAATTGTGTACGTCGAAATTGTATTGGCTTACCCCAGACGAGCCTTTCAAGTAACGTCTAGTATTTCCCTGGGCGGAAATAGGCGTTACTTGATTTCGTGCACAGGCTTGTATTTTATTATGCTGTGGCCAATCCCTGTCTTACTTTGGAAAGAAGCTTCTGTTACAAAATGTGCCTAGCATGGAGGACAAACTTCCTGCATTACTTTATTACGATATTAGGGCATGTTCTGAAACATGGTTGAGTGAGGGTATATCTTTCTCCCCCTCTCAATTCTATGTTTAGGTGTACTTTTATCGCTTCTTTTCGTATGCTAATAAGTGATGGTATGCCTTTTTCTTTCTAATTTATTTAGAAAGAAAAATTTATGCCTTCCCAGGCATAAATTCAGGAAATTGAGGAAATGCCTTCCCAGGCCTAAATTCATGCCTACAAGTCTTTCCTCAATCTGAATTTATGCCTGGGAAGGCATAAATTCAGATTGAGGAAAGACTTGTAGGATAGATGTGCGGAAGTTTGCCTTTAGCCAGCGGGTGATTGATTGATTGGTGGAACAAACTTCCATTTGTAGTTGTAGAAGTTGATAGCTTAAATAGATTCAAGAAACTTGACAAACATTTGGAGCGAGTGGATGGGTGAAATAAGGGGTGTTTTTTTTTTTTTTTTTTTTGGCTGATGCTATATAAGCTTGCTTTCTTGCATCATGTGCCTTTTAATAATGCTAATTATGATTGTACTTTTTCTCTTCCTGTAAATGTAGACAAGTCCCTAATGAATGCATTATACAATTCTTCTAACCTCTCATTTACAAACTGGTGTGTTGAGTCCCGATCATCCAACAAAAACGTCCAGTTTTTTTTTTAAAGGGGGCGTTTTCTCGAGAGCTTCGTCAGAGCCAAAGAACCCTACACTCTGTATTGCCTGGTCCACGTCGTAGTGTTGGGCGGGCAACCATGAACCCCACGGCTGAGTGGTCTGAGGAACAACAGAGTATACGCGAGGTTGGTGTGGATCCCCTGTGCCGCAAGAAGTATAACACTATGCTCACGTAAAGTCGTTGTTTTTACAAATTATTGGAAAGAAGACTGCAGCTAACGAATGCTATTGTTGTTTTTCGTAACGTGAGAATGAGAATTATTTGCCCTTGTTTTGGTTGATTTTTGTTTCACATCTAAACCAAATGTCAGGCTAGAATCTGCATATTTGGAAATAGTTCTAGTTTGACTGCTTTCCCTTATTTTTTTATTTCATGTGAGACATTTGTTATTGTTCCGAGTTGTGTTGAAAATGGACGGTTCTTGTCAGTAGGCCTCTTTTTTTTTTTTTTATCCTAAATATTGTAATTGGGATTTAGCTGTTACTTTGATACATATCCTTGGCATTGTCTTGATAACCTTTTTTTTTTTTTTGTCACCTTGCTTGTCATTTATTAATGACACGAGGCGGTTCTTTCATACATCCAATCTGTGATAAGGCCGAATCCCTTTCAAATACCACAGTTGTAACAAGGCTGTTGAATTCCAAAAAGATCTATTATGAAAACGCTGGAAATGCTCGATTCAAAATCGCAAAATTACTAAAAAAAATTCTTTGCGTGTTCAGTCTGATACTGAATGAATATCTCGGCATCTCATTTTTTTTACCACAAAAATCAAGAACGCGCTTTAGAAAAGAAACTAAGTATTAGAAGGGATCTTTTTAAATACTCTGAACAGATTGTTTCATATCGAAGAGTACAGACATCTCATTTTACATACCTGAACAACCTTAAAAAGAATAATTATGCATTTTGTTTCAGAGGTAAGTTATTCTATTTACGATTTCAGCTTAAAACTGCCTGTTATTTTATTCATTCTCTGGCTAATTTATAAATATAAGTAATAACAATTTATAGCCTTTGTGGAACTTATCCTTAATGTGCTATATTTGGGTTTTTAGAGTCTTTATTGCAACATTTGATTGTAACTGGTTACATGGTTAAGTGTTGCGACTTTCCCTTTGCGGCCAAAAAGCCAGGTGTTTACAGATAAGAGGTTACAAAAACAAGATGACATTAAATGATATAGGGAATAGTTTAATAAATCCTGAAAGTGCCCTTTGCAAGCACAAACTTAATTCTTCCAAAATAGGCGGAATTATTAGGCAATCCCGCGAAAGTCCCAACACGATCGTGCAAATTCAAGTAATCGTTTTACCTTATCAGATTGTTTTGAGTTCATGGAGCGTAATTCGAGGGTTTAGTGTCGGACAAAATTAACTACAAAATCATTTTGTAGTAAACGTTTTTGTAATTAACCAAGAAAATATCATTTGACAGTTTCTTAGTTTACTGGAAATGTGCTTATAGTCCAAGGTAACTTGTAAACTACTGGAGCAGGGGTTGGGAACCTTTTTCCCCGTCTTAAAAAGAGCTAATTTTGGCATCTTTTTTAAGATGGGGAAAATCCTCGTGCAAACATCAACTTTCAACAGCTCCATAAAACTTTTTCATTGGAAAACTGAGATAATATACCTATCTATACTGATGGCTCCAAAACACATGCAGTCGTAGGTGCTGCAGCAGTTTCTTCCACCTTCTCAGTTTCCGCATCTTTCTACGGAATGCAGTATCTATACTGCAGAATTATTTGCAATAAAACTAGCTCTAGATAAAATACACAACAGCCATACCAAGCAATCTCTGATATGCACTCTCCTTAAGCGCAATCACTGCTATTCAATCTACCATTTCGCCCTCTCATCCCATTCTTAAAGAGATACGATCTAAGTTATTTTACTATCAAACAGCCAACTAGAAGGTTACCTTCTGCTGGATACCTGGTCATGTAGGCATCCCAGGTAATGAACAAGTAGATGCCACTAAACACCCTGATTCAAGCTCTTCCAAGCAACAAAAGTGCCCTACACCTACTACAAATTCATCATTAAAAAACATGTAGGAAACAATTGTCTCATCTCTGGAAAACTCAAATAATAAACTGCTGCAGATAAAAAAAAAAAAAGCCAAAACTGTGGACATTTAGTATCAGGAAAAGCAGGCGACAAGAAGTAATTCTAGCATGGCTCCCTATCGGTCATTCACATCCAATTCATTTGTATTTGTTTATGGGAGAGGACCCCCCTCAGTGTTTCTTTTGCCAGTCGCAGCTAACAATAAAACATTCTCATTGAACGTCCCCAACTTTCAATTACCAGAAAATCAAGCTTTATCTTCCTATCCCACTTGCAGGAACCGTTAACCTTATTACACATTCTTGGCAATGATGCAATTTTTGAGGAACTGATTTTACTTATTTGAAACAGATAAATCTTTAAAATAGTCTGTGATCACAATAACATGTGAAATTTTTGTGATAAGCAAATATTGAGCAGGCACAATGTGGCCCAAGAGGCCCTTGTGCCAAAAAAATGCCAAATACAACAACCACCAAAATTGGCTAAATCTTTTAAACTGCCCTCGCATGCCCAGAACACAAAATTGGCTAAATATTTTAAAACACTCCCCTCGTATTTCAGAACACAAAATGCATAATTATTTTTCTTGATCATACCAAATCTTTCACTCCAAGATTCTTAATTCTCTGCTACTTCCCTCTTCATTTGAACGTGTTTGCTTTTTTTTTTTTTTTTTGCTGGTTGAACTGATTTATTCTTTACAGATTTTAAGCAATCTGTAAAGGGTAAATAGCAATTAAAATATTTATGGGAATTAATGAAGAATCTCACACCACGTACAAACCGTAATTGAGACGTAATGACAATTTCGTCATTACGTCTCATCACTCTGACTTCAAACAAATCACTGCATGAAGTAAAAGTAGTGTTCGATGTCTAACGGCCCCAGGGGTTCTCCCCCATCTCTGCGTTGTGTACTCTTTGTGTATCACAGAATTTTGTTAAGGCCAAGGTGTAAAAAGTGCAACGTGGGTGTTAGTATTGTGTAGTCTCGCGTTATGTTGTTTCTCTGACCATTTAGCCGTTGGGTCCCACTAGGCTAGGTCATTTAGCCTAGTGGGATCCCCTTTGCCCATACTTAACCCCAATGAGGCAAGTCAGGTAGTAGAAGGATCGCTTAAGTACTCTGGCACGCCATGTCACCTAATTTCCGAAGATTTCAGTGGCAAGGGCCTAAAAAAAAAAAAAAACGCGACAAGTTAGGGGGGGACAGGTAAATATATGGGGATAAGGAAAACAACACGAAACTGGTCGTGGGGACAAGCCCCACCAGGAGAAAAAGGCGGGGGGGACAGAAAATCGTTCCCTCCCCTTCTACCCAAGGGATGGAAATTAAAAGTGAACTGGGCTAGAGCGCTCGTTCAGGTCGCCAATGTCAACAGTAATTGTCAAGTAGTAGATTATCCCAGACAAGAAATGCATTCAGGAGCTGGCATTTAGTGTTATTTTGCCTCCTCCGGGTGTTTCTTGGGTCTTTGCCTTGTCAATATCCATTGTCTAGAGAGATCAGATCCAGTTTAATTGCCTCTAATAGGACTAAGTTACAATTAGGAGTTGGTCTGTTTCCATTTCTCAAGGATAACCATGCTGCATCTCCAGTGGCAGCGGTGGCTCCCGATCGAAGTACGACGTAGCCTGGCTTGTTACGTCGCTCCTGGTCAACAAAGGTCGTCAGTAAACACTGATTTCACTCATTCAGAACTGAATGAGTTCTGAATTCATTGCGGAGATGGGAGAAATCCCAGGAGCCGCTAGACCCTCAATACCTCATTCAGAACTTCTTGGCTATCCAAGCCTTTGCAACTGGAAGACTTCTGCATCTGGAAGCCTTGGATTTGTAATGCGGTATGGTGTAGTGTCGAATTACGTAAAGTTCTGTTAAATCGTGGAGGCTTGAATCTGCTATATCCACTGCAACTCCAGCTCTTTGTGCTGGCATTTCTGTTCTCAGCAGCTTCTGGCTTTCCAACAGACCCTGAACATATGTAGCTCTTTCCAATGAAGTTTGTACTTTGTCTGAAATTTAATTATATGTATATTTATTTTTTATGTAATTTGATTAATTCCAGTTTGGTCATGGCAGGTTTTTTCCCTCCCTGTACTTGGGCAAACAGGAGAGGGAGTATATAAGAGTACTGTTAAATTGTGTGTAACTGACAGCGGGGTTGCCATTGGTTGGCTGGGACCACTTTAACTAACAAATATCAATATCAAATTATTGGTTCAAGTCAGTAATTGGTAGTAGTATGTCAATTCTCAGTGGGTACTGAGGGTATTGATCCATCTGGTAGGTGTTGTTATTTTCAGGATTCATTTTGAAGTCCAGTAGTTTCAATTCCCCATGTCTTTCATTGGCAGCATTATTTTGTTGAGCAATTGTGCTAGGTCAGTTCGTCCAAATGATTTATCGGTTTCTGGTCCGTTTATAGTAAGCCATATAGTCAGTTCCATGGCGTGCATTTAAAAAGTCCATATTAGTGTAGGTAAGCTGACAGTTTGATTTAACTCATTTTTTCAAGTCAGTAATTTGATAGTAGTACAAGTGTAAAGTGTGTCAGCTGTCTGACGGCACCAGTGGTTTTCCCCATCTCCGCGTTGTATACTCTGTTTGTGCATCACAGTACTCTGTGGAGGTCAGAGATTTAAGTGTGTGGGGAGTGGAATGTCGTGTAGTGTTTTGTTTTGTTGTCTTTTGACCATTTAGCCGTTTGGCCCCTAATGGGACTCAACGTGGTCCTCACTTTGCCAGAGGCAGGTCACGCACCCAATAGATTTTTAAGTACTCTGGCAGGCCCTGCCACCTAGTTTCCGAAGATTTCAGCGGCAAATACCTATTCTAGTCTTCTTGAATCTGCCCGTGGTTCTTCCTAACACCCCGACTGGGGAATAGAAGATCGTTCCATTAGTTTGTATTTGTCATACTTCAGTTTTGGTAGGAAATCTTGTACTACTACTTGGCACATTGTGGATAGTCAGTTCTGGTCTATCAGACATCAGGCTGATTTGGGACATATCCATCATCAGTGTCATGTCGCCATAGGCATCCTCCTCTTTGTTCATTGCCTTTTTTGTTTAGGTGTCATTTCTGGGTGTTCAGTCAGTAAGGATTTCTTGATGGGAGCACCATTCCGTTAATTAGATTCCTTGCTGCTCTTTTCTTGCCCATGTGGTGCGGGTCTATGGTCTACTTTGTTAATCTCCTGCGTTGTTGTGCAGCGCAATCAATATCCTCCTCCTTGCGAAAAGAACCTATGCAAACTTACTGAACACTTTGTATTCTTCTTTCGTGTCCAGTAAAATGTGTTTCCGATTACGAAGAAGGTATGTAGTCTTGGTTATCAGGATGCTTTGGAGATCCTCATAATATTCACATTCATACATTGTGTTGCCAAGTCTAACTCTCTGCATCCACAATTTGGGTCGTCTACAATTCTCATATTATTTAGCTTGGTATTTATGGCACCATGGCCCGTCAGTAGGTATGTAGTGTGTAATCCTGGGAAGAACCAATGTGGGGTAGATTCTGCTGACGAGTATGAATTTTCTTGTGATTTCTCCTTTACAGGAGCTCCAGTCGCGTTTTTTCCTGTTTCTGATTATTCGCTGGATCTGTTGTGTACCCTATGAAGGTCGTTTGGATTCCTGTAGAGAGCATGTACATTAGCCCACAACGCACCACCTCTAGATCAAGGGGAAGCACACCTGCCAGGGTCTGTAGGGCATGCGTGCTCTCCGTAAAACTGGCACGAGTCATAGTTAGTAGAATATTTCTCTGGATGGTATCAAGAATTCTTTTGTTAACGGCTGTAACTGCCGGAATAAACATCGCTTTATAGTAGAGTGCCAGAGTTCTTCGTTTTAGTCCCGTCTCTTCAAGTGATTCTTGCAATCATGGCCGTGTATTTTCTGAGTTTTTCCTTCTGGTAGAGGAGATGTTGCTTGAAGGATAAGTTTGAGTCTAAAATGATTCCAAGGTACTTTAGTTGCGTGCTAAGCTTGATGGTTCCGCCCTCAATTTTAATCTTTGGCGGCCGACGAGTGTCTAGTATCCTTTTTTAATAGGAGCCAGTCTTTGTTGGTGAAATTGTCAATGAATGCAGCTTCCTCTTGGATTTCCAAGCTGGCCCTTGGGTTTGCCTCCACGGTGAGGATGAGGTCATCTGCAAACGCTTGACTGTTTACCTCTCCTAGGTCCCGAGGGTATTGCTGTCCAGTAGGTGTTGTTATTGTCAAGTCTGTTGTCATTTTTCAGCCGCCTCTCATTAGAAGTATTTATTTTGTTCGTCATTTATGTTAGGTCCGTTTGTCCATTTCCGATCAGTATAGTCAATTCCATGACATGTATCAGTAAGATCCATGCTAGTGTTCTGTGGATGTAAATTAATGTACTGCATCGAGCAAAAGGTGCTCCGTGTACTTAGTAAAAGCCATGAACTCTTCTTGTGTGTCGAGGAGATTCCTCGGGAAGTAAGTGATTGTTGTCATTAACCGGCAGCATGGGTCCTCCATAATCCCAAAGTTGGTTAATTTTGTGTTGAATGCTCCGTGGCCGGTCAGCAGGTAAGTTGTGAATAGTCCGGGATGGAACCGACCTGGTTCCATCCCTAATTATATCTTCATTTTTTTTTCATCTGTTGTATTTAAAAAGTACTTTATATTTACAAAAGATGTAGTGTTAATAAGTTATGCTTCGCGTTCCTTGTATATCGAATTATATTATAACACACAGTTCATATAAAACGGTGTGCCTTTTTTTTTTTTTAATACTGGGTCTTGTTAGGATACTCTATCCTATTGTGTATGTTCATTACTTTTCTTTCATTTAATTCTTGTTATAGGTTCCTCTAGATGAAGAAATTAACATTTCTGATCCCCATATGTCTAGCCCTCAGAGGTATGGAAACCGTGTCCTATATTACTAAGAACAAAGGCGATGGGTCTGCATCGGTCTTTGGTGGAAGGAGATCCGTTTCGCTTTTAGTCCCTATAGAAACGATTCTTCAGACGGTCAGAGTTTGTGGAAATACAACAGCAAGAGCAGCAAGCGAACTTTCATCGGGCAAACCATTCTTGGGATCACAGTATGATGGTGCCAGTTCGGAATCCACTCTGCGATGAATTTCAGTAAGTGCGTAATCTTTTAATTATAAAAATTTAGACATGTGCCGCCTTATCACAAAGTTTGCAATTGAGTGGTATTTTTCAGTCCATAACGTAGGAAGCGCACACTTCTAGAATAACGCAATTTGGTCAATGAATGCCAAAACTAAGTTTAGTATGCATGGATACAGGGTTAACACTGGCGGATTTACTTTATTTGCCAACAGCTTACAACGTAATGCACAACATGTCGTTGGGGGATGTGTGTGTGTGTTCATGTAAATAGGGTGGCCTCTAGGCAGTGGCGTATGAAAAATATTTTTTTTGCTGAAAATAAAAAATTAATACAATGGTATTTAAAATCTTTATCAATACAATATATAAAAAAAAAAAAAATTAAATGAAGTACTGTATTGACTTATGTAATTTAGTATAGTTTTCTTCTAGATTTGGTATTGGCAAAATCAATAATTTAGAAATATCCATTCTTTACGCTTCTATGCTAAGCAGTGCCAGACGTTGTCCCGTGGTGTTTTTTAATTTCGAGAAATAGCGTTCCGCGGTTGATACATCGTCAAAAATTGTCAAAAACAATATCAATAAGGAGCACACTTCCGAAAAACTAGCACTCATATCGTAGTGTTTTATTCTGCTGCTGCTCTCCGTTTTTTATAATGGAATTTTCATCGAATTGGAGTAAGAAATACAAACAAGTCAAAAAAAGTATGCAGTTGGGTAGTCACTAAGTGAATTACACGATAAAAAAAGTTAATTTTAAAGATCAGTTTTGCATTTTCAAATCTGTAGTCCTCTGCTGGTTCATCAAAATGTTTCTTAAATTGCCTCCGTTCATATGCAAGGTCTATTATTTCTGCACAATAGATGATGCTTCCTTGACGATATTTTCAAATTCATTTCTTAATTTTTTTTTCAATTGATTATACGATGTTTCTGTGCCCAATGCAGCTTGACCGATATCCATATTCGTTATTTGCAAAACCGTTGATGTTGAATTAATACTCGACAAGATTTTTTCTATCAGAACGGTGGTTAACACAAAATCAATTTTCAATATTATTTTTAATCTGGACGGCTTCAGGCTTTTCATTGAGTTTTGACGATGTATGATAATTTTATTTAATGCCATTAGCAAACCGGGAAATCTCAATTATATATGCAAACAGACTAGACCAACGAGTTTGATTTAATTTCTTTAATTAATATAATCACATCCACGGGTAATTTGAGATAAGTCCCAACGGTTGATATTGTAGCCAAATAACGGATATATACTTTGAACAATGCAAATTGCATATACAGCTAGGCCTCGCATAACGCGATATTCAGTTAACGCTATTTGAAAAATGACACCACTTTACACTATGCAAATTTCCAGTTAACGCGATCTTTTTTTTTTATGCGATAGTTGAAAAAGATTTGAATCGCGCGTTAAGCTTATCGCGAGTCGTACGGTCAATAAACAAACGTTTGCCTGTTGCGGTGTGTTCCATCAACCATCGGAAGATGTGTTTGTCTCCTGTTAATAAAGTCAATGCAGACTTGCATTTAACAATTCAAATTTTTAAATGAGCCAGATGAAAATGTTGCCGCGAAGGAGATAACGTTAAAAGAATCAGATGAAATCTTTCGTATCGCATAGAACCTCAAACAAAACGTTTGATGTTCTCTGAGATATTTATTTCGCCAGGGCCCAGAGAAGATTGTTGTCGGCTATCGGAAATTGATTGATGAAAAGAGAAAGTCAACACTGTTCAAATATTTCTGCAACAGTAATTTCTTCATTGTGTATTTTATGTCACAGGTTCCCAAAGTTTCTCGGTTCATGGCGCCTTTAATGTCTCACTAATTTTTTCAAGGCGCACCCAGACCAAAAGAAATACCTAACAGTTTCGTTTAGTAGTTAGGTCCAAACAACTTAATAAGAAATGCTGAAACTGTGAACTACCTCGAGCTAGTAGTTCGCGCGGTGTCCGACAGATGGCGTGTATCGCTGTGTTTCCCTCGAAAATTTAAAATATTCCGCGGCGCACAGTTTAAGAACCGCTGTTTTATGCAATAAACATTTAATTCCATAATTATTTTCATTATCTTTTACATTATATACAGTTAAAAGTTATTTAAAAGGTATTTTTAAAATTCTTTATGGACATTCCAGAAGGTCAAGGACCAATTATAATTTTCCTATTGATTATTATATTCGATTAACGCGTTTCCATTTTGCGCGATGCGCTCGCGGGACGAATTAATCGCGTTAATCGAGGCCCGCCTGTATAATCATTATTGTATACAAAAGTGATATACACAATACACCTTTCACAACAGCAATGCCAGGGGGTTTTACATTGGCTGGTGGACAATAATAGCTTTGGGGGAACGGGGCCGATATCGTCAGATTAATAATAAAAAATAAATAAATTTTCTGTTTATACTCCGGGACGACCAAACGGTCAGAGGAGTTCGCATGATAGATTGAATACAAGAAACAGCACCGTATTCAGCAGTCACGGGCTTGAACCCCGGTCACTCAAGGCACGTGTACTTAGGCACCCGCGCGCCTGACCACTAGGCTACGGCGGCCTATCTACTTACAGAATATTGAGATTTTGATAGTATTTACAATATATTAATAAAGATATTCATATATTCTTGACTTTATTCGCAACACATTCATAAAGACATCGTATTTTTGGCATTATTATGCTGCCCTTGGCTCTTAACGATCTGTCTTGGGTTCCTTCGTAGACCTGCAGAGGTCGCCGTCAATTGATTGGATTGTGGGGAGCATTTCCTTGGGGAGAAAACGGTCACTAAGGACTAATCTGTTATAGTGAGCATGGGAGCTGACTTCAGCCCGGGAAGCGGGATTCTCCAGATGCTTGGCTCCGAGACCATTCCGGTTGTCATTTTGGCAGTGAGAAAAAGGCGTTTTTCCAATACAAGATCTGTAAGTCGGACAAAATTTAGTGAGATCGCCATCGCAGTTGTCCTTTACTGGGGCGGACGACTATGTTTATGCGTGATCTAACGAAGGAGCCAGTATTCGGCGGAGTACACGCGCTTGATGTTGGTAGATAACTGCGGACGCCCCAATTTCTTAGGCATATAATACGACGGAGTATACCGAGGTGTATACGTACCGACGAGTCACATCGAGATCCCGAACGTGGAGCAGTTGTTGTTTGGTGGTCCAGCGCATTTGACAGAATTTTGCTATGAGCTTGTCAATGTGGGAGTTGAAGCTTAGTTTATAATCGAAGATGACTCCCAAGTCGTATGCAACTTGACCATTGGAAAGGGAATGCCATCTAGAGAGGCTTGGATTTCGGTGGGTGGCGCTTCAGAGAAACGACAATTTGGGCTGATTTTGCAGGGTTAATCAAGATGCCAAATTGATGGAGATAGGATCCTAAATCGTTTAACTTTTCATTGATCTCTTTATTGATGTTTGAGATATGTTCGCTGGGGTTAATCTGCGTATATATCTTAATATCATCGGCATAGCAGTGTCTTCTCTCTGTTGCATAAACGGAATAATGCTCTGGAGAGGACTCTACCTTGGGAAACTCCTGCAGTGACCCTTCTCCAGACTGTGTTGATTCGCTTTAAGAAGAATGGGTCTGTCAGAGAGCAGGGTTGTGATAAACCACAACATTTTTGTGGTTTATCACAAACCTGCTCACCATGTAGAAGTAATTTTCTAGGAGGTGAACAAGGGACGTGATACTAATGGAGTCGAAGGCAGCTTCGAGGTTGATGTACGTGACGGCAAGCTCTGCTTTAGCTTCTAGTGCACTGAGGATGGTGTTGGTTATGGATGTTAAATTGGTGACTGTGGATCTTCCGGGAATGGCATAGTGAATTTGTGGGGGTTTGAGAGGCATGATTTGATTGGTGGTGATGGTTGAAAGTAATGTCTTCATGAATTTCAAGAAACTGCAAGAATGAGAGATTGGCTGCCGATTGGCATTTAGGACGTGGCCTCACAGCATCTGTTCCAGAGAGGGGGAAAGTAGTGCTGTGTTAAGACAGTTAAAAATCGGCAGTAGAGGATCGATGATAAACGAGCCAAGACATTTGATCATGAATTGTGGGACAAGGTCGGGGCCTGCAGTTGCAGTGGGTGGCAATCCATTTATAGCTGTTATAAGCTGCTTCCTGGTGATGCGAACGGTGGCGAGCATATCAGTAGGAACGTTGTTGATGGGTAAGTTGCCTAGGTACATCGG
This sequence comes from Mastigoproctus giganteus, assembly GCF_048544385.1. Lineage (NCBI taxonomy): Eukaryota > Metazoa > Arthropoda > Arachnida > Uropygi > Thelyphonidae > Mastigoproctus > Mastigoproctus giganteus. Next base: position 112,054,481 of record NC_143582.1, on the reverse strand, counting down.
GGACACAGTGTTTGAGAACCGTGCAATGTAGTCCATCCACAGTTCAAGGTTCAGTGTTTTAGGAATTCCTGTGTGCTGAGAGTCATAAAACGATTTGCCTTTTCGTAGGGTTGCATTTAAATGCTTTTTAATTGCAAATGATTTCTGGCGGTTGAACACTGCTTGGGCTCTGGAGAAGGCAATACGATCTTGTATAACTCCTGACTCTTTCCATCTCTTATGCAGATTTTGTTTTTTTTGAAAGCTGTTGTTCATTGCTGGTACCCACCAATCTCTCGAATGGAGAGTGACGCAGACAGTCTTTGTAGCACCATAACTTGCAATGGTTCGAATCCATCTGGTCATGAGGTCCACAGCTAGCTCGAGTTCACAATTCTTGAGAGCCTCCTAAGGTAACGAGGATGCAGCTTCGAGACATCGTAGTGGATCAATGAATTTGAGTGCTGTGATGTCTTTTCTTTTTTGGGCCTTGGATATCGAAGTTAGGTGCCACTAAATGCAGGCGTATGGCAGTTGGTTCGTGATCGGATTGAAATAGATTGTGAGGAATCTTCCAGATCGCGTGGTGCTGAAGAGAATTGTTATTTGTCATATGGTACAAGGAAGCCTGAGGCTTTTGCTGCACCAGCCAATTTTTTTTTTTTTTTCTGAATTACTCTGAAAGAGAGAGAGTGAGAGTGTCAGAAGTAGAAGGGAATCACCAAGAAAGAAGAGTGAGGATATCTGACTCAGGACCCTAGGTGTGCCAAGCCCATACTCACCAGATGTGAGCCCCTGAGTATGGGTAAGTCCAAGAGATTAGATCCTCTCGTGGGGTGGCAGTTAAATAGGCTGGTACCCAAGGAATTCATACTTCTAATGATTTTCTTACTAAGATATGGAAGATTGAAGTCTCTACAAATAACGTGCACTGTCATGTGGAGGTGATTTACCAGCCAGTGGATCACATCTTTAATAATGTCACGGTTTGTGTCTGGTGGAATGTATACTGTTGCTATGTCTAAAGAGTGGCGTTGAGCTTCAATGCTTCGAATTGGGTTACTACAGAATATGTCAATGAGAAGATTGTGTTGAGGGTCAAACTGTACCAGGGGTTTCTCCCATCACCGCGAGTTTACATTATCGTGTGATACAGTACACTGTAAATGCCAGAGATTTAAAAGTGTATGGATAAGGTGTAAGGTATATTGTTGTCATGCGGCCCCAGGGGTTTCCCCCATCTCCACGTTGCTTTCTTTGTGGGTGTACCAGTTTCCTGGGAATGCCAGAGGTTTAAAAGTGTGTGGGTATTGTACCTGTGTAATGTCGTGTACCGTTGTTCATCTGGTCATTTAGCCGCTGGACCCCTGCTGGAACCCAGCGTTGCCCCACCTTCGCCCCGTGGAGGCAGACCAGGAAACACCAGTAGACTAAGATTTACTCTGGCAGGTCCTGAAGTGTATGGATATTGTACAGTGTAGTGTTTTGTACCGTTGTTCACTGACCATTTAGTTGCTGAGCCCCTAATGGGACCCAACGTCCCCTACAGTTCGCCCTGTGGAGGCAGACGAGGTACACTAGAACATAATTTGAACTCTGGCAGGCCCTGCCACCTAATTTTCTGGGATTTCAATGGCAAAGGCCTAAAACAAAAAAAACCTACTCTCTAGGGGGGTTGTATGCAAAAAGATGTATAAGGCCAAAAAATTGGGCGAACAGAATATCCAGCTTGCCTTTGAGAAGGAGGGAATTGGTTTTAGTTGGATAAATGGAGATTGTTGTCTGAGGCCCAATCTTGGAGAGTGTGGAGAGTTGGTTTGCCAGGGCCTTGAGATGGGCTCTGCTGTCAGTAACCACAGTGATGATGAGATCATCGGGCATAAGCTTGGGCATTTCCCTCTCCCAGGTCCTTGTTGAGGAAACCATCCATGACAGTGTTCCAGAGCAGGGGACCCAACACTGTGGACAGCCCTGGAGAACTGTTCGAGAAACACTCTGATATGGTGCGTTAACCACTACTTTCCTGTTTGAGAGATATGTTTTGATAATTTCATATAGGTTTCTTAGTAAGGTGGCTCTGCCCAACCTGCCGAGGATTCTCGGCCACCAGGGGGCGTCGAACGCCCGGGCGAAGTCGACAGAAATCAGCAAAAAATATTTTTTGTCATAGTTGGCATCCGAAGTGAGCAGGTCGTGAAGTGCGTCCACAGTAGAAAATACAGGTTTAAATCCAAATTGGTTTATAGCTGCAAGGTTAGCATTCTCTTAATGCGACGATTCTTTGGTATAGGAGTCTTTCAAAGAGCTTGCTTATAACAGAAAGTAAAGTGATTGGCCTGTAGGATTGCGATAGGTCAGGGGGCTTGTTGGGATTCTTTAGAATTAGTTTTAAGTTTGCAACTTTCCAGCTAATAGGCAGCGGTTGAGAAGATCAATGATCATCTTCGGGCAGAATTCAATGGTCTTTTTTATTATCTCCAGCTCCAGAAGATTTTAGATATGAGAAAATAGTGGTATTATAGAGTATTGCGACTCTTCCCCCCCCCCCTTATTCTCTAGAGGAACAGAACATCTGGTACCTAGCCTGAGGAGCGCAGGCAAGGGATCCTGGCCATTCCCAAGCCACGTTTCGGCAATTCCGAGAATATCAAAGGTTTTAGAGAGAAGCTGTTCGACAGTGTTTAGCTTGTTACAAATACTCGTTGCATTTTGATAGACAATTCGAATGGTGGTAGTAGTAGTAACTGGAGTTCATACAAGTGGCAAGTCTCTTTTTAAGATTCGCACTGGTCTGCTGTGCATTGTGATGTGTACAGTGATATCCTTGAAGTTTGGAACCCTGGGGATTGAATGATATGTTGTAAGTTTGTTCTCAGTAAAATTATGATTTCTCATGTGTTTTGTTGGCTTGTGACCTTAGTAGCTTTAATTGCTATTGCGGTTCTTGGCTTTTGATCTTGGAAGGGTTCCAGGGGGCGCCATAGCCTTGGATCCAGCATGAAGCTCATCTTCTTTGGGTGGCAGGTAAGCATGAAAGAGGTGTAGGTTGGATACCTGGCTCTTCTCTGTGTCACATCAGTATTCATCCCGTGTACTTCTGCAAACATGGCCTTAATGCTGTCTGGTTTAGTAGTCGGTTCAGTCGAGATATAAAGGCTTCTCCACGAGTCTGAGCCGCTGTAATGTACGAATTAGAATGAGTCTCCTTCGAGGAAAGTTCTGTGGCATCTTTATTGCCCTGTTGTCTTCCATGTTCCATTTTTTGATATGTTGAATATCACCCGGGTTTCTTTTGAGTGAACTTGTTGAGCGGTGAGAGATGCTGCCTATAAGCCTTGCTGGTGAGATCTTTTGGTTACTCTTAGAATCTTTTTAGCCAGTGGGTCTTGATGAACCCTTTCAGTATGGATTGTCTCCTTTAAACTTTTAGGTTTGGTATTATTTTGGGTCTGGCTATCCCCGGTGTTGTATGCAGATTTGGAAGAGTTACCGTCATTGAGAATTGTATCTCTGCTTTTCAGCTGATTCTTATCTCGTTGTGTTACAGCTGTTCATTGGACTAAGGGTGACAGGCAATATGAACCATTACATTATTTGGGGAATATATAATTCCTTTGAAAGTTGGAATCATGTATCAATTCTACTTCTTGTGGCTTGTTTTCCGAGGTTCCCTGAGTCGCATTGAGTGCGGTGTTGCTGGGTATACTGTTTCCATTTGGCATAAAGAAGGTTGCTAGTTGGCGCACTTGATTGGTTAGGAGACCTGTTTCATGTCGTTCTGTACACGAGGCGTCTCCGTAGCCAGGTGGGCTGGAGCAGCAGTGTGTAGCACATCTTCTTGATTAGACCGGGATTCGAGCCCGTGACCAACAAATACGGAGGATGCGGAAAGGTCAGGGAATGACCACCGCATATCCCCGGAGCAATATGGCCTTAGTTGCTAATGCTCCTAAAAAAAACCTGTACACGAAGCTGCCGGTTCTCTGCAGTTTGCATAGAGAAGAATTTCATGTATTCTGCACAGATTCCATCTATGATTTTCAGGAACCTGTTTTGATCATCATTAAGGAAGACACTTTCGGCTTGGATTTCTTTTCTGCATTACACAGGGTTTTCAGGTGTGGTGATGATTGGTTGTTGACTGCAGACTTCTGGGTTCATTTCACCATCCAGGTTATTCGCTTCTGCGTGAGTCTGACTAAAGTTTGATGTTTGTTTGTTTATTTTCTACCTCAGAGTCATCCTGGATATCCACACATTCCGCTACCTTTGCCATTTGTTCGTTACTTTCTTTGCAGAATGGGCAAATGTACTTTTGACGTCGCTGCTTGTTGAACCGCTTTATATCACACGACTTACATTGGATTACTGTTTCCTGATCTACTTTACAATGGAAGCATGTGGGACGGCCTGTCGAAATTTCTGATTCTGCCATACCTTTAGGCTGAAATTTGTCCAACTAGTTACTTTTCTGCGAAGAATTAAAACCGCTTGTATTTTAGGTGTTCTTTTGACGATGGTTTGCTTGTGGGAGTCGCAATAAGATCGGTTATAAAGTACCTTTATGTGCACTTCTGAGGATTAGTATTGATACAGCCATTGTATTTACTGCATCATTAATAACTAGATTGAGATTATACTCCGCACAACGCATTCGGTTGTAATTCTTTTAGTCGGGATTGCACCACTCATTATGTTCACTGCATCGTACCCTTGCCCATGACATTTTGAAAGATCCAGATCATTTGAATTTATGGAGTCGCAAGTAATTGATGGTCCATCAGTAACGGTGAGAAAAAAAAGGAACGTTTCTCTGTCGTCATAAGGATTTTTTTTTCTTTTTTTTTCAAACAGACCCTGGTTATACCTAGAAGGATACGAGAGACATGCGAATGCTCGACTTATGCCAAACTTAGTTAATCTATTTTTGAGGTCTTTCGTTGTATCAGCAATGATGGAAAAATATCAACTTTTCTGACATATAAACTGCGGGGGTGAAAGTCCCTGCAGGCCCAACCGCATGGTCCCTCCAGTAATACTGTACTCAATAAGTGGGGCCTTAAAAATTCCCCTGGAAGCAGCATTATTTTCCATTTACTGCAGTTTCGCATGTGCTGTTCAGCTAACAATAAACATGCTTGGTGTGAAAAAAATTATTGTTCGTAAACATTAAATTTTACCATAAAGAAAATTATTGGGCCTAGACAATTGCCCATCTCTATCTTGAAAGCCTGTGATAGCGTAGAAACTCTACAGAGCGGGCCTGAAAAAAGTGTATAAAAGAAAAACTTAGTGTGTGTCAGGCCATTTTGGCACCAAGGAGCGAAAAAAACCTATATTAGGCCACCCTAATATTTAAATTCATATGCCTTGCTATTAACACGTGAGACCAACTAACTCGCCCACGGAGCGAAAAACCAAGCCCATTAAAGTTCCTTGCGTCATTGACGGGATTCGAACCCAGGCCATTTCCACTGGGTGGAAATGGCCTGGGAGAATTTTGTCATTTGAATGTGCCTATATATTAGTCGCCTCGTGTGCTTCTGCACATAAGCAACTAATACGTTGTTCATTGTAACCAAGGTTATTGTTAATTAACGTTATTGGTATATTCACCACAAGTCAACATTCCAATGGCAATTGACTAAGACAGAACAACCATTTTGCCTCACGGCGGGGACGGCATCTCCGCTCCCACCACGAGGAGGTAGGTTGCCCTATCTAGCGATTCTGTGATGTCGACGTATAAACACATCTTTTACAAATCTATCATAACTTGTTAAATCACTACATAACTTCACCAGAGTGGATCTGGAGAGGGCAAGCACTCCTCACTAGGAGGCCAGAGTACTGTGGATTTAAGGTTCCCACAAGAGCATACAACTGAGGTCGGCAACCTCTATCTCAGGCGATGTCCGATCAGGACGGCAGACAGCCAGGCTCTACGCCAGCTCACGGTATGAATGGAGGGGAGAAAAGCATAAAAATGCGTCCATTGATTCTGCCAAATGGTCAACATTTCATCATCTATCCTCCTCCGCTCAACTGTTATGTTAAAGGTCGGGCCAAACGGAGACCGAATATCAGTCTAGGATTTCCATCTCTTCAAGCAGTATGTTAGGTGGGCCTGAGCTACTGCAGTTCAGCCGGCTACAGGCCCTGGTTATACCTAGAAGGATACGACAGACATGCGAATGCTCGACTAGCCCTCCCCAAGATTGTGAAAAAGATGTTATCATAAAGGAGTTGGAGGGCTCCTCCCTTAATGCCCCAATCTGTGCGAGTCGCTCACTGAGGCTTGGCATGCACCAAGCAGATAAGCCGTTTCTCCAGGTAAACCCCCAAGTAAAGAACTTTCTGTCCCACTCGAGGAGAAAAACCCTCAGAGCGACAAGCAGGCGGCCGCATCCAGCTGAGCCACGCCCTCAGTATCACAGCCATTGATTCCTGTTCAGAAACTTGTGCAGAACCGCCCAGGCAAGCTAGACTGTTCCTTCCAAGAGTTTCCCCCCACCAAGGAACACGAGGTTATATGCATATGCTACAATCGTTGTTTCTTCCACATTGTAAGATCTCAAACTCATCGAGGACAGCCTTGTTCAACATTTCGAGTTAGTTTAGTGTGCTTCGTACACACCACCACTCGTCTCTGCCGAAAGTAATTCTGGAGATACTACCCCACTACAGGGCATCGAACGTCCCCTGAAAGTCCATGAATAAGCCAAAAACGTACTGGCCATCATAATTATTAGTCCAATTTATGACATAGGCTGTAGCATCCTCCGCAGAGGAGCCCTTTGTGAACCCAAATTCCTTCTGGAAGGACAGAACCCGTGCCCCATAGTACTGTACCAGACGCGACAGCGTCAACCTCTCAAGCGACTCCGTAGCCAGGTGGGAAGGAGCAGCAGTGCATAGCACACGCTTCTTGATTAGACCGGGGTTCGAACCCGTCACCACCAAATACGGAGGATGCGGAAAGGTCAAGGAATGACCACCGCATATCCCGGAGCAATATGGCCTTAGTTGCTAATGCTCCTAAAAACAAAATCCAATCCGTCAACCTCTCAAGCAGCTTACCCATTACTGGTAATAGGGTTATGGGCCTACAGTACCTTGGCTCATCCACGATTCTCTCCGGATTCTTAAACTCTCAGTACTGCCTCCTTCCAAACCGAAGGAAATATACCTTCAGCTAGGCAGGTATTATATAACTTAAGAAGCGTTCCAGGACTCGTCTGATACACTTCTTAACGATACTGCATCCAGCCTTGGAGCCATGCCGACCTCAGTAGCATCGATGGCTGCTTCCTGTTCCGTCGGAGTAAAGGGAGGTTCGCTCCCGTCAGTACTATAACTATTATTATCAGAAACAATCTGCAACTGTAATACATTATTAGGAGTCTCCCTATAGAACAATTCCTCCAGTATTTCGAAAATTCATCGACTGTTCCCAGACTAAGGTGTTTCTGTACATGAGTGACAGTGTTTTTTGACAAGCGGCACCGGTGCTTTCACACAACTCCGCATTTGGATCTCTTTTGAAGTAAGACAGTATTGTCAAGGCCAGATAGCATATGTTAGTGTATATTCATGTTTGTTTAGTGTGGGTTATGTGGCCACTTAGTCTGTGGACCAGGTAAGTAGGAAGAGAACTCTGGCTGGCCTACCCTGATTTTGGGCCCTCCCTGAGCTTCCCAGGGAGGGCCCAAAATTTTTATTTTTTGAAATAGGAGAAGAAAGAGTGTGATCTCCTCCCTTTGGGGGAGCCCACACCCTACCTCAGAAAAAGAAAAGATTGTGAGGTCACCTGACCCACAAAGTCAGGTTGCCTAATGGCATGACCCTGCATTTGACAAGTCAAATGCCAGTCCCACTCCAGGAGGAGTATTTATGCGAGTTCCTACTCAAGTAGGAAAATCCAGATATTGTCCTACACCTCGAAGAGAAGAGGTGCCAGCATGTGAGTGGATCCCACACTGGGCAAGGGCCCAGCGTCAGCAATCAAATCTTTGGCTAAGGGTAACTTGTAGGCAATGAGCAGTGTCCCACACTGGGCAGTGGATTTGGATCATCTTCTCAAGTTAGGGGACGAGAGGAGGCACAGTGATTCATGATGCCCAAGGATTGCTTGGAGTTCTTGTCTATTGCAGAAAAGTCCTTTTGGTTGGTGAGTTTGTAAGAGAGATTCCTGTTACGTCAGGATAAAGATTAATATCCTGTTGGTGTTTGCTTTGATTCTATTCAGGATATGTTCTGTGAATTGAGTTTTGGGTCCATTATAAGATGTAGGTGGATTTGACGCATTTCAAATACAGTCTGGGGAAAAAGTAGTGAAGGCTTTGTAGTTGGTTTCGTCAATTAAGTAGAGATGTTCCTGCCTATGGGGTATATTTCCAGTTCTGGTAATTAGGAGATTTCTGGGTAAATCATAAAGAGGGCAATTATATACATGAGGTGAATGCAGTCTTCGTTGTCACCGTAAGGTCAGAGAGGAGAATCAGTGAAACCCAGGGCATGCAGCTTGCCCCGGAACGATCCATGACCAGTGAGGAAGAACGAGATGTGAAGGCCTGGTGAATACTACGGAGGAGGTTTTGGTGTAGTAATCATAACTTGTGGAAGAAATCTTTTAGTTGTTTCACCTTTGGCTGTTTGCTCCCAAGGTCGTTGCCAATGCTGGAAGAGCTTAGAGGAAATCTCTTTCATTTCCTTTTTTTGGATTATTAGCTAGATCGAGAGTTACTGACTGCGGCAAACTCTGGTCACAGTGAGTAGGATATTGCGTTGAATTGTATGTAGCTTTGCTTTATTACGTGCAATGATGGCACGAGGGAACCATATTGCCTGCACCATAGCACACAGTAAGAAGATGGTTTTGTAAAGGAGCATGAGAGTCCTCCTCTTCAAACCCCAGTCTGCCCTGCTAATTCTTACGATCAATGGCGGTGTAACGACGCATTTTGTTGGAGAGGTAAGAATGTTAACTGGGAGTCAAAGGTTACTCCTAGATATTTGAGTTCTGCTTTGAGTTGCAATATCTGCCCAGAGATTTTAATTTGGGGTGGTATTCTTATGTCCAAGGATTCTTTGAGGAGGATAGTCTTCGTTTTTTTTTTTCCAGAGATGACTAACTTGTGGTTGTGTGCCCAATTTTGGAGGATCGTTAAGGCAAGGGGAGGCAATTTGCTCAAGCTGAGTTCTAGAATTAGCTTTGATAAGGAGGATGAGGGCATCTGCATAGGCCATGCAGTCGACAGGGCCTAGATCCATAAGAAGAAATTCATCAAGTAGTAGGGGCCAAGAACTGGGCCCTGTGGACAACCTCTAACAACTGGTCGGGAAGTTTTCTGAATATTTGTTTGAGCGGTTGAAGAGGTAGTTCTGGAGACAGCGGTAGAGGTTGAGTGGAATATTGAGTTGACGTAATCTCCTGACAATGCTGGGCCACCAGATGGAATCGAAGGCACCAGCAAAATCAATGGAGATAGCCAGTAGATATTTTTCTGTGGTTGAGTTTGTTGTGTTGAAGAGATTGTTCATAGCGTCTTCAGTGCAGCATCCTGGCTTAAAGCCATACTGCTTTGGAGAGTCCAAGTTGGCTGTCTGGTAGTAGGTAGATAATCTGGATTAAAGCAGCCGCTCAATTACCTTACCCACGCCTGGGAGAAGGACAATGGGGTGGTAAGATTTGGGGAGAGTAGGATCTTTGTCTGGACCATTTAGGATGAATCAGGGAAAATTCCTTTCGCAAGGCATTTGTTGAAGTGTTAATAGCTGCTTTCTTGATGATCTCAGCCTCAATATTATCGTGAGCGGGGCATTTATTTATTTTTGTTCTGTCAAGCGCTTTGTTCATTTCCTCAGAGGTAAAATGAGGTTCTGTTTTATTGATGGAGAAGGCCTGGTTGTCTTGTTCAATTTGCTTTTGTTCACCATTGATGAACAAAAGTCTTCTCATCAGTCTGAAGTAGCATATTCAGAATATTATTAATAGATTTAGCCCATGTGTGCGTTGGGTTGCATTTGACATTTCTCCCCTGGGCAGCTTGTTCATAACAATACGATAAACGAACCCCCCTTCCCCAAGCATCTGCATTACCACTAGTTGTTCTGCCGAATGAGCTTGTGTAGTCGTTACGATATCTTCTATATACTTCCAGTAGAGCTTGGCTCTACTGGAAGTATATAGAAGATATCGTAACGACTACACAAGCTCATTCGGGCAAAACTAAACTATTATATTTAGGCCACCCGAATAATTAAATTCATCTGCCATGTTATGTTCTATGGTCGATTTGTCTGTTTACTGGACGAAAAATTGCTTTTCGGGGTTGGCGCACTATGGTCATAGTTGCCAATGCGCCCAATAAATCCCGAAACAAACAAACAAACAAGCTTTTCGGGCAGTGTATTAATTCTGTACATTGTATTTTATCAGTGAATAAACTATGGAGCGAGGGTCAGCTGATCCGTGATCCTCAACAAACTTCCGCCAAGAATTCCTCTTCGTTCCAATTATTTTCTTAACATATAGCCGATGTACACTGTTATGTTTCCCTCAATTCCTAAAGGTTACACACTGGGAATGATCTCCTTCCCCTGTGAGAAACAGTTTCTCTGTGGCGCCCCCGTGGGCAGGAGCAGCAGTGTGTAGTATACGCTTATTGATTAGACAGGGGCTCGAGCCCGTGACCACCAACTACGGAGGATGCGGAAAGGTCAGAGAGTGACCACCGCATATCCCGGAGCAATATGGCCTTAGTTGCTAATGCTCCTAAAAACCAAATAACAATAACAGTTTCTCTGATTGAGCCATGGCTAGTTAGAAGAAAAGCAAGGGAAGATAAACTCCATCTGTTCTGCCATACACCCATTAGAGTAATAGTAGTGACATGTGATGCAAGAAAGCAAGTGTATGAGCTTATGCAGCATCAGCCAAAAAAAATCACACCATTCCCTCCAAATGCCTGTCCAGTTCCTCCTTAAATTTATTTAACCTATCAACTTCCACAACGACAGATGGAAGTTTGTTCCAGCAATTAACCACCCGCTGGCTAAAGGCAAATTTCCGCACATCTATTCTACATCTGTCTTTTCTTAATTTGAATTTACGCCCCTTTATGTTAGTAATCCGAACAAGTGGAAGGATCCCATGAGAATTCAGCGTGCTCAACCCATTCAAGGCCTTATATACCTCAATCAGGCCACTGCAATTTGCAGAACTTAAGCCTCTCTTGGTAAGAGGATCCCTTCATTCCCCTCACCAATCTTGTTGCCCTTCTCTGTACACGCCCAAGTAAATCTACATCCTTCCTAAAATGAGGCCTCCAGACCTATACGCAGTATTCAAGGTGCGGCCTGACCATTGCTTTATACAGAGGGACAATCACCTCCTCCCTGCTAGCAGAATTCCTATATATCATTGACAAAACCCCATGACCTGCCCTGGCAGCCTGTCTGCATTGCTCAGAAAACTTCATATCTACCTGCACAATTACTCCCAGGTCTTTTTCATTTTCTACCACCTTAAGTGTAGTACCACACAGTTGGTACGTTTCTCTGGGGTTACTTTGCATTTGCCAAGGTTAAACTTCAGTTGCCACTTCTTAGCCCATCTGCCCAAATTATCTAGATCCTGTTGCAGTAGCACCCTGCAAACTTCGACACTAAGCCTGATATACCTTCATAAATATACAAAACAACAGTGGACCCAAAACCGAACTCTCTGTCTTCTCCCACTCAACCAGCCTTTTATGCCTTGTAGCAACTTACCCTTAATACCATTCTGCTCCAATTTGTACATACAGTTTGTTTGCTATCTGAGCAAGATCATCGATATCCAGTGGTCCAATCAGATTCATCCTCTTCATTTTAGAGTTTATATAAGTAAAGAAATCCTTGCTGTTTTTCTTAGTATCTTTTGCCAAAGATTTCTCGTAATCTGCCTTCGCCTGCCTAACCCCCTTTGTGACCTGATTACAGACTAGCTTATATCTGCCCTAGGCTTCTGAGTAGCTTGATAATTTATATGCATTCCATGCATTTTTCTTCTCTGACATCCGTCTTATCTTCCTTCATGAATTAGGCGATTCGCCTGTTCCGATCTCGAAGATGTCTGCCCATCTTTTCTTTGTCCTTTTGCTCTATATGTATAAACCTATTTAGGTAATCTATTATCTTCCATTCTTTCTACATGTCCTTTCCATTAATTGAGTAAATCTTTAATTCCTTTCTAATGGTATTTTATCTAATTCTGTACATCCTTCAACATATCTTAAAAAATAAATTTCATTTCTGCAGCTTGGAGACATTAATAGAATACATGTTTCAGAACCGTAGAGAAGTGTTGGTATTACTTTGTAAAATTTCAATTGTGCTTGTTTTCTTAGCCAGAGTTCTTTTTATTGTTCCACATATACAGTACTGTATTTTGAAATTTCGCCAATTTCTGATTCATATGTTATATCACATCCTAGATATTTAAAATGTTTTTATTGTCTATAACTATTTTTGTTCTCACAGTATTTTTCCCTTTAAAGGCCATTGTTCTAGTTTTCATCGTTGATATTTTAACTTTATATTCTTGTTATTTGGTTTAATTTAAATATATACCTGTATTAATTTGTTCTTTCCATTTACATATCCTCGATATATGTTAAACAGCGTTGGTGACAAGATACATCCCTGCCTATCTCCTGTATCCTTTATTACTCAATATCTGTTTACTTGTCTAAATCCGATTCTAAATTAAACTTTTTGTTTTAATATAAATATATCATCTGTACATGATCCTGCCTGTTCTTTTATTATTATTTTTTTTTTGCTATACGTGTTGTATTTAGTATGCTAATCCCTCTATAATTCTTTATCATTTACATTTTTTTAATATTGAAATAATTTTTGTTATCTTCTGGTATTTTATTAAACAAATTTAGTATCCTGTCTTTTAAAAAGCTTCCTCCATAATTGATCAGTTCTGCATTTATACAATCCATTCTTCCTTTGTTATCGGATCTATGTCACTAACTGTATCTCTTATGTTTGATATGTTGGGTTTTTCCATTGTCCTTCCTTTATTATATATGGCGCCTCCGTAGCCAGGTGGGAAGGAGCAGCAGTGCGTAGCACACGCTTCTTGATTAGACCGGGGTTCGAGCCCGTCACCACCAAATACGGAGGATGCGGAAAGGTCAGGGAATGACCAGAGCAATATGGCCTTAGTTGCTAATGCTTCTAAAAACCAAAATAACGAATAACTTGTCCTAGTGTCTCTTTTGAATTATATTTCATCTTTAATCCTTTTTTCATATAAATTTTGTATACAGTATATATTTGTATATAACCCAACTCCTTCCCCTGTTTAATAGCTTTTCTCTTCTTCCATTTTTGAAGCTCATTCTGAGCAGGATCATCAATCAAGTGGACTAATCTGATTCATGCCTTTACATAAGTCCTTGCTGTTTTTCTTAGCATCCTTTACTAAAGATTTCTCGCAATCAGCTTTTGTGACTTGATTACAGACTAGCTTATATCTGCCATAGGCTTCTGGGTCACCTGATAATTTATATGCATCCGTTTAGGTCTAAATCTTGAACAGTATTTCTTAGTTGGTATGAAAAGCTTTGTAGCTTCCTTTTTTAATATTATCAATTGAACCCACTGTAGCCACCTTTACAAAAATCCTTCCCTGGATGGTAGTTACATTAGTACACCGTGATCATAGTGGTTCCCTTATCTTCTATTCCTAATGCATGAAGAATCAGATCAAGAGTGTTCCTTTTGAAATCAATCCCCCATTACAATACATTCTGATTTTCTGGCCCACTCTGTCTTCACAATTCGTTGTACTCATTAGGTTTATAACACACCCCTCTCATTTTCCCTTTCCCAGTGTTTATGTCACAGCAAACTCACTCAACATCGCAATGTCAATTGGATGCACTTCCCTAGATTTTTAGTTTGTTACTAAAAGCATAAACTCTCCTCCCTTTCTGTACTCCCCAAATTCCAATTTTGCACTGCTTTTATCTGTGTGCCACTGTCTTGATCAGTACTTCAAAAGAACAGGTGCATGTACACCAATGCTAGTACTATAGTTCTAGCATTGTTTATGTATTTACTTGTTCCATGATGATCCCCAGCAGCTTGCTCTCTAGGCTGCTAATTATTACAATAGAAGCAATTCAAGAATCACTTTCCACCTCTGCCTGCGGCTACTGTGAATTTCCGACACACCTAACATTGCCTGGATAACATCAGCAAATATTCATTCACCCTTTCTATTTAAGTGTATCTAATCCCTCTGCACAGACCTAATGTGCAAATTTCTTGAGTTTGCACATTTTTTTTTTAGACTGTAATGCTTTGCTGCTCTAGTCTTGGACATGATTCAAATTAATTTATTGCACTAAACCAATAGATTTCTATAGAGTGTTACGCTATTCCGTATCATATAACTATTGGCCATTAAATATTAACTTTCAAAATAGACCGAGTTTGACTAGGACTATGAAGCTACAAACTCGTGGGGTGCTTGAGCTTGTCACAGACAAGCTGTACTTGCTAGTCTACAACGCTGATGGAACTGATATTCGGATTATAGTCAAGTAGACCCAATTTTTGGCGAAGTCTGGACGGTCTCTGACAGCCAAATCCTCTGCTCGCACCTTCACGATGTTGGGACTGTTAGTAATCCTGTGGGTGACCGTTGAGGTGTGGTGTTCACACCATATGGAGGAATGCCGCCTGTGTTACGGGGCAATACCACAACTTTGCTTATTGAAGGCTTGAAGTGGTGGAACCTATGTTTAGCTACAGAGCTAAGTTGCAGTCAACCCTTCCATCATGCAGTATGACTGATGACTTTTGGGGGTTACAATGAACATCATGACGGGATCCAATCTTCCTTACATTTCAAGGGTACAGCTCTAAAATGGTGTTTGCAGGTCAGCTACACTTTTTCTATTGAATACACCATGAATTGTCAAACTAAGCTTATCTGCAAAAAGATCTAAACCTCCCAAACACTTCCTAGTTGATTTCACAAATTTATGTGCTCAATTCTATTCTCAACATCCACTTGCAGTCTGCCAAATCTCATGTACTTTTTCTAACAGATTCAACACTGCTCATCTCAGTTGTCCAATTTATACGCTGTATGATTCCTTTCGCCACAAAGGTGGTACTTGTGCATATGTCCGTCAGAGATTTGGAGCTCTTTGCAACTTGTGATTTTAATGTTCACAATTCCAGCTGGTCAAGATGCTGAGGCTTTTGCAATTTCTAATGAACTTGTAGAGATTGTTCATTTACCTTCAACAATACCATACATGCTTGATCTTTTTCTCACAAACAACCCTTCTAAATACACGGTTGAAGTGAGTGGTCCTTTACGTACCTCATATCACAACTTGGTGAGTCTCTTCTCCAATGGAGCTTTTATCTCATGACTATTCCCAACCTTGTATTGTTTGGCATTGCAAGATTTCTTTTCCTTGGTTGGATTACTGTTTCAAAACTTCTGTCAACATTTGCTCAGATCTTGTCAGTGAAATTATCCTTGTAGGAATGGAATCCCTTATTCCACACCGCCCTTTATTGGAAAAACCTTGGTTTTTCCAATAAATGTACTAAAGCTATTCAAGAGAAGAACGTTGCATATCGTAATTAGCTTGTTCCCAATTCTTCATTTTCTGTCTACACCAAAGCAGTCATTAATTGATCCAAACTAGATTTTGAATAGGCTAAGAGTAGAAAACTTGCTTCTTGCCCTAATGGTAGCCAAGCACTTTGGTCTTTTGCTCACCTATCAAAACCAGATGGTTCTGTTGTCACCTCAGCCAGGATAAAACTGACCTGCTAGCATCCAATTTTTCTTCCATCAGAAGGATTTTGACGAATCTCGCTGCTAAGAAAGGTCCTGATAGTATTTTTTTTCACTTTCTTATTCTTCTGCTTGGATGCTGAGGCTTTTGCAATTTCTAATGAACTTGTAGAGATTGTTCATTTACCTTCAACAATACCATACATGCTTGATCTTTTTCTCACAAACAACCCTTCTAAATACACGGTTGAAGTGAGTGGTCCTTTACGTACCTCATATCACAACTTGGTGAGTCTCTTCTCCAATGGAGCTTTTATCTCATGACTATTCCCAACCTTGTATTGTTTGGCATTGCAAGATTTCTTTTCCTTGGTTGGATTACTGTTTCAAAACTTCTGTCAACATTTGCTCAGATCTTGTCAGTGAAATTATCCTTGTAGGAATGGAATCCCTTATTCCACACCGCCCTTTATTGGAAAAACCTTGGTTTTTCCAATAAATGTACTAAAGCTATTCAAGAGAAGAACGTTGCATATCGTAATTAGCTTGTTCCCAATTCTTCATTTTCTGTCTACACCAAAGCAGTCATTAATTGATCCAAACTAGATTTTGAATAGGCTAAGAGTAGAAAACTTGCTTCTTGCCCTAATGGTAGCCAAGCACTTTGGTCTTTTGCTCACCTATCAAAACCAGATGGTTCTGTTGTCACCTCAGCCAGGATAAAACTGACCTGCTAGCATCCAATTTTTCTTCCATCAGAAGGATTTTGACGAATCTCGCTGCTAAGAAAGGTCCTGATAGTATTTTTTTTCACTTTCTTATTCTTCTGCTTGGAAATTTGCTCATATCCAGCCAGTTCCCAAAAACAGTGACAAAAACCAATTATCGTTCCATTGCAATTACTTCTATTCTAAAGTAATGGAGAAATTAACTGCTAACTCTTTAACTAACTAGAAACCTTCCACCAGTGGTGATATTCTGGCTTATGATAGCATTTGATGCAAGAAAGCAGGCTTATGCAGCATCAGCCAAATAAAAAATAACCACTTCCACTTCACCCCTCTGTTCGTTCGAAATACCTGTCCAGCTGAGCCTTAAACTTATTTAGGCTATCAACTTCCACGACAAGGGATGGAAGTCTGTTCCACCCGCTGGCTAAAGGCAAATTTCTGCACATCTGTCTTTCCTCAATTTGAACTTATGCCCTCTCAGGTGATTATTCTGAGCAAGAGGAAGGATCCCATCAGCATTGAGCATGCTCAAACCATTCAAGGCTTTGTACACCTCGCTGGTGCTTAGTCTCCAGACACTGTAATTTGCAAAACTTAAGCCTTTCTTCGTAAGAGCACCCCCTTGTTGCTCTTCTCTGTACTCGTTCCAGCAGCTCTACATCTTTCTTGAAATGAGGCCTGTATACAGTACTCTAGGTGTGGCCTGACCATTGCCTTATACGAGGGAATAATCACCTCCTTATCCCTGCTAGAAAAAGTCCTATATATCATTGACAATACACCATGAGCTACTCTTGCAGCCCATCTGCCTACACAACCACCCCCAGGTCCCTTTCATTCTCTACCACTGTCAGTGTAGTACCACAGAGTTGATACGTTGCTCTGGGGTTGCTGTTTCCCATATGTTAAACTTCATTTGCCACCGCTCAACCTTTCCAGATCCTGTTGCAGCAGCGTAGTGTCCTTGCCAACCTTCGTATCGTCTGGAAACTTGGACATTAAGCTTGATATACCATCAATATCATTTATAAATACAGAGAACAATAAAGGACCCAATACTGAACCCTGAGGGACTCCACGATGAGCAGTGTCCATTCACCACACCTTTATCCATAGCAGCAATTTGCCTCCAATGCCACACTGCTCTAATTTGTGCAACAGTATCAAAAGCCTTTCTAAGATCCAAGTATATAATATCAAAGTTATTCCCTGCATCATAGTATCCAATCAAATTGGTCAGGCAAGACTTCCCCTTAACAAAACCATGCTGTGTCCGAGCTATAACTGAAGTCTTGTCTAGATGATCCTGCAGTGCCTCCATTAATTTTCCGGGAACAGAAGTTAAACTCACAGGTCTATAATTACTTGTGTCAGCCTTTGATCCTCCCTTGTGAATTGGGGTCACATTTGCACATCTCCAGTCCAAGGAAGCTCTTATAATTATGGCTAAGGGTTTGCTTACTTCCTTTGCTGCCTCCTTTAATATAACTGGATAGATCCCATCCACCCCAGGTGCCTTTCTTGTGTTTATCTTCAACAATTTCTCCTCCACTTTACTCTGTTATTACAAGATTCTCTAGCTTACTGCTAGAGTTGAATACACCTCTGGCATTCCCCTCGTGTGTGAATGTCGATGCAAAATATTCATTTAGTTTGTTAGCTACCTGAGCAGGGTCATCAACAGTGGACCAATCTGATTCATCCCCTTCCTTCTAGAGTTTACATAAGTAAAGAACTCTTTGCTGTTTTTCTTCGCATCCCTTGCCAAGGATCTCTCGTAATCTGCCTAACCTCCTTTGTAACTTGTATCTATCATAGGCTTCTGTGTCACGTGTTAATTTGTATGTATCCCATGCATTTTTCTTCTCTGCCATATGCCTCATGTTACCCATTTATGGAAAAGTTTGTTGAAGCAGTTGCTTTTGATCATGTTGGGCATAAAGTTTTTCTCCACTAATGCTGGTGTCTCTCTCTCTCTTCCCCCCCAAGGTTTAGTTATTTGCCTCTTGTATATTAATGACCTTTTTCTGTTGACTGGAACTCCTACTCAATCAGCTCCAACTTCTCGAATATCCACTACCAATTCCTTAAATGCCCATCTCCAGTGGGGCAAAGACAACTTAGTTGATTTCAATCCTTCTAAAACTGTCTTGTCTTATATATCTCTTGGCACAAGAACATTACAAATATTGCTTTCTGTGCATCTAAAAAAAAACTTCTTTTGCTCTCAGCATTGCTGTTCCCACATTTTGGGAGGTGCACCCAAAACCTCTCTCAGGCTTGAAGAGGGCAGTTATTAATGACTCGTCTCATAGATGTACTGTTTCTGCTGCATGCCGCTTCTATAATCTTTCAAAACAGTGCCATCACTGTTCAACTGCCGTTTTTTGGAACAACCTTCCTTCATACGTATTAGTCGACAAATATCTTCTCAACCTCCAACCCATGGATGGTACTATAGGTTCTAATACCTCATGTTTGGCATTTATTTTGGCTTGAAGATCAATAATTTCATGGGACTTTATATCAGCAGACTTCAAACTTAATTGTAATAATGAAAGGCAACGATTCTTTGGAAATGTCTTTCTCCTTTAGCTCAATACAAAATTCAAAGTGAATTGCCTTGCTCAACTGGGATTTAAACAACTTATTCTGAAATGATTTGATGTCACCAATTTTCCTTTCCCTTGTACTTTTAAATGGCTAGAAATGTATCTATAAATTGCAAGATCAAACAGCCATGTGATCTTGTAAAATTTACAATTGAAATAACCACTTCATAAAGAGCTTCTTGACACACAATGCAGTGAATTCCAGCTCAGATGTTTTTGCCAGTTGTGACTCCTACCAGATTTTTAATATTAACATTTTTGATAAGTTGGCAAAGATTCTCACCTGTAGTTGTTTTGCACATACTCTGTAGATCAGCTAAATCTTAAACTGGTACAAAATTATCATTAATTCCACATATGAAGATGAGGAGCTGGGCTGTCATCTAGTGACACACTAAAATATTTTTCCTCCAGACAAATTTCTTCCACTACTTTCAAAAGCAATCAAATGTGCAATTTGATAACTGGCAGATAAATTTTTTGACTGATGTTTTGTAACTTTGAACACTTTCCTTTATATTGATCATAAGATTTATGATTGGAATCAGTGTAATTTTAAATTATATTCTTTAAAAACTCACAACTTTTTTGTGCTAATCAATGAAGAAATAGTCCACCTTGGATTAAAAACACAACACCCCAAATAAATTTTCCCCTTTTGGAACATTTTTAATTCAATGCTGTAGGTCAGACACCATGTCTGGGTGCTGACATTTGAGGATCTAGCAGTTACTGTGCAGGGGTAGATGCCAAAAACAATGGTGTCACTCTACTACAACAGTTTTGGGGGGGGGGGGTTACACATAATTGTAATGGATCCAGTGAGAGGGCACCTACTGCCTGTCAGCTATGATTGTACTAGTTCCATACAGCTGAAGTAAGCCA
This sequence comes from Mastigoproctus giganteus, assembly GCF_048544385.1. Classification (NCBI taxonomy): domain Eukaryota; kingdom Metazoa; phylum Arthropoda; class Arachnida; order Uropygi; family Thelyphonidae; genus Mastigoproctus; species Mastigoproctus giganteus. The sequence continues at coordinate 112,034,448 of NC_143582.1, read as the reverse complement.
TTATTTCAGTTTTGTTGGAACAGATTCTCCTCTACAGTAGCTTTTACTGTGGCAGCTAAGAATGTTAGAGCAATGGTGCCATCACAAGTTGAAATATACTATATAACAAGACATCACCACACTGTTCCTCTAACTTCTGTAAGGAATAATAAAGTGGATGTGTGTACTGAAGAACAGCAGTTCAAAATGAATAGAGCTGAGGATTATTTTGTTCATTTACTATAATTTTTTTTTTTTTTTGGATATCCAAAGATATCAGGTGTCTTCCATGTGTATATTAGTCTACAAAAATCTTCTTGCCGTAATACAAGATCAAGCTTTTTAAACATTTTTGTTATTATTCAGTAATTAATCCATCCACAAGACATTGTGGGAGGGTTTTTTATTTTCATAGATGTTCAGTTATACCTAACTTACAGCACTTTGCTCAGGTTGTAAAAATAACTTTTCATTAAAGCAGGAACAATTTCCTACTGGATATTATCACATTTAATAGAATTAATGCAAGAATGACAAAACTCAAGGTTCATTCAATTGCCAATTCTCCACCCCATGCAGTGACTTTTTCATCATGGTACAGAAATCAAGCTAACAGCTTGATTACTCAAATGTAGGTGCAAAGCATCAACAGTAAATCTATTAACCTCTAGTGGATTCACTGCCACCCCATAACATATCTCATTTAGTGGCTGAAGCTGACTGACCACTACTTCAAATTTATTTGCTATTCACCTCTTTCCACTCTCGTATTTTATCAAATCAACTGCATAGCTTGAAAAGAGGGGTGCTGACTCTCTTTAAACAATTTTGTAGATTAATATTATATACATAAAACCATTGTTTTGGTATAAAGGGAATTCAATTTTTAATTGTGGTAGCTCTAATGTAAAATTATATAGTCATAACATGCATTTAGGATTCTATGAGGTAGTGTAGTATTGATCTTATTAATTTAAAATATCATGCCCCAGACTAGGGCAGGAGTGCTGTCACCTTGGGGGCAATTCTCCAACACATCACAGCCTAAAAAAAGAAATGTTTGCTGGAACAGAACATTATCTAGCCTAGGGCAGAGGCCTGTCAAGCACTCCAAGGCAGAATGTGTTTTTTTTTTTTTTCCAGCATGGTCTGTGCTTCTACAAGGAGGGTTTCATACACTAAAATTAGCTGCAGGCAGAAGTGAAGGTGATTCTTGCACTACTTCTATTAGAATAAGCTGGGGGTTTCAGGGACAGATGTGGTGTTATGCTGTTTGGTGTGGCAAAAATAAGTGTTATAGGCCTAATGAACAATTGTACAGAGAAATAATGGGGGATTTTAACTCCCCAAATATTGGATAATTGTTTTCTGCAGCATGTTCAAGAGGCAACCAAACAGGGATTAAGTTTCCTTTACTCCTAATTGTAAAGGTGAATACAGTGGGATCAACTGATAATGTTACCAACAGCAAATTCTAATTGGGAAGCAATCAAGGAATTAATTAAAAGTTTCATACCTATTAAGAAGTATTAGCAAAGGCACATGAAGCTAGCTTATATACCATCAGCCAAAAAAACCCCTTTGTTACACCCATCCACTCACTCCAAATGTTTGTCAAGTGCTGCCTTGAATCTATCAACCATCTTTCCTCAATTTGAATTTCTGCTTATTCTGAAGAAGAATCCTATGTACACCTTAATCAGATCAAATTGCAGGTGCCTTTGTTCTATTCACTAATCTTGTTGCCCTTCTCTGTACTTGTTTCATCAGCTCTGATCATTGACAAGACACCATGAGCTACTCTTGCAGACCACGTGTACAATTACCCCCAAGGTCCTTTTCATTCTCTACCACTGTCAGTGTGGTACCACAGAATTGATACATTACTCTGGGATTACTGCTTCCCATATACTGTTCAAGGTTTAGGCATAAATGGTTATCAAATGAACTAATGAGACTCGTGACAGAGAAATAAAATGCATGGCTGCATATAAATTATCAGGCAACACAGAAGCCTATGATTTATATGACTTAGTCTGTAATCAAATCAGCAAGGATTTCTTTTCTTATATAAACTCTAAAAGGAAGGGGATGAATTTGATTGGTTCAACTGTTGATGTTATCCTGCTCGGATAACAAACTGAAATGAGTATTTTTCATCTACATTCACACAAGCAGTTAAGGTTTGAAAATGGCAGAAGGTTATCAAATTGTAGCAGGGTGCTTAATGATTTTGTAATAACTGAGAGCAAAGTGGAGGAGAAATTGTTGAATTTAAACATAAGAAAGGCACCTGGGGTGGATGGGATCTATCCAGTTATATTAAAAAAAGCCAAGGAAATGAGCATCATTGGACTTGGGGGGGAGGCCCCCACAGACTGGAGATGTACAAATGTATCCCCAATTCACGAAGGGTGATACAAGTAATTACAGACCAGTTAGTTTAACTTCTGTTCCAGGTAAAATAATGGAGTCACTGGTTAAAGGAAAGCCTTGTCTGACAAACTTGATTGGACATTATCATCTGGATGCAAAAAATAATTTTGATATCATATACTTGAATTTCAGGAAAGCTATTGCACATGTTAGACTACTGTGCAAAATAGTATTAAGGGTAAGTTGCTACAACAGATAAAAGGATGGTTGAGTGGGAGAAGACAGAGGGTGTTAAGCAATGGACATTGCTCTTTGTGGACTAATGTTATTAGTGGAGTCCGTCAAAGTTGGCAGTGTGCTGTGGCAACTGAAGTTTAACCTTGACAAATGCAAAGTACTGCATATGGGTAGGAGGAACATACCAACTGTGTGGTAGAAAATGACCTGGGAGTAATTGTGCAGCCAGGGCAAGTCATGGAGTTTTGTCAATGATATATAAGAATTTTGCCAGCAGGGAAAAGGTGATTGTCTCTCTGTATAAGGCACTGGTCAAGCCTCATTTCAGGAAGGATGTAGATTTTCTTGAGCATGTACAGAGGACGGGATCCTCTTACCAAGAGAGGCTTAAGTGGCTGGAGACTTAGGCACCTGCATGCTGATCTCATTGAGGTGTATAGGGTCTTAAATGGGTTGAGCACACTGAATTCTGATGGGATTCTTCCACTTGTTCAGATTACAAACCTAAGGGAGCATAAATTCAAATTAAGAAAACACAGATATAGAATAGATATGCAGAAATTTTCCTTTAGCCAACGAGTAGTTAATTGCTGGAACAAACTTCCATGTGGAAGTTGATTGGTTGTGTCAATTTTTTTTTTTTTTTGTTCCAGTGCAATGTTCTGTTTTAACAAATCCTTTTTATTTCTAGGGAAAACAAGGATGGCTGCCACTAGCTGCTTAAAGACCTAGCTTGTTGTGTGAACTAACTTCATTAGTGTATTATGTGGTAATGTGCCATAGAAAATGAAGTGTGTTTTTTTTTTTTTTTTAAACAGTCATATAACCACACTGAATGTCTAATCTTTGCAACTATATCAGAAAACAATACCTCTGGTAGGTAACTCAAAAGGCCAAAATAAAATGTCTAGTTTCCATATGAAAACACAGTTCTTTGAACATCTTAGCAATATTTCTGTGGTCTGCAGTAAAGCAACATAAAAAGGCTAACATTGAACTGAAGCCATTCAAGGTAATTTTTTTCTTTTCATTCCATGTTAAGCAGGGTATGTCTGCCAGGGGAAAAGGTTGATGACATTGTAGAGCGGATATCATCTTTTAAGGGCACAAAAGGTGATATAGTTGTACACATTGGCAGTAATGATATTAAGAGTAGCAGACCGGCAGAATTACTTAACAAGTACAAGTCACTGTTGAAAAAAAGCAGTGAATTAGGGTTTAATTTGAAAGTGTCTGCAATTCTGCCCAGACACGATAGGAGGGAGTATATGATAAGAGCCCTGGAAGGATTGTGCAAGGCTCAAGAGGTAGAATTTTTTTTTCAGCCTGGTCTGTACTTGTTAACAGGAGAGACTGCTTCTACAGGGATGGGATACACTTAAATAGAAAGGGTGCAAGAATGTTTGCTGATGCTATCAAGGCAGTGTTAGGTGGGTCGGAAAACTGCTAGATTAACAGTAGCCACTGGCAGAGGAGAAAGTGATTCTTGCACTGCTTCTATTGGAATGAGCAGCAGCTGGGAATCATTGGGGTACAAGTAAACACATGGGTTGTGTTAGGGTAGCTAAGAAAAAGAACACGTGCGTGTACACCAATGCTAGGAGTTTAGTAAATGAATTTGAGGTATTGCTTAAAACATCAAAGGCAGATATTGTTGGGATTTCAGAGATGTGGTGTCACACAGATATAAGGAATGCAGAACTGGAATTTGGGGAGTACAATGTCTATAGGAGGGGTTATGCTATTAGTTAAGAAATACAGTAAACCCCGCTATTCGCAGTTTCGCTGATTTAATATAAAATGAAACCTAAAAAAATGTGAATTTTAAAGCACTGTAAATATTTTCGGCCATAAAAAAACATGGGTGTGGCTAAAACTATCTTTCCCAGTCAAAACAGCAGGGGGGGGGGATAAAATTGCAAGCATGGATATTTCTCGCTGATCCTTGTTCATTATGTGTTATGCACTTGTCATGGAAGGTTTCTTCATTTGCGTACAAAAATAATAAATCTACCGTTTTGCAGTGTAAAACAGACTTCATTATGGACAAGTTCTTTCTAACCTGTACAAAAAATATGGCTGTGAATAAAATTTCTAATGGTGAAAATGTCTCCTCACCAAAACATTATAAAATCAATAAGTCAACGGTACGATCAATCAAAAAATCTGCCATAGTGTCCATGAAAACACGCTAATTCCTTAACAATTTTGCTCTGTAACTCGCAATGTTAAATTGGAAAAAGCTTTAAATCTGTGGATAGAAGACCGAACTCAAAATAAAATTCTGTTAAATTCACTAATCATTTGTGAAAAGACAAAACTCCTTTATCAACACTTTAGCAAAGGTGCTGGTTTGAAATTTCTAATAAATATTAAATTGTTTCTTATTTTCATTTTGATGCCATATGCTTGCATTTCACTATGTACATAGTCATATTATGAAGGTACATATAATACATACATAGACTAGTTTTTCTTATATATTTCATACTTTGGAACGTAACCCCCACAAATAGCAGGGGTTTACTGTACATAAAATCCAAGGAAGTGAAGCCAGTCAACATCGCAGTGCAGTGTCAAGTCAGTTTGGTGTGACATAAGCATTGGGAGATCAAAATTGAGAGTAGGAGTGTGCTATAGACCTAATGACTCTGATGAGTATAATAAGAAACTGTACAGGGAAATAGAGTGGGCCAGTAAATCAGAGAGTCTTATAATGGGAGATTTTAATTTCCCAGATATTGACTGGAATTTGGGGGATGGTCACTCACACACTAGCAAGGCTTTTGTGGATGATTGTTTTCTACATCAGCATGTTCAGGAGGCAACTAGAGGGAGTAATACTCTTGATTTGATTATCAGTATTGATTCTTCATGCATTAAGAATCTGCAGATAGAGGAACCACTAGGTGGCAGTGATCACAGTGTGCTGAAGTGGGATTTACTCAAAGAGGTAACTACCATTAGGGGTAAAGGGAAGGGTTATTGCTTTCGTAAAGGCAACTACGATGGACTGAGACAGTATTTAAATTCTATACAGTGGGACCAACAGCAAATTCAAAATGGGAAGCTATTAGGCTTTACATACCAACTAAGAAATATTGTTCAAAGTTTAGGCCTAAATGGATGGCAGAGAAGAAAAATGCATGGGATACACACAAATTAACACGTGACACAGAAGCCTAGGATAGATACAAGTTGATCTGTAACCAAGTTACAAAGGAGGTTAGGCAGATTACGAGATTTCCTTGGCAAGGGATGCAAAGAGTTCTTTATGTAAACTCCAGAAGGAAGGGGATGAATCAGATTGGTTAACTGTTGATGACCCTGCTCAGGTAGCTAACAAACTAAATGAATATTTTGCATCGACATTCACACACGAGGGGAATGCCAGAGGTGTATTCAACTCTAGCAATAAGCTAGAGAATCTTGTAATAACAGAGTAAAGTGGAGGAGAAATTGTTGAAGATAAACACAAGAAAGGCACCTGGGGTGGATGGGATCTATCCAGTTATATTAAAGGAGGCAGCAAAGGAAGTAAGCAAACCCTTAGCCATAATTATGGGAGGTACCCATGGACCAGAGATGTGCAAAGGCTGACACAAGTAATTATAGACCTGTGAGTTTAACTTCTGTTCCCAGAAAATTAATGGAGGCACTTGTTAAAGAAGCACTGCAGGATCATCTAGACAAGACTTCAGTTATAGCTCGGACACAGCATGGTTTTGTTAAGGGGAAGTCTTGCCTGACCAATTTTATTGGATACTATGATGCAGGGAATAACTTTGATAGTGTGGCATTGGAGGCAAATTGCTGCTATGGATAAAGGGGTGGTTGAGGGGGAGAAGGCAGAGAGTGGTAATCAATCGACTAATGTTATTAGTTCATGATGGTATACGAAGGTTGGCAGGGTTGTCAAGGATCTGGAAAGGTTGGGCTGAGAGGTGGCAAATGTAAAGTACTACATATGGGGAAACAGCAACATATCAACTCTGTGGTACTACACTGACAGTGGTAGAGAATGAAAAGGACCTGGAGGTGGTTGTGCAGACAGGTTGCAAGAGTAGCTCATGGTGTATTGTCAATGATATATAAGAATTTTTCTAGCAGGGATAAGGAGGTGATTATCCCCTTGTATAAGGCAGTGGTCAGACCACACCTAGAGTACTGTATACAGGCCTGGAGGCCTCATTTCAAGAAGGATACAGAGAAGGGGAACAAAGGGGTGCTCTTATGAAGAAAGGCTTAAGTTTTGCAAATTACAGTGTTTGGAGACTAGGCACCAGCAAGGTGATCTGATAGAGGTGTATAAAGCCTTGAATGGTTTCAGCATGCTCAATGCTAATGGGATTCTTCCTCTTGCTCAGAATAATCACCTGAGAGGGCATAAATTCAAATTGAGGAAATTTGCCTTTAGCCAGCGGGTGGTTGGTTGGTGGAACAGACTTCCATCCCTTGTCGTGGAAGTTGATAGCCTAAATAAGTTTAAGGCTCAGCTGGACAGGTATTTCGAACAAACAGAGGGGTGAAGTGGTTATTTTTTTTTTTTTTGGCTGATGCTGCATAAGCTTGCTTTCTTGCATCAAATGCCTGTGCTAATGCTAATAAGTTTTTCTAGAAACTTATCATTTGTGACTTGATTACCACATTAAATATTTTTATGACAAATGCTTTCCTGAATAATTGTCAAAATAGCCTAGTAAGCTATTTAATCATTCCACATTTATGCTCAAAAGAATTTTGTGACTAACTGACACATTCATAATCCTGTAAGAAATCAAATTTTTCCCAGTAACTAATACTTGACAAGAAACCCATTACATTTTTTTTGGCAAATACATGGGATCATGCATTAGATTACAGACTTAATGATATCACATTGTGGTCTAACTTGGAGAACCTGTCACAATTTCTTTTGAATATGAACAAGGGACATCAAAAGGTGAAACTTTTTTTTTCTATGGATCAGTTGTTTAATACTTTGATCATAATCGTTTCTTCAGCTTTTCTTTTGCAATGCAAGAATTTGATCCTTCCTCTGGTGTACAATCACTTACAAGAATAAAATTTCATATGTAGACAGCATCTTCCTACTGATGTTTTTCATGAAGTGTCACCAAAGTCAAGCATACAATAAAAATTACTTTACTCAGAGATTATTCTTTGCAATGGCATAGGAACCCTACAATATATGCTGTCACCCCACATAACACCTCTTAAATATTTAAACTGCCTTGTTCCAAAGTATTACAGCAATCATTTATTTATATAACATGAGTTAAACAACACTTGATTTGTAGAACTCATTACATCTGACATTTTGTCCTCCATTAAATTAGTTTCTACTGGTGAAAGAAGCATTTGAGAAATATTTTCTTCATTGATATAGTTTAAAAATTGCGCAATTTTTAATTATTGGATATCAATGTCATTTACTTTCAATTCACTATACAATTTCAGGGACCATCAGCAAGATAAGTTAATTAACCATATTAGATCTTTCTTTACTGAAAATGGCAAGGTTTGCCATTTTAAAGAAAAAATTCATGTTGCTACAACACTACATTCAAAAATGTAGGTACAAATGGGGCCCTACTGTGGATCAATATTGTTAAATAACAGATAAATTGAAAAAAATCACAGCCTAAGAGGGAAATGCCCTTTACCCAGAAAAATCAAAACTTGAATTAATTTAACACCCCACAGAGCAGTGGCACGAGGTGCCAAGCATTTTCCTCTTAAGCAACTACATTCTCTTTTGTTTATTAAACTTTTCCACTAAGTAGCTCTACTTTCTTAAAAGCACTAGGGAGAGAACCCTTTTCTTTAATTTGTCTTACTAACCTATATGCTGGGCCAAACATGGATACAAGCAATTATCCATCAAGGTCAGAAATTGCTGACCCCCAACCATCCCAAAAGGCTTTGGAGGGAAGGGCAATGCCGTGATGGTGAAAAGACTACACTCCAGAGATCTCTTCATTGAAACGGGGTGCAATCAGTGAGTGGGATCTAATTACAAATGTGAAACAGGTGACTAAAAAAGATCCACAATTTTAACATTCAGTACACCAGACTTACTATTTGAATTGTCATATTAGGCCATACATTACACTCAAGCGAATTGCTCTGTCCAAACTGCAAAGGAAGCCACCCAACCTTTTCCAAAACTTGAGCTATGGATTACAGAAAAGAATATACAAATTATGTTGACCATGCCTACTAGTTGTTTCTATACTCTCATCGGTCCCAGTTGAAAAAGAACAATTAAAAATCTGATTCAGTCTCAAAAAGTATGGATGTAGATCAGGAGCCCATTCTAGGACTAAGCTGTCATTATGATGACTTAATCACTCAATTCCATCCAGGCTGCTCCAATTTGTCTTTTGGTGACTTTAATGGACACCATCCATTGTGAGGGTCAGCTACAATGGATAAAAAAAGGAAAATTGATGGAAGAATTCATAAATAATAATCTTAATTTATTAAATTCTGGATCACTCACTACAAACAGGGGTAATTCCTGATCAACTAGGAAGGCTATTCTGCCCAAATACTCTTAGACAACATATTGATGATGCATAATGCCGCATCACCAAAGCCATGGGTCATACAGAAAATTCATTCGAGTTCCCTCTCCAATACTTCATTCAAAGGGAAAGACATATGTACAGCTGAATCATTTGCTAAAATCTCTGTTTATGCATAAACTTCACACACCACTCATTAAACAGATCTTCCAATACTGCAGCAGGTCCAGATGGTATTCATTATGCTAAAGCATTTACTTGAAATCGCTATTTTTTTTTTTTTTTTTTATAATCAAATATTCTCTAAAAATGCCTTCCTGTGTTGAAAATTACAGGCTAATATCTCTTACATGCTGCATGGGAAAACTTTTCAAAAGGATGAATTCATACTGGAGTCGGAATCTCATATCCACAATGCCTTTGTCTTGAAAAGGCATGTGATACTACATGGTATTATTAGGAACCTTTACCATCTCACATTCAGGAAGAGGGAGTCCAACACTCTTTTCAATACAAGATATCCCAAAAACTGTTCAAACTTATATATATGCAGATGATGTCAATCTGAAAGTATGAATACCATAGTAGGGCAAAACAGAATCCTGGACTTTACAGACTCTCAGAAAAGAAATGCAAGAAGCAAGCTCTCCAATTCCACTTGTTAATATCATTAAATTTCCAAGCCCACATCTTTAATCCAGTCTTTATACTGAAGTGCATGATTTTCCACATTACACTACAGGTGTAATGTGGAAAATCATGCTTAGGAAGCTTCGCAATAAATTATCTACATCCAAATGATTGGTCTGTATTGAAGACCTCCATAGATATGCGATGGGAAGCACAGGACTCAGAAATAAAAAAAACAGACTAAGTTGCAAACATTATCAGAGAGGTCAAGACACATTGTCACAGGCTTGTGACTAAGTTCATACGAGTTGGGTGACAACCCCCCCCCCCCCCCACACACACACAACATACTACCACAGAATATGTCAGCTAGTTCACGAACCGACATATCAACAGGTTACAAATCTTTCCTCATGTACGCTATCGCAGGACCAGATTTCACTTTTATCCAAAGAACTAAATTATAATTTACTACCTAAAAAACAATTAGTAAAATAATAAGAGGAGTTTACCTCAATATAGTACGTAGAACACTTCCGTATGATACCCTCCAGAAATTAAAACAAAAAAAAAATCGACAACTTACCTGTACATTACAGTAAAATTTAAATAATCATTATTTTACTAATATTATTATCAACGTAGAACATATTGAGTAGTACAGCTCTGAAACATACTACCTAATAAACAATGCGTAATTGATATCGGACTTCGTAATGTTCCACAAAAAGATTTATTTATTCAACAAGTTAACCAAGTAGTGAATAATATAAAAGAAACACGACTTCCTAAATTGAATACACATGACAGTTCAGCTTAATGAGGGCAGATAAAGGAGATACAGTGGTAATACTAGATAAACCTGATTATATTAATAAGTTTGTTTCAGATACCAGCACTGTTTACCAATTTGGTCAATCAATACAATAAAATGTTGACTATATTACTATGGCCCAGTTAAAGGAATTGAAGGCCAGAACATACAATATTCCTGCACTTTTCGGTCAGGTAAAATTACACAAGACTGGGAATAGTCTTGTGTAATTTCCTACAGGAACTCTGCATTTTCATCTTTAGACAGGTAATACAATTTGGGATTAACAACTACGATAAATTATTTAATAATCTTAAAGACCGACTTGGCAACAATGACAATTTATTCTACCTCATTAGCATTAGTAGAGGCATTTGATGCAAGAAAGCAAGCTTATGCAGCATCAGCCAAAAAAAAAAAAAAAAACCCACTTCACCCCTCTCTTTGTTCAAAATACCTGTCCAGCTGAGCCTTAAACTTATTTAGGCTCTCAACCTCCACTACAAGGGATGGAAGTCTGTTCCACCAACCAACCACCCGCTGGCTAAAGGCAAATTTCCGCACGTCTATCCTACATCTGTCTTTCCTCAATTTGAATTTATGCCCTCTCAGGTGATTATTCTGAGCTAGAGGAAGAATCCCATCAGCACTGAGCATGCTCAAACCATTCAAGGCTTTATACACCTCGCTGGTGCCTAGTCTCCAGACACTGTAATTTGCAAAACTTAAGCCTTTCTTCGTAAGAGCACCCCTTTGTTCCATTCACTAATCTTGTTGTCCTTCTCTGTACTCGTTCCAGCAGCTCTACATCCTTCTTGAAATGAGGCCTCCAAACCTGTACACAGTACTCTAGGTGTGGCCTGACCATTGCCTTATACAAGGGAATAATCACCTCCTTATCCCTGCTGGAAAAATTCCTGTATATCATTGACAATACTCCATGAGCTACTCTTGCAGCCCGTCTGCACTGCTCAGAGAACTTCATATCTGCCTGCACAACCACCCCCAAGTCCCTTTCATTCTCTACCACTGTCAGTGTAGTACCACAGAGTTGATACATTGCTCTGGGGTTGCTGTTTCCCATGTGTAGTACTTTACATTTGTCAATGTTAAACTTCATTTGCCACCTCTCAGCCCATCTGCTCAACCTTTCCAGATCCTGTTGCAGCAGCATAGTGTCAGTAGTGTCCTTGACAACCCTGCCAACCTTTGTATTGTCTGCAAACTTGGACATTAAGTTTGATATACCATCATCCATATCATTTATAAATACAGAAAACAATAATGGACCCAACACTGAGCCCTGAGGGACTCCACTAATAACATTAGTCCACGATGAGCAGTGTCCATTGATTACCACTCTGTCTTCTCCCCCTCAACCACCCCTTTATTCATAGTAGCAATTTGCCTCCAATGTCACACTGCTCCAATTTGTGTAGCAGTCTTCCATGTGCAACAGTATCAAAAGCCTTTCTAAGATCCAAGTATATAATATCAAAGCTATTCCCTGCATCATAGTATCCAATCAAATTGGTCAGGCAAGACTTCCCCTTAACAAAACCATGCTGTGTCCGAGCTATAACTGAAGTCTTGTCTAAATGATCCTGCAGTGCCTCCATTAATTTTCCTGGAACAGAAGTTAAGCTCACAGGTCTATAATTACTTGTGTCAACCTTTGATCCTCCTTTGTGAATTGGGGTCACATTTGCACATTTCCAGTCTATGGGTACCTCCCCTGAGTCCAAGGAAGCTCTCATAATTATGTCTAAGGGTTTGCTTACTTCCTTTGCTGCCTCCTTTAATATAACTGGATAGATCCCATCCACCCCGGGTGCCTTTCTTGTGTTTATCTTCAACAATTTCTCCTCCACTTTACTCCCAGTTATTTCAAGGTTCTATAGCTTACTGCTAGAGTTGAATACATATCAGATATTATTTGGGATGAGTTAAATAAAAACTCAACACAGATTAATTATACCAAGCTACCTATTAAGGAAATTTTTCACTTAAACTGTTAGTTAAGGCCAACTACATCACCTTTTGAGACAAGGTGTACAAACAAATTTTTAGATTAGCAATGGGTTTGAGCCTGAGCGGCTTAATGTCAGAGATCTATCTCTCAACGATTGAGCATATTTGACACCTTTTCGACCCCGTATCACATACTATGGGAGGTATTTAGACGATGTTCTAGTTATTACTGATAGTAATACTATCAAAGACATTTTACATTCGTTTATAATAATATTCATTCTAGACTCAAATTTACATTGGAAAGGGCAGATACGGATACAAAGTCATTAAACTTTCACGATTACCCGGGACTCAAATAAAATCCAATTTAGCATCTATCGAAAACCTACAAATATTAACTAGCAGGTTCTTAAACAGGGGTTATTCCATTGCCACAATAAACCAAATTAGGGTACAGGCTAAGGATTGGATACAAAATACTACACCAACCAACAAAATAGTAATATAAAAAAATACTTTATTTCTGTTCCATATGTTGAACAATGGCACAAACAGCTTAATAGATTCTTTAAAGATACCAAGCTTAAAATTGTGGCCAGGCCAATATGGAAGTTACACACTATACTGAACAATCGTTCGGTTCTTTCCGCGTTTGCAACACAAATTAATGATCTGATATACAACATTTCTTGCGGTGATTGTTTGACGCAATTTTCTCTTAATATTCTTGCTTCTCGTTCGGCAGTGTCAGAATTAGCCTTTCATGCCTTTAACGAGGCCAAAATACTTAATGTTCAACGTAATTATATGCGACTATTAACTGCAGAAACCATAGAAATTAAATTACACAAGAATTCTGTTAATGTTCAGCAGCCATATTTGATCTCCGATGCGTGAAGACAAATAATCACTATTTAAGTTTCAGGTTCAACCCTATTCGGTAATTTTCATTCCTGTGATCACGACATATGGTCGAAAAACATTGTTAGATTCTTTTAATTATTTATATTTTACTCTAATGTAAGTTATCGATTTTTTTCGTTTTAATTTCTGGAGAGTATCATACGGAAGTGTTCTACATACTACATTGAGGTAAACTCCTCTTATTATTTTACAAACATTACACCTGTGTAGAAAAACACTACTGCTTCACTACACTGCTAAGATTCAGAGTCTACCATTGCACCAAAGTTGAGAGTATCTTTATAATACTTTGTGGGAAGTCAAATGAAAATAGAGCTTGTTCACAGTTAATTTCTCAAGATATACACTTCCTCCTCCAGTGGGCAAAAAATATACCACCCTGCAATATCAGACAGTTACATTCTACTCTGAACAGCCATGCATGTAAAATTTATATAGATGGTTCCAAAACTGATAGTATAGTAGGTGCTGCAGCAGTTTTTCCTTCATGTACAATTTCATCTTCACAGCTGAATTGTATGCCATTCAGTTAGCACTTGTAAATTGAGCTTTCCATCTCATCTGCCATAATTTACACAGACTCTCTTAGTGCTGTCTCTACATTAAAACAGATTCATTCCCAGCTATTTTCTTGCTGCTAAACATCCTCAGGTTCCTTACTCTGACTATAAGTCTGTCAAAAGTAACACCAACAATAAACTTTACCAGATAAAAGAAGATCCAAAGCTGTGGTATTGGACATACAGTCCATTTTCTGGTTGATTGTCCCTTTCATTCATTCTCTGTGTTGAACACATCACCTGATTTATCTCATTTCCTAACAAATGAAGCAAATATTGAAGAAATTTTGTTATATCTAAAGCATATAATTTAACCTCTCTAACAATTAGCAGCCCGTGTCATTAAACCAAATAACAATACGTATCAGTTTACTAGCATACTGTACAGATTGGAGTTTCCCCCAGAGGTCGGTTAATATCCAAATTTCTTAGGAGGCAGCAACTGAAATTTAAATTTGTCAAAGTACTGGGTAATTGTGCAGACAGTCTGCAAGAGTAGCTCTTGGTGTCTTGTCAATGATATACAGACAAAAGGAGGTGATTATCACCTTAAGTTCTTTAAAGTCCAGAGACTAGGTAATCTGACTAAGATTCATTGAGCAAGCTCTACACAAACATTTGGAGTTGATGGGTGAAATAGTAAGTTTTTTTTTTTTTTTTGCTGAGGCTTGCATCATATGCCTCTACAAGTATAGATCAGGTAATTGAAACAGGCTCACTGCCATTCCACAAACATCTCTCAATGTCAAAAACCCTTTGGCATTTCAGGATCTACATTTTATCCAAAATATCTTTTCATCAGGGAACTGAATGATAACATATAATTCATATCTTTATCCCAATGACCTGCAAATATCAGTTAACTACATCCAGATATGGATATTACATTGGCAAAAAAAAATTCTACACAAGCTGGGAAGCTGATCATTACAGCTTGCTTCATTTAAATGAATTCACACTTGGACTACAGCACACCTTCCCACTGGTATTAGGTTAAAAGAACTAACAGATTGGAATTCACACTTCAATACAATAAAGTCCTCCATGGTCTCACAATTATTAACACTGGTGCAGCAGTGGTTCTGTCAATCCAAAAGGGCATAATTCACACAAACTTGCAAAATATTGTCTTCTGCTGGAATACCTGAAAAGCACAAATTAAACTAGTAACAAAATTATGGGCTTCAACATCTCATAATAGGGAATTTTGACTTTCTTCAATAACAAGAGGCAAAATACTCTATCTCATTATCTACAGGTAAAAGACCCAATGGGTGGCCACAATAATGTGGAATTTATTTAAACACATAACTAGACTGGGACCAAAGCAAATTCAAGTTTTAGACAGAATTGTTGAGTTGGAATCTATATAAATGAAGGGAGCAAAAATTACAAGAGCATCTTTGATTAATTATCATTCAGTTAGCTTAACATTGTTCCAGGGAAAATACTGGTTAATGCAGGACAGTCTTGTCTGACCAATCTGATATATTACTATTATACAAAAAATAATTTTGACATCATATACTTTAGTTATTGATGAACACTCCTCTTCATGACCTAATGTTATTAATAGGACTGTGCAGGCTGATTAATCACAGTGAGCTACTGCATATGGGTAGCACAGAACAAAAAGATCTGGAGGTCTCACTTTAACTGGGGTGGGGGTTTTTTTTTTCTTTCATATTGAAGCATTATACAAGGCAACTTATTCCAAATAGCTGTGTTAAAAGTTTAACTAGTACAAAGGCATGAAACAATCATTCATTTTTTTAGAAGTCATCTTTATAATTTTTTCACAGCTATATCAAGGGATAGTCCCATTCTGCACCTACACACAGTTGAATATATTTCTCCATTGGAACAGTGCACTAAGTAACAAACTCAGTTTGCTCAACTCCTCATACACAATGATGTCTTTCAATTATAAGGAAACTATAGAGCTCTCATACCATAAACCCAATCATTCTCTTGAATTTTTACTTTAAAAGACATAAAATGCAAGGAAGTCAGCTTTTGTTGCATCAGTTGACAATGCTATATAAATTTCCTGAGGCCAAATCTCAACTTGTATTTATGCCTTTCCATTTATAAGATTATGAGAAATCTTTGGCAAAGGATGCAAAGAGTTCTTTACTTATGTAAACTCTAGAAGGAAGGGGATGAATCAGATTGGTCCAGTTGATGATCCTGCTCAGGTAGCTAACAAACTAAATGAATATTTTGCATCGACATTCACACACGAGGGGAATGCCAGAGGTGTATTCAACTCTAGCAGTAAGCTAGAGAATCTTGTAATAACAGAGTAAAATGGAGGAGAAATTGTTGAAGATAAACACAAGAAAGGCACCTGGGGTGGATGGGATCTATCCAGTTATATTAAAGGAAGTAAGCAAACCCTTAGCCATGGATTGGAGATGTGCAAATGTGACCCCAATCCACAAAGGAGGATCAGAGGGAGACAGGTAATTACAGACCTGTTAGTTTAACTTCTGTTTCAGGGAAATTAATGGAGGCACTGGTTAAAGAAGCATTGCAGGATCATCTAGACAAGACATCAGTTATAGCTTGAACACAGCATGGGTTTGTTAAGGGGAAGCCTTCTCTGACAAATTTGATTGGATACTATGATGCAGTATCAAGGAACTGTATGCAAAGAATAACTTTGATATCATATATTTGGATCTTGGAGAAGACAGAGTGGTAATCAATGGAAACTGCTCCTCATGGACTATTGTTGTTTTCTGTATTTATAAGTGATAATGGTATATCAGGGTTGTTAATGCAGTACACTACTGCAATAGGATCTAGAAAATTTGGGCTGAGAAGTGGCACTGAAGTTTAACATTGACAAATGTAAAGTACTACATTTGGGAAGCAGTAATCCCAGAGTAACACACTGACAGTGGTAGAGAATGAAAAAGACCTGGGGGTAAATGTGCAGACAGTCTGCAAGAGTAGCTCATGGTGTCGTGTCAGGGATAAGGAGGTGATTATCCCTTTGTATACAGGTCTGGAGGCCTCATTTTAAGAAGGATGTAGAGCTGTTGGAACAAAGGGCTGCTCTTATGAAGAAAGGCTTAAGTTTTGCAAATTAGTGTCTGGAGACTAGGCACCTGCAAGGTGATCTGATTGAGGTGTATAAAGCCTTGAATGGTTTGAGCTTGCTCAGAATAATTGCCTAAGAGGGCATAAATTCAAATTGAGGAAGGATAGATGTGGGGAAGTTTGCCTCTACCCAGCAGGTGGTTGATTGCTGGAACAAACTTTCATTTGCCGTTGTAGAAGTTGATAGCTTAAATAGATTTAAGGTAGAAATAGACAAACATTTGGAGCAAGTGGATGGGTTAAATAAGGGTGTTTTTTTTTTGGCTGATGCTATATAAGCTTACTTTCTTGCATCATGTGCCTTTGCTAATAAGGTCTACAAAATGAAAGATCTCATTAGAAAATCAATGCAAGCTTCAAATGCTATGAACAGTTAAACTCCCTTTTGACAATTTTTTTGCACTGTATGAATAATAATAAAAAAAGTGCACCAAATATATTGTTATAAAAAATGGCATAAAATTTTATATTAAAGTATTTGTTTGTGAAGGTGTTTTCTTTTCCTATGTTGTTATGCACTAAGAAATACTGCTTCTTCAGAAACAGCTAATTGGTGATTTACATAGAATCAGCACATACGAATGCCATTGATTTAATTGTATCACATAGTTACTTATTCTCAGGTATGCCATTTGGTGTGTGTGTATATATACAGTAATACTGATGAGCACAATAAGAGATACAATTGAAATGATGACCAGTTGCATTTAGTTTTATTGTAGATAGATTTTTATAGTGTATTACTACTATATACATCAACTAGGGTAACTTGCCATTTATACTACTATCATAATTTTATTATGGATAAATTATAGTCATTTCTTACATTTTGATGTCCTAAATCAGATAAGTTCCCAGGCAACTCATCTGAATACAATGGCAGCATTTGCTTGCACAACAGAATTGTAACAACCCTTCTCTCTAAATGCACAGATACCAAAAGGAACATAATATAAAATTATGATGCTAACTTAATCTGATTAAAATGCACAAATTTCTTTAATTAAGAAGCCTAATGATAGACATTCTGCTTATAACCCATTTACTCCATCCCTGTAAAATAAATTTGCTATACTAACTAGATTTTTATAACAATAAATATTTGATAAAAATCCTTCCCCTCTCCCCATTATACCTGGGACCAATTACTTTTGAACTGAGTCTTTAATGAAACTTCCTGGACCTTGTATCATAAAAGCATCACTAGACACCTAAAAGGGCTCAATTTTAATCCATTGCATCTAGCACCCTGAAATGATAAATTAATCAACTGACAGAGTGACCCCTCAAAAACAGTGCATTCTGTGACTGTTGGTATTAATAAAATGATGTGGTACCTGCTAATAATTAACACTATTCGAATTTAATCCTTTAACTACCGTCATTATTTTGATTGTTCACAAAATTAGCAACAAAACAAGTAAAAGCTTGAATATTTAACTCTACAATATAGTATAATCTTGCTTACAATTAAATTGTAAAAATTTCACTACATCCTGACAAGAGAATTATAAAGGCTGCACTTGAAAAAAAAAAATCAACATACAAGTTCTAATCCTTGATGATCACCTTTCACTGAAATTTCTTGTTCAACAACAGTGGGTTGATTCTTCATTCGTGCATATTCAGTGTCCACTTCTCCATAATCTTTGAGGCATTTGCAAATCAATTTTTTAATCAACTTCATTGCCTGCAAAATGTGGATTTTGCATTGAATTTTTGTTTAATAGCATTCTTTGTTAGTTTTCTAAAGATGGCAAGGTAAGCATTTCTGGAGGGCAGAAATTTTTTTTTTTTTGGACATATACAAGTCGGACCTCTGTTTAACAAACTTATTTAGCAATATTTTTTTGAATTCCCTTGGTAATTACATTTAAACTAGTTGCAATATAACTAACGAATTACGAGAGACTTAACTGAGAATGCATTTCCAGTTTGCACCTCTGTCCTTCAGGCAGCAATAGGACATTAAGGCTACTACCAGGGGATATCAGAACTGAAATGAAGAAAAAGTAACAAAAATTACCACCAATTCTTCTCGTCAGTGCATTGACAATGAGAATTGCTCATTCACGTCAACAGAAACTTTTTGTTGTGGGGGGGGGGGAGAACCCGATACTAATAACTCATACAATTTGCTGCAAAAAAAAACTAACCTCATCAAACATGTGCTGTGTTCCGAAAGTATCAAATTCCCACTCATATACCATTCAGTTAGTCTTAAATCCATCCAGTTGCAAATGAAATAACAGCATGGCATAATAATTTCACATTTCGCACTAAAATCAGAAGTCAATTTTTAATCAGACAATCACCCTGTTCTTTGGCCACGCCTGCAACGGAGATACTCATGTTTTGAACTTCAGCCAGAATAATATATATGATACTATTTTTAGCAAGGCAATGTATAGCATTCAGGTGATCTTCAAAAGATTTATATGACAATGATAAATTTGATTCAGTTATGGCAGACCGTATTCAGAAATCTGAATCGAAAAATATTGTGAATTACTGAAATAATTTCACAAAATATTACAGATAAAATGACTAGAGAAGCTAGTAATTTCTAGTATTTTGCTATAATCACTGAACATGAAAATATGGATATCATACTAAATCAATAGCCTTAAAAATAACATCTCAAGTTTCTTTGTTCAATTATAATTTAACATAATATTAATCCAATAAGTAAAATACTTAAAAAAAGATTTAGCATTAGTAGAGGCATATGATGCAAGCTTATGCAGCATAAGCCAAAAAAAAAAAAAAACCCACTTCACCCCTTCGTTCGTTCGAAATACCTGTCCAGCTGAGCCTTAAATTTATTTAGGCTATCAACTTCCACAACAAGGGATGGAAGTCTGTTCCAACTACCCGCTGGCTAAAGGCAAATTTCCACACATCTGTCTTTCCTCAATTTGAATTTATGCCCTCTCAGGTGATTATTCTGAGCAAAAGGATTGACCATGCTCAAACCATTAAAGGCTTTATACACCTCTATCAGATCACCTCACCAGTGTCTAGTCTCCAGACACTGTAATTTGCAAAACTTAAGCCTTTCTTTGTAAGAGCAACCCTTTGTTCCATTCACTAATCTTGTTGCCCTTCTCTGTACTCGTTCCAGCAGCTCTTCCCCCTTCTTGAAATGAGACCTTCAGACCTGAATACAGTACTCAAGGTGTGGCCTGACCATTGCCTTATATAATCACCTCATCACTGCTAGAAAAATTCCTGTATATCATTGATAAGACACAATGAGCTACTCTTGCAGCCCATCTGCACTGCTCACAGAACTTCATATCTGCCTGCACAATTACACCCAGGTCCTTTTCATTCTCTAGCACTGTCAGTGTAGTACCACAGAGTTGATACGTTGCTCTGGGGTTGCTGTTTCCCATATGTAGTACTTTACATTGTCAATGTTAAACTTCATTTGCCACCTCTCAGCCCATCTGCTCAACCTTTCCAGATCCTGTTGCAGCAGCATAGCGTCAGTAGTGTCCTTAACAAACCTGCCAACCTTTGTATCGTCTGCAAACTTGGACATTAAGCTTGATATACCATCATCAATATTATTTATAAATACAGAAAACAACACTGAACCCCGAGGAACTCCACGATGAGCAGTGTCCATTAATTGCCACTCAACCATCCCTTTATCCATAGCAACAATTTGCCACCAATGCCACACTGCTCCAATTTGTGCAGCAGTATCAAAAGCCTTTCTAAGATCCAAATATATAATATCAAAGTTATTCTCTGCATTCAATTCTTTTGTGACTACATCATAGTATCCAATCAAATTGGTCAGGCAAGACCCTTAACAAAACCATGCTGTGTCTGAACTATAACTGAATTCTTGTCGAGATGATCCTGCAGTGCTTCTTGAACCAGTGTTTCCATTAATTTTCTTGGAACAGAAGTTAAACTCACAGGTCTATAATTACTTGTGTCAGTCTTTGTGAATTGTGGTTACATTTGCACATCTCCAGTCTGTGGGTACCTCCCCCGAGTCCAAGGAAGCTCTCATAATTATGGCTAACAGATTGCTTACTTCCTTTGCTGCCTCCTTTAATATAACTGGATAGAACCCATCCACCCCAGGTGCCTTTCTCGTATTACTTCAACAATTTCTCCTCCACTTTACTCTCAATTATTACAAGATCATCTAGCTCACTGCCAGTGTTTACTTCATCTATGGCATTCCCCTTCCTTCTAGAGTTTACATAAGTAATGAACTCCTTGCTGTTTTTTTTTTTTTTGCAGCCCTTGCCAAAGATTTCTCATAATCTACCTTCGCCTGCCTAACCTCCTTTGTAACTTGGTTACAGATCAACTTATATCTATCATAGGCCTCTGTGTAACATGTTAATTTGCATTCCCCTCGGTGAATACTCCTCATGTGTGAATGTCGATGCAAAATATTCATTCAGTTTGTTAGCTACCTGAGCAGGATCATCAACAGTTGACCCATCGATATCAAGTGGACCAATCTGATTCATCCCCTTCCTTCTAGAGTTTACATAAGTAAAGAACTCTTTGCTGTTTTTCTTTGCATCCCTTGCCAAAGATTTCTCGTAATCTGCCTTCGCCTGCCTAACCTCCTTTGTAAATTGGTTACAGATCAACTTGTATATATCATAGGCTTCTGTGTCACGTGTTAATTTGTATGTATCCCATGCATTTTTCTTCTCTGCCATATGTCTCATTAGTTCATCTGACATCCATTTAGGCCTGAACCTTGAACAATATTTCTTAGTTGGTATGTAAAGCCTAGTTTGAATGCTTCCCATTTTGAGTTTGCTGTTGGTAACATCATCCGTTGGTCCCACTTTATAGAATTTAAATACTGTCTCAGACCATCGTAGTCGCCTTTACGAAAGCAATAACCCTTCCTTTTACCCCTGATGGTAGTAACCTCCTTGAGTAAATTGCACTTCAGCACACTGTGATCATTGCCACCTAGTGGTTCCTGTATCTGCAGATTCTTAATGCATGAAGAATCACTACTAATAAACAAATCAAGAGTATTACTCCCTCCAGTTGCCTCTCGAACATGCTGATTTAGAAAACAATCAACCAATAAATCCACAAAAGCCTTGCTAGTGTGTGAGTGACCAACCCACAAATTCCAGTCAATATCTGGGAAATTAAAGTCTCCCATTATAAGACTCTCTGATTTACTGGCCCACTCTATTTCCCTGTACAGTTACTTATTATACTCATCAGAGTCATTAGGCCTATAGTACACTCCTCCCAATGCTTATGTCACACCAAACTGACTCGACACTGCACTGTCCAGCGATGTCGATTGGCTTCACTTCCTTGGATTTTATGTGTTTCTTAACTAATAGCATAACCCTCCTCCCTTCCTATCCCTGTTTGTAGAAGTTGTATTCCCCAAATTCCAGTTCTGCAGTACTTATATCTGTGTGACACCACATCTCTGATATCCCAACAATATCCGCCTTTGATGCTTTGAGCAATACCTCAAATTTATTTACCAAACTCCTAACATTGGTGTACACACAAGTATACATGCACCTGTTCTTTTTCTTAACTACCCTAACACAACCCATGTGTTTACTTGTACCTCAATGACTCCCAGCAGTCTCTGAAATATCCTGCATCTTATTTTCCAAGCTGCTGCTCATTCCAATAGAAGCAGTGCAAGAATCACTTTCACCTCTGCCAGTGGCTACTGTTAATCTATTAGTCCTTGTATCCCCCCCCAATCTAGCAGTTTTCCAACCCACCTAACACTGCCTCAATAGCATCAGCAAACATTCTTGCACCCTTTCTATTTAAGTGTATCCCATCCCTGTAGAAACAGTCTCTCCTGTTAACAAGTACAGACCAGGCTGAAAAAAAAATTCTACCCCTTGAGCCTTGCACAATCTTTCCAGGGGCTCATTATATACTCCCCCCTATCGTGTCTAGGCAGAATTGCAGACACTTTCAAATTCAACCTTAATTCACAGCTTTTTTTCAACAGTGATCTGTACTTGTTAAGTAATTCCACCGGTCTCCTACTCTTAATATCATTAGTGCCAACGTGTACAACTATATCACCTTTTGTGCCCTTAAAAGATGATATCCACTCTACAACATCATCAACCTTTGCCCCTGGCAGATGGTCCCGTTTCCCTGACAATAGTCACCAACAACTACTTTGTTGGTGACAACAAATTCCTTTGGGACCAGTGCATTCTGCCTTAGGGGTTGCCACTGTGTTGCGTGATGCCCAAGTGCAAGCTCTGGCGTTGGTGTGGGCAGCTGAGATCTTGATGAGCCCTCACTTTTAATCCTTTGAGGGCATCCATCCTGTCCTTCAAGCTCTCATATAGACCCATAACAATGCTGAGTTGTTGCCTGATTTCCTTACACTCCTTGAATCGCGCACATATAAAGACATCCCCAATGGCAGTATCATGTCCTGTACCTGACTGCTCCACAAACATCAAGCAAATAGTGCATTTTACAAGGCTGTGATTCAGAGGGCAACTGCCCCCCCCCCCTCAGTTCTCCCCTGAGCCACAGTACTCCCATTAGCCTTTTGCTTTGCTGCTCTGGTCTGAGTCATGATTTCGATTTAATTTCAATCAAATTTCAATTTCAGTACAAAATTAAAACCCTAAACTTGTATCCCAACACAGTTATAATGCTATATTTATGTTTCAGTATCGAGTGTTATCTACGAAATCCTTTTATATAACTTCCGTATCAAGTTAGTTGCTAATTATTTATGTTATGTAATCTAAGTCGTTATATGTATATAGTTAAAAGTACAATTTAGTTGACAATGAAGTTCAACAAGATTAATAGATTTACTGATTATTTGACTATATTATATACTATACTAAGCTTATGCTATCTAGTTCGAGAGATTTGTATCGCGTAACAATGGCGGCAATTTACAAACACTTAAGTATCGATTAACTTCCAAATCTCGCTGTCTCAATTCAGAATAAACTAAGGATCCTGACTAGCTACTTACAGAAAATAATTTGATATAACAATTGGTTAATAAATCGGCTAAATATGGTTAAAAAAAAAAAACCTCTCGTTCAACGGAGCTGCAACTTGTAACACGTGGATTTGATACCCTTACCGAATCTAAGTAATACCTACAAAATCTCTATCTAAGTTAAACTTTAAACTAAATATCGTAACTAGGAATATAAAGCTACTCTAGAAAATAAGTTAATATGCCAATTTAAGCTAATAAAACAGAAAAAACTTCTCTGTTCCAGGAGTGGCAATAAGCTACGGTCGCACAGGCTACTCTCGTTCTATATATGAAGCTCTTGAATGTCTGCAGAATAGAGGAAGCAGTCAAAAAAATTCTCAATTCAGCTAATAATATGGCTACACCATTTCAATTATGAAAGTACAGATGAAGCTATTCAGGATCAGCAACAAAATTTCAAAATGAATTATTATATTTTTTTTTCTTTCAAATTATGAACAATTTTCTTGTTAATTGAAAGGTTTGCAAGAATATTTCTGAATTAAAAAAACGGCCAGTTTTCCACATAGTCACCAAGTTGATGTAAACACTTCTCGGAACATGTGACTAAACGTTCCACTCCTTGGTCATTCAGCCACCGTCGAACTGCTGTTTGCACATCGTTGTACCCCTAAATGTGATAGTCACAAGGTGAAAGATCAGGACTGTACAGCAGATGTTGCCATGCCTCCCATCCAAAACTTTGGAGCAAGTGTTGTGTGGCCTTCCTTTTTGATCAGCATCTGTCAACTGTGTGCAACCACTTCGCTATGGCTGCATGCGAGATTCCCCATACACCACTGTTTTTTCACAATGAATCTCGGAACAAATCGTACTGTTCCTCGGACTTGGAGTAACCTAGCTGACGTGCCACAATTTTTGTGCAATTATACCAAGAGATGGCGGCAGGTGAAACTTATTTTTTGAATGCCATTTGAAATGTTACAATATTTTTTAAAAACGATTTTATAGATACTTTTCCAAATGTAGAAGTTGCCTCAGGTGTATGGAGTTTTTTAAAATTAACTGAAAATGTCTCAACAACTCTCAATAGAAAATGATCTTTTGGAACAAATAAACATTAATTAATACATTTGCATCTCTTAAAGCAAGGAAACAAATTTGTATAATTTTCCTTTTATTTTATTATTGTACAATTACTGCGATTTAAAGTTTATTTTCAGAATTATTTGGTTGTTGTTTCATTATGTGACATATGTTGTAATTCTTTTCTTTTTCAATAAATGAATAATTATTTACACCTTATTTTATTTTTTAATCCAAATATTTTGGGGCAGCAAATTTGATTTCACTTACTGGTGGCACATAGGTGCCGGTCCCAAGCCCGGATAAAATGGCGAGGGTTGTCGTCAGGAAGGCATCCGGCCGTAAAAAAAAAAAAACTATGCCAAAACAAAAGAAAATGATAGAATGACAGAAAATAGATGTGGAATGGCCAGGGCGTACCCCATAAGCGATGCACAGTCATGTCGCCCAGAAACTGTGAGAAAAGGGTCAGGGCTACCGAACAAAGGATGGGTTCGATTAGAGAAGAAGAGGATGAAAAGTGTTAGAATAGGAACATTGGGACGATGAATGGAAAGAGTAGAGAGATCCTATGCCTACAAGATACAAAGGGAAATAAAGCAAAAGAGCTCATTGAAGGGTACAAGTTGTTCTTTAGGGGAGCAGATGAGAGAGGAAGAAATGGAGTAGGTATTGTAGTTGATAAAGAGTTAAAAGATGGAGTGATAGGATTATGAGCATCAAACTGGAAGTGGGTGGACACTTTACAACAATAGTATGTGCAAGTAGGATGGGGAAGAAGAAAAGGACAGCTATTGGATGGCAATACCTGAGGAGAGGTTGATTGTTGGGGGTGATTTAAATGGACATTTAGGAAGAGTGTATGGAAGGTGGAGTATTGGGGAAAGAAACAGAGAAGGGGAGAGGATAGTAGAACATGCAGTGGCATTCGACCTGGCGATAGTTAACACCTACTTTGAAAAGAAAGAAAGCCAGATTGACTATATCATGTGCTGTAGGAAGCATCTAAAGGAAATGAGGAACAGCAAAGTGATAAATGGAGAAAGTGTCTGCACAACATAGATTGGGAGGTTGCAGTGGACAAAAGTAGGAAATTTTCAAGACTGGTGGAGATTGAAAGAGGAGAGTTTGAAAAAGGAGTTTAGGCAAAAGGTGCTAAAAGGAATAAAGTTACCGGAAGACGTGCAAGAGTGGTGGAAGTTAAATAGTTGTATCATAAGGAAAGTTGGAGAAGAGTTGTTGGGGAAAACATCAGGAGAGGGAGTGCCAGAGGGAAAGGAGGCCTAGTGGTGGAATGAGGAAGTGCAAGGAATGAGGGAGTAAAAGATGGGATTTAACAGGTAGCCAGGAAGAAAAAGAAGCATATAAATTAGCAAATAAGGAGGCAAAAAGGGCTGTGGCAGTGGACAAGGTCTATGGGGAACTGGAAAGGAAAGATGGAGATAAGCAATTGATGAGAATAGCCAAAGCGAGAGACAAGGCATCAAAGGACTTCTCATCAATAAAACAGATTAAAGATCAGAGGGGAGTGGTTATACAGGAGAAGGTCAAGGAAAGGTGGAGAGTATTTTAAGAAGTTACTAAATGAGGAAAACCCAAGAGCACTGTGAGGATGGAGAGACGAATGAAAGAGTAGTGGAAAGCGCACTCAGAAAAATGAAGAGGGGGAAAGCAGTAGGTGCTGATCAGATACCAATAGAGGTATGGAGAAGTCTGGGAGAGGAAGGGATCAATATCCTATGGGACTTTATGGAAAAACTGTGGCAGCAGGAAAGGATACCCGATGAGTGGAGGGAAAGTATACTTGTGCCAATCTATAAAGGAAAGGGGGATGTGCAGGAATGCGGGAACTACAGGGGAATAAAGTTAATGTCTCATTTGATGAAGATCTGGGGAAGGATAAGGCAGGAGACAGAAATAGGAGAGGAACAATAGATGCTGTTGTTGTTATTTGGTTTTTAGGAGCATTAGCAACTAAGGCCATATTGCTCTGGTGCGGTGGTCATTCCCTGACCTTTCCGCATCCTCTGTATTTGGTGGTGATGGGCTCGAACCCCAGTCTAATCAAGAAGCGTGTGCTACGCACTGCTGTTCCTTCCCACCTGGCTACGGAGGTGCCAACAACAATAGAGAGATGAAGTAGAGTTGCACATGGTGTTCATAGACCTGGAAAAAGCATATGATAGAGTGCCCAGACAAGAGGTATGGAGATGCATGAGGGAGAAGGGTGCATCAGAAAAGTACATAAGGCTTGTGAAGGAAATGTACGAGGGAGCGGTGACTCAGGCCTTATGTCTCCCCCTCTTAACCTAGGTTAAGAGGGGGAGACATAAGGTGGCAGAGGATTTAAAAGAGAGAGGATGGAGGAAAAATAATTAAGGACGGAAATGCTGACCCCATATAAACGTGGGAAGAAGGCGAAGATGAAGAAGACTGGTGGCACATAGGGGTGCAGTTATCAGCAAAATTTTTCTATTCTCTCTCTCTCTCTAAGTCTGATCAATTCTTCATAGATTTCTGATATCATCCATGCCTTTAGTTTGCTCAAAACACAGTAATGTCTGCAAATCTAAATAGCATCTGTCCCTTCCCAATGATTAAAAACTATTTATTAGGGTTACCCAGAAAGTTATTTCATCTACCCATGTAGGTTCTCTGCTTGCTTTGCTAGGGAGAAAACCTTGCTAACTACACACAAGACCAACTAACTCAACCTTGGGGTGAAAAAATTCCACAAAGGTCCCTTGCACCATTGATGGGATTCGAACCCAGAACTTTTCCACCCAGTGTGTGGAGGATGGTGATGATACCACCATGTTATCCAGACATGTTTGTTCTTTTTTAGCCACTTCATTTCTTGCCTTTAAATGTGTTTTATCTGATAGCAATTTAAAAAACAGTCCGGTTTCATCAGCATTGAAGATGTCAGAAAAACATTTTTTAAACTATTTTTTTCCCATTTCTTTGTCCACAGCTACACGTTTTTGAAAGACAAGGCCATGACAAATCTTAAATTACTGGAACCATCCATATAATGCGAAAATGATTCAGCCTTAGCTTTTAAAAGATTACCATCTATGGGAAACATTTGTTTGCACAACTCATCATTAGCCATTCCAAAACCTTTCAAGATCCGAATACTTCGCTTTTGTGCTTCAATCCTACCCGATGCAGCAGATTTCTCTAAACTGTCTTTTTCCGATCTTTCAGAATAGTGAACAGAGTACTCTTAGGAATGTGGAAAACTGTTTGGTAATGTCAGTCTGACAATGCACACCATTACAAAATTGTAATTTTATCTGTGATTGGCAAAGCTATCCATCCACTTTTTTTTGGAGCCATTATCAATAAACATACATCCTAATGAAATTCTAGGAATGTTCATTTTATTAACACACTGCAAGTGTGAGAAATCATTTAAGATTTCTCACAGTCTGGCTGCCAATCACTGCAATTTATTTGAAGCATTCTGTCATTTTTAAATGCTAATAGTGAAGTAAAAATCAGATTAAGAGGTAGAAATATATGGCCATGACCAGCTACAAAGGGCTTTGACTATACTGCTAAACTATAATCACAAATTTTAAAATAATTCAGTATATAAAACTATATATATTGGATACAAATATTACTATTTGTATTCAGTTTGAAGGTGAAGTGTAAAATTATTCCATGCTATGCCATTTAAGATGTGTTTATTGAGTCATAACATGAGATTGACACACATGCTCTTTTTCTTTAATACAATAGTCACATAGCATAATTTCCACTCTTATACTCTAACTCATTTTTGAATTTGAACTTCTGCATACAAATTTGACCAAGAGTATCTAATGATAGTGAAATACAGGTAAGATACGGCATGTGCATATTACATTTCCGTGGTTCCCACTCCAGTTTTGATACTCTACAAAGTATATTCAGAATTATATTGATTTCTTCATGATCAAATTAGATGTTTTTTTTTTTTTCCAGGTCCCTTTCCAACCAGTATACATACACAAAATTTTATCCCACCTTTACTTTAACTCAATTCTCTCTCTTTTCTCTCAGAGCCTAATTCACACAAGTAAAAATGACTATATTTGCACTTCCTTTTTCACACCCTATAAATGTAATTTTTTTATTTTCCAAAGTAATAGGTTACTTGAGAAAAAGGAAAGTACAATTTTTTATATTTTACCATATTTATTTCACCTGTTTTTAGCTTTAATAGCCTTGAGACTAGCCTCCAACACTCAGCAAAGTTTCTGGAGCATGATTGTACACATACAATAAACTCCTGTTATAACTCTGCTTATAGCACTCCCTGCTGTTAAGCTTTTTTTTTTTTTTTTTCTGGTTCTATGGTCAAGCCTATGAAGTGCCATGCATTTTTGAATGTTTATTTTATATATATTTTTTAAGGCTCCAAGTAAGAATAAATGGGAATATAATCTTCCTTCCTCTTGAGTTTTGGTTTTGTAAAGGGATAATGTAAACTAAATTCTAGGAATCATTTATGGTGTGGTTTATTTACTTCATACAAATCATTCCCATTGCAGTTAACATTTATTTAAAATTTTGTTCAAAGTTCTGAAGACAAAAGAGCTACTTTGTACAATTCAGGGTCTCTCTTTTAATTAGCATTTGCACACATCTCATTAGTTATTTAATTTTTTTTTAAATTCCACATTGCTTGTCTGCTTTAGTACAGTACTCAACATTTTTTGAGTGTGTATGTATTTAAACATAACATCAATAAATTTCATTAATCACAACATTATTCATAATACAGAAAATATGTTTAGTTCAATTTAATAAAGTAAATATATTTTTTCTTGTTAACAGCAAAAAAAGGTTCAAGGAGCCAAAAAAATAAATTTTTTGCCACCCCCAACAAAAGCACTATAATGGAAGTTTACTGTATGTATCATTTTATTTTTGTCCCATTCATGGGTCCAACAGTTATATCTGTCACACACATTCTGATCATGCATTGTCTTGCAATATAGTTAGTTTGCTCTGTCACTCTCATAGTTGATACAAGAGCATATCATATGAACTGAAAGCTACTATATGTGCACAGAGTTCTCTGAGCAATGAAGGCAGGCTTCCAGAACAGCTCATCAGATTCTGTCAATGATATAGAAGGCACAAGGAGGTGATTATCCAATTATATAAAACAACAGTTAGGATACAGGTCTGGAAGTCTCATTTTAAGAAATGATGTGTATCTTTTGGAATGAGTGCAAAGAAGAACAACTAGATTAGTCACAAACACAAAGGGAGGATACTCTTATTACAAAAGACTTTGGTTCTGCAAAATGCAGCACTTGGAAAATAGGAACTTGCAAGGAGACTTGCAGTGTTTTAAGGTTTTAAATGGTTGAGACATATGATGCAAGAAAGCAAGCTTATACAGCATCAGGCAAAAAAAAACCCTTCCCATTTCACCCATCTGGTCACTCAAAATGTTTATCTAGTTCAGCCTTAAATTTATTTAAGCTATCAACTTCTACAACAACAGATGGAAGTCTGTTCCAGCAATCAACTACCCGCTGGCTAAAGGCAAACTTCCACACATCATTTGTACAACTGTCTTTTCCTCAATTTGAATCTATGCCCCCTCTTGTTCTTAATCTGAGAAAGCAGAAGTATCGTGTCAGCATTGAGCCTGCTCAAACCATTCAAGGCCTTATACACCTCGATCAGATCACCTCACAGGTGCCTAGTCTCCAGATCCTGCAACTTGTAGAACTTAAGCCTTTAATTCTAACTGTTTCTCGGATAAAACACACACACACGATAATAAACCTAAATTGAAAAAGGCTGGCTGGCAGAACAGATATGCAAAAAAATTGGGAAGTGGTTAGTTCGAATAAATTTAAGGAAGGATTAAACAGATGACATGGACAGATGCGATAGGTTTTTTTTTTGCTGATGATGTATAAGCTTGCTTCCTTGCATAATTTCCCAGTACTAATACTAATAATTTTTGTGCTTTAATCACATATGTTTTATCTATATAGTTTTTGAATAAGTCCTTATTTCTTCAGTTATGGCAATATTTGTTTTGTAATAATTTATCTAATCTTGTCTTCCATTCCTATCAGTGCCAAGTCTTGCAACATATTGTCAAGTCATGTTCAGGATTGACTTGAGGTGGCTACCTTTCAAGGTACTGGTATGTGCATAGGTTTTTATGTGTTTAATGTTTGTAAAAGCAAACAGGACATTATCCTGCAAAATTGCTATTTACTGTTTCTTTTTTTAAGTTGGCAATATTTGGCTAACAGAATACATTAAGATTTAAATGTCCTTAAAAAATGATGATACAGACTGTTGAATGAGAAAAATACAAAACTTACCTTCTTGTTTGTTTCTTTAATATACAATCTGCCATATGAAATCAACAAGTATGAAAAGTTATACAATAGTTCTTATTATGTTAAGATATTCTCATAATCAGTTATTTAAAATGGTGGATTCATTTTTTTACCATAGATATATCTAACTGTAAATATAGATAAGGCACAAGGAAACTGAATAACTGTTTAAAATTCATAATCACAAAACATACAAATAATCAGAATTGTTTCTACATAATCAATTTTTGAATGAGCTAGCTGGGAATGAAATACTTATACATCCACTAAGCCAGTGGTGATTGTTGCCACAAATAACACAAAGAAATTTTTTTCAAAACAATTTTTTCTCAGATAAATGAGAAAAATTACTGAGTAATTTATCTGAACATTTGTACATTATATTTCCCTAAATTATGACCAAAAATCTGGAAAAATTAAAATTGAATCAGTCAGTTTTGCTAAAACATGGCAATATGTTCCATTTAATTGTAGCTAACAAAGAGCTCATTATTTAAAACCAATTCCATATATTGCACTTCTAGAAAAATAATTTATTTATCTGATATAGACATTTATTCAAAACTGATAAAATTTACTAAAACATTAAAATAAATTAAATCAAAATTCAACTTATGACCCTTCACAGAAGTAGACTGACACTGGAAAGAGGAAAAGAAAGGAATTAACAACACCTGAGACTGAAAAATCCCTCTCTCTACTTGCTGTACCAATTGTTCTTTATATAAATCACAGCAGCAATAGTTACAGCAATACAGGCAACTCCAAAAGAGATCTTCAGAGCTGTATTACCAACACTGCTCAACACTCCCCCCTATATAAATAAAAAGAATATTAAATTGCAATAGATACATATCGGTCCCTCTTTAAATAATAATACTTTAATGAAAAGTAGTTTGTATTGTGATGACTAGCTACTAATAAATTGTACCCTTGCTTTAATTCAACATAGATTCCAAATAGCCACCTTTGCTTCCCTAGATTTCTTCTCTGATTGTACTTTGCCTTCACTAATAGTGATTTGTTGACCTGGAACTGTGTGAGCCAGGCCTCCTAATTTAATCGGTTCTTGAAGAAGCTTCCATGAACAAATGTCTCTAAAAAGTTGATAATAGTCAATATCACCTGTGCTAAGAAATTTCAGTTTCCCAGTAATAGATAATGTTGATTAATGAAATTTTTGGGCCTGCAAAATAATTATTTTTTAAGAACTCACTG
The DNA here is from genome assembly GCF_048544385.1 of Mastigoproctus giganteus. Lineage (NCBI taxonomy): Eukaryota > Metazoa > Arthropoda > Arachnida > Uropygi > Thelyphonidae > Mastigoproctus > Mastigoproctus giganteus. The sequence continues at coordinate 112,001,674 of NC_143582.1, read as the reverse complement.
CTTCGACTGACATTTTGGGCAACACCAAATGAATCCACACAGCTTGGTTTTTGCTGGAAGCAAACAGTATGGCTGATTACATACAAGGCAAACATCTCACTTCTTACAAAATTAGATGGTGCTCTTGAAAATAATCAAGTACATTTCAGTTATCTTTATGAATTTCACTTACAGTAAAGAGATCCACATGAAATTCTAAAAATGTGGAAAAGAAAAAAAGCACATGATACAATGGTGATGTCTGCCAATCAGCAGCAGCAGCAGGAGGAGGCTCCACCCTATATCCAATACTACACCTTCGCCAATGGTTTCTTGTCTCAATTATTATTTATTAGAGAATACATGTGCATACTTGGTTTTATAAACTTGTAAATGGAAGTGAATTATACTCTCGTGTTTATACTTTATAAAGTTTTATTTTGTTGGAAACAAGTGTCAAAAAAATTATTTAAAATTGTCATTTCTAAAAAAAAAATCAGCATTAGTATGCAACTAGCAGAATTTATAAAACCAAAACCATTTTTCAAATTATAATAAATTATAATTAATAGTAATAATAAATTAATAAATTTATTAATTTATTAATCCTCTTAATTTATTACTCAATTTTGGGCAAAGATTAAAAAAAATAGACTATGAAAACTACTGTAAAATTGCCTAACCACTGACTGATCCAAATCACATGTCAATAAATCACTTTAAGCTACAATGTCTTATCCATAATATCAGTGAGTCATATAACATTATTCGGTACAGATTACAATTTATATTAATGCTGCTGACCTGGGAATAGTGCAAATTACTGAAATTAACAAATATTCATTTGGGATTTTCATTTCCTCAAACAACCCTGCGTGCATTCCTGTTTGGTAGGTTAGTATTAGCAGTGGAACCTTTCCTGGTAAGAGCACCCTTTTGTTCCTCTTGCTAATCTCACTGCACCCTGAATCCATGGATATTCACATAATCATGGCTGAATGCTTGTTTACCTATTTTACTGCTTATTTTAATATAATAAAGTAACTTAGTTACTTTAACCACAACAATTTATTTTCAACTTTCCTTTTAGTTATCACAAAATCATTTGAACTTATGCTCCTCCAAATTAGAATTAGGTATACCTCTGGTATTCCTATCCTTAAAAACTTCTTCATATAGATACAAATTATTTATTGTTTATCGACAAATGTGGTTGTCTCTTTACTTCATTTCTTTCCACTCAGTAATAAAAAGTTGGCAGTGAATTTAAAGCCATTTCATTTAAATGCATTAACATAATGTTATATATTCCCTCTACACCTGCAACACTAGTTGGATATCCTGGTTAATGCCTGTTTCAGTAAAGTTATTGTGAAAGGTTGTCATGAGATAAGTTTATTTTATATTGCCCAGCTATCTTTTTGATGTAGTAGTAGTAGTGGCATGTGATGCAAGAAAGCAAATGTATGAGCTTATGCAGCATCAGCCAAAAAAAAAAATCACACCATTCCCTCCAAATGCCTGTCTAGTTCCTCCTTAAATTTATTCAACCTATCAACTTCCACAACGACAGATGGAAGTTTGTTCCAGCAATTAACCACTTGCTGGCTAAAGGCAAATTTCCACACATCTATTCTACATCTGTCTTTTCTTAATTTGAATTTTATGCCCCCTTAGGTTCGTAATCTGAACAAGTGGAAGGATCCCATCAGAATTCAGCGTGCTCAATCCATTCAAGGCCTTATATACCTCAATCAGATCACCGCGCAGGTGCCTAGTCTCCAGCCACTGCAATTTGCAGAACTTAAGCCTCTCTTGGTAAGAGGATCCCTTCATTCCCCTCACCAATCTTGTTGCCCTTCTCTGTACCTGCTCAAGTAAATCTACATCCTTCCTAAAATGAGGTCTCCAGACCTGTACGCAGTACTCAAGGCGTGGCCTGACCATTGCCTTATACAGAGGGATAATCACCTTTTCCCTGCTAGCAAAATTCCTATATATTATTGACAAAACCCCATGACCTGCCCTGGCAGCCTGTCTGCATTGCTCAGAGAACTTCATATCTGACTGCACAATTACTCCCAGGTCTTTTTCATTTTCTACCACCTTAAGTGTAGTACCACACAGTTGGTACGTTTCTCTGGGGTTATTTTTACCCATATGCAGTACTTTGCATTTGTCAAGGTTAACTTCAGTTGTTGGATATACTTGTTCTATCCAGTTGCTGTTGATGCCTTGTTGAATGTTTCAGCAAGTGCATTTGCTATCTTCAGAGGGGAGGAGCCCTGTGCATTCTAGATGAAAATTGGGGACCATAGTGGTGGATAGTTGCCATTTAGCTGTTATATTTGATTTTTTTAAAAATTAAGTTAATTTGGTGTCTTTGGTAATAGTGGATCTGAGTGTTTTTTTTTTTTGCAGGTCGTCTAATTTGCCTAGCTTTTGCCTTCAGTCTCTTATAATTAATGATGTTTACTGTTGTCAGGTGCTTGTGAAATAAGTTCCATGCTTTTTCTTTCTTGTTTTGCTTTACTGCAAGATTCATTTTTCCACTATATAACTGTGGTACTGACTTGGTAGCTGCTCTTAGTATTTGCTTAGTCATGCATTCAGTCATATCATCTATGGCTGATTCTATATAATGCGATTGTTAACAGAGATGCTAGCAGAAAATTTGTTCCAATCTGTTTTGGAGGATTTCCAGGTTGTTTAATTTTCCTGATATTTGTAATTTGCAGATGATAGAAAGTGATCACTCCCAAGAGAGTCTTTTAATACTGTTGACTCCATGCCTTAGAGTGGAGGAGCATAAATAGAGGTCATTAGCAGAGTTGGACCCTGTTGAGAAATGTATGAGCATGTGATCTAGTGTTAACAAACAAGTTTTACTGATCTAGTAAAATTTCTATGATCTATCCTCTTCTGTCCATATGGGCAGAACCCCATAATTGGTGCCCACTGAAGGGACCTAATAAACAGAAAGGAGCAGAAATTCGTGCTAAAATTTTTTCTGTCTTTGGTGATTTGGTGAGAAGCACACGAAAATGATAGTAAAGAAAATCCAAGCTTAATATGGACAGCAACTGCTTTAATTGAGGTTTGAAGTCTATTAGAACTGCAACAACTTCATGGGTGGAGGAAATTAAATCTCTCTTTTCAGTACAACATAATTTTTAATCTTTGGAGTAACTTGTGGGTTTAAATTTACTCTCTTGCAAACAGATGGCTGAGTCATGTCAGGAGATTAAATCAGAGACATCACTGATATTGCTGTGTAAATCTTCACAATTCTGTTTGCATGTAGCAATTTCTATGATATGTTTGCTTATGCCAATCATCTTATCTTTTCTGCTCACAAAGACATCTGCTTTTTGTGAGTTGTTTGCTTATGCCAATCATATTTTCTTTTTTTGTAAAAAAAAACAAAAAAACAGGGTATTCAGAATCAAGACCTTGCAAGTTTGAAGCAACAGAGCATCCTGTCTCCATATGATCTTGTGCATGGAAATCAAGTAAGTACTATTTCATCTTGTTTAATTGTATCATTAATATCAATACAGGCAACTCTCTGTTTATGAACATTCACTGTAACGAATGTCACCATTCAAAATTTCTTAAAGTCGCCAGTAGATAGAGTTCCTTATAAAACGAAATGCCAAACATACAGTGAACGTAACTGTAAGATTTAAATAAACTTTTAAAAAATGTATTTATTATACTGAACTGTTCTTGGTTAATAAAACTAATCTAGCCAGTAAAAAAAAAAGCTGGGAGAAAATGGCTGCAGCTTTTAAATCAATTTCTGATGGGTTGGCAATCTTTGAAGAAGACGCAAAAGTTAAGAGGCATTTATGACTGTCTAGCGTGCTACATTGATATTTTTGAAGAGAAAAAAAGAAACTAACTGTGCAATCTTCTATAAAAACATTTTAAAAAAGTGGAAAACCCAGCTGTTTTTTCATTATCAGACACCCTTTCATCTGCACCTAGTGTCACTTATGTGGAAAATATTCACAAGTAAAAGTTGAATACAGTACATATGTTAGTACTGTACTCATTTTCTTTATTTTGTAACTCTGTTTTGAATTAAAATTAACAAGTATGATCTCTTGTTTTATTATTATTTTCTTATTTTAGAAAATAATAAAAAAACTTCTAGAAAAATTAAAGTTACATATTGTATACAATAAACCATAACACATTATAATAAAACTTTTGAAGACTAAATGTTCAAGGCATAATACATTATGGGTTGAAATTAACTATATAATATCAGTGTAAAGGTGAAGGCAGCCACAATGAGATAAAATCAAACAATGCCGTTACACTACTGTTGTAGTTAAATTTATGGTGTATTTACACCGATATTATACAATTATAATATAACATATTGTATAAACCATTTGATGTTTAGTACATAGTTTTAATGCTTTAAAATGGCTGCTAATGTACACAAAACATAATGTACATCTTGGAATGGAACTCGTTCGTAAACTGAGAGTTGTTTGTATCAATTAAACAGCATCTAGCCATTGTGATTTTTGGTGGAACTGTGATCAGGGTTTTTTATTGTTTTTATTTTTGGTCTGTTAGATGTGGCCTTGAATATGGGGAATGGTTTAAAAGCAGAGATCTTTGCTCATTCTGCAACTGATGTATCAGGTGAAACTGTCACCTGTGTTCTTGTTGCTGTCTGGTAATTTTGAATGGCAAATGCCTATGTATGCCCTGATATAATTAATTTTATTTTCTTTATACTTAATTTATACAGTTACTTTATACTTAACCTTATATTTTTGATATTTTTTTCCCCCTTAGTTTCCAAAGATCGCACACCCTTGCAGTTGTCTTTGTGGAGCAGTACTTTGTGCATGGTTTTTAGATATCCACAGTTTGCACAAGTAGTATCAACCTGGCAAATTGTCTGGAAGTGTCCAAACATCTGACATTTGTAACATTAAACAGTTAGGGATAAACAGTCAAGCTTGACAAATTTGGTGAATTAAAGGTCAAAATTATGTTACATGTTGAAATTACATTATCTTTTTGGATCGTTATCTAGAAAACTTACCTTTCTGTTTTTCAGTTAAGTCTTTTTGGGAAAGAGGTAATGGTCAGTTTCTACATCGGCTATATCTAAATTGGGCGGTCTTTGGTTATAATGGCAGATATTCATTTGTATCCATTTTAGCACCTTTAGTCCTGGGTGTTGGCTTTACTGCCCAAGTTTCTGACCCAGCCACGTGGAGGTTGGAGCGATGTGAACTAGTTACAAAGCAGCTGGGAATAGTTGGGTTACAACCACTGTTGTTTTTGATTTTCATAAATGACATCGATGAAGGGGTAGAGGGCGTGATGTCTAAATTTGCAGATGATGTAAAGATTGGTAGAGTAGTTATTGATCACTGTCAAGCAGAGCCTCTTCAGAGTGACCTAGACAGACTTCAGAGGAGTGGCAGCTATGCTTTAATTCAGCAAAATGCAAGGTCTTATACCTGGGGAACAGTAACTCCAAAATAACTTATACACCGGGTGGAGTTAAACTAAAGTCTGTAGTGCAAGAAAGGGACTTGGGAGTTATGACATGGTGAGACATGAAGTTCTCCCAGGCATTGCAGACAAGTTGCAAGAATGGCTCATGGTGTCTTATCAATGATTTATCAAACATTTGCTAGTAGAGATAAGAACGTCATAATCCTATTGTTAGACCACACTTGGAATACTTTGTTCAAGTATGGAGACCACACCAAAAGAAAGACATTGTTCTTCTTGAAAGTGCCCAAAGACAGGTAACTCACTTGGTGAGATTAGCAAAAGGGTGTCCATATCAGGAAAGACTTTGAATATGTGGTTTGCACATCGTGGGCAGGAGCAGCAGTGCATAGCACACGCTTCTTGATTAGACCGGGGTTTGAGCCCGTGACCACCAAATACGGAGGATGCGGAAAGGTCAGGGAATGACCACTGCATATCCCGGAGCAATATGGCCTTAGTTGCTAATGCTCCTAAAAACCAAATAACAAACAAACAAGCACACCTTGCAAACTGATACCGCCGAGGAGACTTGAATGTGGTGTTTAAGGCTCTGCGTGGTAAAAGCAAAATGAATGAGGACGAAATTTTCATGGTTATAAAAGATTCTAGAACTAGGAGATAAATTCAAGTTATGAAGAAAGAAGTTTAGACTGGATTGCAGGAAGTTTTATTTTAGCCATAGAGTTATAAATTACTGGAATAAGTACCTACATGAGTGGTTGAAGCTGACAGTTTGGGGAAATTCAAAGGTCAGCTTGATAGTTACCTACAGGAGGAGGGAAATGCATTTCCTTTTCTTTAATTTTTGGCTGGTTCAGCGTAAGCCTTAGGCTTTCTTGTACCATATGCCCATTACTAATAATGATCCCTTTATATAACTTTTGGCTAGTTTTTATACCTCAACTATGTATAGAAACTAATGCATGGAAAATAAATATGTGCCAGTCAGGGCCGGCCTTAAGCCAATTGAGCCCCATGCATGGCAGAAAAATTAAAGTTAAAAATGGGAAGGGAAAAAAACAAGATAATTTAAAAGGAAAAAGTTATTTTCTTTAAACGTAAAGAATTAATTTTGAAATGTATTTAAATTGCACATGACTCCTGTGAAACCAGAAACTGACTTTTTTTTTACATACGTTTAGAAAAAATGATTAGCATTTTATCAATGAATACAAAGGACGTAGACAAAAAATGTTTATTTATTTATTTTTTTTTTTCGATTCATAATATGTGAAAAGGGAATTCTGTATAATTTATAAAGTTGTGGAAATTTTTGCCATTATCTACAGCAGTGGTTCTCAACGTGGGCCATGGGAAAAGTTCACTTCTAAAATAAAATTATTACTGATATAAAAAATAAATTAGTGAGATCCTTGCAGATCTCACTAAACTAAGGGATAATAATAATATTATTGTAATATTTTTTGTTAGGAGCATAAGGGTATATTGTGAATAAACAAAATATCAGTAAAAATTCTATTATAAATAAATTTTTGTAGTTAATAAACACCTTTTTTATTATCAATATTCTAAATATTATAAACAAATAGTACACATTGTTCATAAAGTACATATTTATTTTAATTAAACAATATAATATGAGGGGGGGGGCCACAGAGGTGAATGAAACTCAGAAGTGGGCCACTGATCTAGGGTAATCATCTCAAGGCCAGTTTTTACACATCCCTTGAAATGTCAGAGGTAATTAATTTTCACACATGCATGGGCCAGACATAAGGTGGAGTATACATGTATGGAAATTTATTACTTTCGTCCGACACCCGCTGTATGGCCGAGCAACCCTGAATGCATCACTATAAAGTTGTTTTTATTTGAATAATTGTGCTCCTTATGTAGGTAAATAAAATTTATATCTTATTTATTGAGTTGGAGCTGGAATGCGACACAAACCCAGTTGCATAACTATGCCAATGCAGCTGCATTAGGGCTGAGCTTGAAAGGGGGCTGTGAAATTTGGAAGACAATTAACGAATTTCATTAATAAATGAGCAATTTTTTTAAACGAAATGTAACAAATTCTATCAACCCAGCGACTGCCTGCCCAAGTATTGTTTAGCATTTAGACTGCTGCCACACTTATAGAAATAATAGTAAATAAAAGATAGTTGTGAAATATTCAGCAAAACCAGAGTTAAATATAATCAAAGTCTAATTTTATTTTAGTGTTCGTGAATTTAATTTAAATTTTTTGTGTATATGCCTACTCTCATTGTGTCGTAGGAAAATATGTTTTATTTTACAAATACACAAATTGTTGCATAACAGTCTGGCTACAGACAGTATTGCCATTTTTAACACCCATCACGCTAGATTTTGCTAGTTTTTTTTTTTTTTTTGTTTATCTGAAACGAAAAACTACGAGGACCAGGAATGAGTTATTACTATGATAACCAGAAACACATCTGAATAGCAGACCTTTGATTCTCGCGTATGGCGTTATGAAACTGACCGGACTCTTCCCGTAATTAGCGTTTATCCCATGGTGTCCAGGCAGAATAAAGCCTCTACTTTGGTCGCTCCAAAGCATTAAGTTTATGGGTTTGAGGTTCATTTGCCATTTCCACACCCTTGTGTATTGCTTTGTTTCTATACAGCCAACAGGCACTGGACTTTTTCGCTGGCCATGATTATTGTTATTTGTTTTTTAGGAGCATTAGCAACTAAGGCCATATTGCTCCGGGGATATGCGGTGGTCATTCCCTGACCTTTCCGCATCCTCCGTATTTGGTGGGCACGGGCTCGAACTCCGGTCTAATCAAGAAGCGTGTGCTACGCACTGCTGCTCCTGCCCACCTGGCTACGGAGGCGCGCTGGCCATGAATAATACATTTTATAACCCTTATATCTGGATGTTTTCGTTTATGGTGGGAAAATTTGTTGCAATGTTACTTGAAGGAGAAACTGGGAAATTAGTGAGAGAAACGAAATAAAAAAATTCAGCCAATCGCAGAGATTTTCATTTGCTTTATTGGCAGAAAAGGTTCTGCAGCTCTTATCAAGCATCATGTACCCACAGAGAAGTAAGATATGTTAACGTTCTGTGATTCTATATTTAAGTTTATCAGAACACAAAAAAATTTACTCATTACCACCATTGTTTTCTAACTTGTAATAGAAAGGCTGAAGATGTAAATTTATTATTCCCGTTTTCATTCACAAATTATGAATGATCCATGGCAATCGTCAAACGTTGTCCAGTTTTTATGCTAATATTTGTTATTCATTGCTGTAGATTTATTTACTTACTTAACTGCTCTGTGCTTTTTGTTGCAATTTTACAGAACAATTTGTTAATTTTATTACTGTGGTGTCAGTCAATTTTGTTTATTGAAATTTTTTGTTGAGGGATCATTTACACATCACAGAAAGATATATGAATTTCAAAAAAAGTTATTTTTCTTGTCTGCACCTTCCACCCCCCCCCCCACCATTGTTTTCTAACTTGTAATAGAAAGTCTGAAGATGTAAATTTATTATTCCCGTTTTCATTCACAAATTATGAATGATCCATGGCAATCGTCAAACGTTGTCCAGTTTTTATGCTAATATTTGTTATTCATTGCTGTAGATTTATTTACTTACTTAACTGCTCTGTGCTTTTTGTTGCAATTTTACAGAACAATTTGTTAATTTTATTACTGTGGTGTCAGTCAATTTTGTTTATTGAAATTTTTTGTTGAGGGATCATTTACACATCACAGAAAGATATATGAATTTCAAAAAAAGTTATTTTTCTTGTCTGCACCTTCCACCCCCCCCCATTTTGCACACCTTTGAATAGAGAAGTATGCATTGATTTGCTTTATGTGCACAATGCCAACTTTTTAGTGATTCTGTAATAAGTGAATTTATTATTCCAGTTTTCATAAGTGTACACAATGGACCATTCACAAATTATGAATGGTCCATGACATTGGCAACATCGTATAGTTTGTAATAATAATATACAGTATATTACTCATTGCTGTAGATTTATTTCATTACTATTCTTTCCATTTTGTTACAATTTAACAGAATGATTTGTAATTTTATTACTCTGATGTCATAAATTTTTTGCTGGATCATTTACAGATCAGAGAAACATATATGAATTCATAGAAATAATATGAATTTGCACCAATCACTCAGAACTCTTCAACTTCCTTTCTTTGAAACTTTCATGATCTCAAAGACACTAAATATAAGAACCGACTCTGCAAGTTAGATGGTGATTATTTAAAATGTATTTGTAAATATTGTAGATGCACTCTGACAGCCAAATTAAGCGATATTGAAAGGCATCATAATACAAACTAAGCACAAGAAAGCCGAAGAGCCCTTTAGTTTTCAGCATCTGAGAGTATTGCCATTCAACAAAATTGGCGACACAGAAGGTGCAAAGGCAGAAAGCAGCATGGCATTTTTCATAGCTGTGCATTAAGGGAGTTGATCATTTGTAAATTTCATTTTTCAGACAGCAGGGTAAATAAGGACTTCAAACTGCGAAGAACAAAACGTACTTCAATAGTATGCAATGCTATGGCACAACGTTTTGTGGATAATTTAAAACCTGATTTAGGAAATAAACTCGTGATGAAAGTAATGACATTAGTTTATAAAAATGTTGAGAATTGTAATACGGTACTATTCGCATTAGCATTAGTAGAGGCATATGATGCAAGAAAGCAAGCTTATTCAGCATCAGCCAAAAAAAAAAAAAAAAAACCCCCACTCCCATTTCACCCATCTGTTCGTTCGAAATACCTGTCCAGTTGAGCTTTAAATTTGTTTAGGCTATCAACTTCTACAACAAGTGATGGAAGTCGGTTCCACCAACCAACCACCCGCTGGCCAAAGGCAAATTTCCGCACATCTATCCGACATCCGTCCTTCCTCAATTTGAATTTATGCCCTCTGAGGTGATTATTCTGAGCAAGATGAAGAATCCCATTGGCATTGAGCATGCTCAAACCATTCAAAGCCTTATACACCTCGCCGGTGCCTAGTCTCCAGACTCTGTAATTTGCAAAACTTAAGCCTTTCTTCGTAAGAGCAACCCTTTGTTCCATTCACTAATCTTGTTGCCCTTCTCTGTACCCGTTCCAGCAGTTCTACATCCTTCTTGAAATGAGGCCTCCAGACCTGTATACAGTACTCAAGATGTGGCCTAACCATTGCCTTATACAAGGGAATAATCACCTCCTTATCCCTGCTAGAAAAATTCCTGTATATCATTGACAAGACACCATGAGCTACTCTTGCAGCTCGTCTGCACTGCTCAGAGAACTTCATATCTGCCTGCACAATTACCCCCAGGTCCTTTTCATTCTCCACCACTGTCAGTGTAGTACCGCAGAGTTCATACGTTGCTCTGGGGTTACTGTTTCCCATATGTAGTACTTTACATTTGTCAATGTTAAACTTCATTTGCCACCTCTCAGCCCATCTGTTCAACCTTTCCAGATCCTGTTGCAGCAGCATAGCGTCAGTAGTGTCCTTAACGACCCTGCCAACCTTTGTATCATCTGCAAACTTGGACATTAAACTTGATATCCCATCATCAATATCATTCATAAACACCGAAAACAACAACGGACCCAACACTGAACCTTGAGGAACTCCACTAATAACATTAGTCCACGTTGAGCAGTGTCCATTGATTACCACTCTCTGTCTTCTGCCACTCAACCAACCCCTTATCCATAGCAGCAATTTGCCTCCAATACCACACTGCTCCAAATTATGCAGCAGTCTTCCATGTGCAACAGTATCAAAAGCCTTTCTAAGATCCAAATATATAATATCAAAGTTATTCCCTGCATCCAGTTCTTTTGTGACTACATCATAGTATCCAATCAAATTGGTCAGGCAAGACCTGCCCTTAACAAAACCATGCTGCGTCTGAGCTATAACTGAATTCTTGTCTAGATGATCCTGCAGTGCTTCTTTAACCAGTGCCTCCATTAATTTACCTGGAACAGAAGTTAAACTAACAGGTCTATAATTACTTGTGTCAGCCTTTGATCCTCCTTTGTGAATTGGGGTTACATTTGCACATCTCCAGTCTACGGGTACCTCCCCTGAGTCCAAAGAAGCTCTCATAATTATGGCTAGGGGTTTGCATACTTCCTTTGCTGCCTCCTTTAATATAACTGGATAGATCCCATCCACCCCAGGTGCCTTTTTTATGTTTATCCTCAACAATCTCTCCTCCACTTTCCTCTCAGTTATTACAAAATCATCCAGCTCACTGCCAATGTTTACTTTACCTACATCATTCTCCTTCCTGAATAACTCCTCATGCGTGAATGTAGATGCAAAATACTCGTTTAGATTGTTAGCCACCTGAGCAGGATCCTCAACTGTTGAACCATCAATATCCAGTGGACCAATCTGATTCATCCCTTTCCTTCTCGAGTTCAAATATGTAAAGAACTCTTTTTTGTTTTTCTTTGCATCCTTTGCCAAGGATTTTTCGTAGTCTGCCTTTGCCTGCCTAATCTCCTTTGTGACTTGGTTACAGACCAACTTATATATATCATAGGCTTCCATGTCACCCATTAATTTGTATGTATCCCATGCATTTTTCTTCTCTGCCACATGTCTCATTAATTCATCTGACAACCATTTAGGCCTAAACCCTGAACAATATTTCTTAGTTGGTATGTAAAGCCTGGTAGCCTCCAAGATTAGTTCCTTGAATGCTTCCCATTTTGAGTTTGCTGTTGGTAACATCATCAGTTGGTCCCACTGTATAGAATTTAAATACTGTCTCAGACCATCATAGTCGCCTTTACGAAAACAAAAACCCTTTCCTTTACCTCTGGTGGTAGTTACCTCCTTGAGTAAATCCCACTTCAACACACTGTGATCACTACCACCTAGTGGTTCATTTATCTGCAGATTCTTAATGCATGAAGAATCACTACTGATAATCAGATCAAGAGTATTGCTCCCTCTTGTTGCCTCACGAACATGCTGATGTAGAAAACAATCATCCAATAAATCCACAAAAGCCTTGCTAGTGTGCAAGTGACCAATCCACAAATTCCAGTCAATATCTGGGAAATTAAAATCCCCCATTATAAGACTCTCTGATTTACTGGCCCACTATTTCCCTGTACAATATCTTATTATACTCATCAGAGTCATTAGGCCTATAGCACACTCCTACTCTCAATTTTGATTTCCCTATGCTTATTTCAAGATCAATTTGTGGTAACTTTTCTTGTCATAACTGAACTCAATGAATGCATTGCAGAAGAAATATATAAATCATTGAAAGCATTGCTAAGTAATGGATTACAGTTGTACTGACAATGCATCTGTAATGGTTGGTATTAATAATAATGTATAAGAAATTAAAGGTTGAGATTACCTGTCTGGGTGGTGTTCCAGCTGTTGATGAGTGTCTGCTACGAAACAGATTTTCTTATTTTTCTCACACTCACCTGTTCAACAGGCTAAATATAAGAAGCTTTGAAGTTTGTCATTTTATCACTGATAAAGCATAAAGTTCGTTATTTGACAAGTAAGTCGGAAACGAACATGTAAGAAAATTTTTACTAATTAGCTATTGCCTTATTTCTTTTTTGAATGAAAAAAAAAAAAAAATAATAATAAATAAATAAAATAAATAATACAAGCTACACGAAAAAGAATTTAAAAAAATTCTGACGTTATTCCCCCCTCCCCTTCAGGGGAAGGGGGGGAATAACTAGTAAAAATTTTAGGCCTAAAAGTCTCAGACTATGGAAAATTGACAATTAGTATTAGCAATGGCCACATGGTGCAAGGAAGCCTATGGCTTATGCTGCCCCAGCCTAAAAATAAAAAAAATAATAAATAAATAAAATAAATAATACAAGCTACACGAAAAAGAATTTAAAAAAATTCTGAAGTTATTTCCCCCCCTCCCCCTCAGGGGAAGGTGGGGAATAACTAGTCAAAATTAGTCAAAATTTTAGGCCTAAAAGTCTCAGACTACGGAAAATTGACAATTAGTATTAGCAATGGCCACATGGTGCAAGGAAGCCTATGGCTTATGCTGCCCCAGCCTAAAAATAAAAAAAATAATAAGAGAAAAGGAAATAGGCAATCTATGCATTTCCCTCCTCCCATAGGTAATTATCCAGCTGACCTTTGAATTTCCCTAAACTGTCAGCCTCTATTGCCCATGTGGGCAACTTATTCCAGTAATTTATAACTCGCTGGTTAAAATAAAACTTCCTGCAATCCAGTCTAAAAATCTCACCCCATAATTTGAAATTATGGCCCCTAGTTCTAGAATCATTTATAACCATGAAAATATGGTCCTCATTCATTTTACTTATGCCTCTCAGATCCTTAAACACCTCAATCAAATCTCCTCTAAGGTGCCTAGTTTCCAAGCTCTGCAACCCGTATAATTGAAGCCTTTCCTCATATGGAATCCTTTTTTCCGACTTACCAGACAAGTTACCTGTCTTTGGACCCTTTCAAGAAGAACGATGTCTTTCTTTAGGTGCGGTCTCCATACTTGAACACAGTATTCTAAGTGTGATCTAACAATAGCCTTATATAATAGGATTCTGACGTCCTTATCTCTACTAGCAATTGTTTAATAAATCATCGATAGGACACTACGGGCCTTCCTTGCAACCTGTATACAATGCTGGGAGAACTTCATTTCTGACTGTGTTGTAACTCTCAAGTCCCTTTCTTGCACTATACACTTTACTTTAACTCCACCAAGTGTATAAGTTACTTTGGACTGTTCCCCAGGTGTAACCTTGCATTTTGCTGCATAGCTGTCACTTCTTTAACCATCCCTGAAGTCTGTCTAGGTCACTCTGAAGAAGCTCTGCTTGGCAGTGATCATTAACTACTCTACCAATCTTTACATCTATGAAAATCAAAAACAACAGTGGTCCTAACACTGATCCTTGGGGAACCCTACTTCATAGTTCAACCCAATCTAAGGAATAACTATTTATCACAGCCCTGAAGCCATCCAGCTATCCATGTAAGAATTTTCCCTGTGATTCCAACCTGTTCCAGCTTATAAAGTAACCGCTCATGTGGGACTGAGTCAAATGATTTGCTAAAACCCATATAAACTATATTGAAATTATTCCCTAAGTCCAGCTCTTGAGTGATCCTGTTAAAATAACTAACCAGATTACTTAAACATGGTTTTCTCTTTACAAAAGCGTGCTGAGTATCCTTCAGAATTCCACATTTGATCATTGTGTCCATGATTTTCCTTTCTCCTGAAGTTAGACTGACTGGCTGATAATTTCCCACTTTACTCCTTAGAAATGCCCTTATGTATTGGAGATACATTGCCACTTTTCCAATCCAACAGAATTACTCCAGAGTCCAGTGATGCTCTCATATTTAGCCTCAATGGTTGAATGCACTTGCTTGCCACCTCCATTATAATCCCTTAAGATTATAATATATATGCCATCAACCCGATGAGCCTTACTGGCCTATGGGCACGAAATTTTTTCATTAAATAAGCGTGAAATTTCAACATCATAAATTACATTTTTTTAAAACTTCACTCCCACAATTTCTCATTGACACAAAGGGTTTTTCTTCTGTAGCTTCAGCTGGGGTATCTAATACTATCCCACGTCCATTACATAAGGGTCTGATCTGGTTTGTCCTTCTCTTCTTTGCATTTATATATGTGAATAGTTCCTTATCCCCTCTCTTTGCCAGCCTAACCTTTTCTGTTACAGATAACTTTGTAGTTGTTATAGGCTTCAGTACTTTTTATTGATCTGTAACTTTTCCATGCCGTCTTTTCTGTTCAAGTAATCTGGCAACTTCCTTATTCATCCGACTTGGAATCTTCCTTGTATACCATAATTTAATTGTATTTGCTCTCTGTGCGATATCTATCCAGTTAATAGAGGCCACATAGCACCTTAAGCCATTGTAATTTACTTTCCTAAAATTATAATCCAATCCTTTAACTACTGCTGCCGCTCTCTTCATCGTCCACCGCAGAACTCCGTGTTACCTGCCAGTGGTTCCTGTACAGTCAGCCCTATTGTGTCATCTGGTTCACGCGTGATGATGATGAGATCTAGAGTATTCTTTTCCCTAGTACTGTCCCTGACATGCTGATACAAATAACAATCATGTAGAGGCTCATCATAATCTTCACAAGCACTTGGTCTGTAGATTACTTCCACTCTCATTATACCTTTGCTTCCAACTATCTCACACCATACAGATTCTATACGAGCATGCAGAACACCTGAAATCTTTCAACGTGCTCAGGCTGCTTTTGATAAGAATCATGACCTCATCACCCCCCTATCTCTGGGTGGCACCACGTGTGCCCTACTATGTCAGCAGTTCGAATTCACTCATTTTATTGACGACACGTCTGACATTACTGTATAAACAATTAAGACTTAGTGTTCTTGTATAGTTAACTACCCTGACACACCCCTTAAAGTTATTTAAGCTTGCTTCCCTGGCATTAGCTACCTGCTCATTAGAAACATTTCCGTCCTCAGAACATCTTGCTATGTTCTGTTGCGGTAACAAATAAGAACGCTTGAGGTACGTACAAGTGTTAATTTGACCAATATTATCAGATAAACGCATATCTATATTACCCTTTTCCCCCCTCCCCAAACCTTTAAGGTATACTCAATAATACTGGCAAAAACTCTTGCACTACCTTTCTTTAAATGTATCCATCTCTACAAAACAGATTACTTCTACCTACAAGTGCAGGCCAAGCTGACAGAAATTTCCCCCCAAAAGCCTTGCAGAGTCCTTCAAGTCTTGAGTTAATCCACAGGGCTTTCAGCATATAATCCCTCTTATCATGCCTGGGCAGAATTTCAGACACATAGGCATTGTGACCTAACTCGCAGCATTTCTTCAGCATGGTCCTATATTTGTCTACCAAATCGTCAGATCGTGTATGCTTAATGTCATTAGTCCCCACATGAATATTACTTTACCCCCTTAAAATCTGACAGTATGTTGGTGACATAATTAATAGCAATGTACCAAATTTTAACTTAAGATCGGTACACTCCTTACAACAGTGATAAAGAAATGAATCTCCAGGTGAGCTATGATTATCTAGGTTGACCTTGGAATACGTGCCACAGATTCTGCAAAGAATAAAATCACGACTCATGCAGAAATCGTCATCAGTTATTTCCATATGAATCATGGTATCCTCTGACAAAGTGTTCAAGGTGGACCTTGTAACAACAATTGTAAAATGTACTAAATATTAATAAAATAAACTTTCAAAAAATTATATTAAAAAAATTAAACTATTACAGGAAAAACAAAAGTTATCGAAATAAATGTTACAATACACCTAAACCTCTTTTTACACGATAGGTACGTTCCTAAAAATTATGCATATAAAGAACTACTGACTCTATAGCAAAAGTGAAGATTGGTTCCAAACCTGAAATATAAGCAAAATAATGAAAAAAACAAATATTAAATTCGTTAGGATCATAAGATTTTTTATTTACATGGAGAACACACATACATATAATGAATTTTAATAACTTTAAAAAAAAACATTCATTTCAGTTGTTTTCTAAGGATTCTATAAAAAGAATTGTTATTCGCTATCAGTTTCTCACAATAAATGCAAAAGCTTTCGTTTTCGTGAGACTGTAATATCACTAGAACTACTAGATATGGTATTATCAACTTCCGCCTGAACTTGTGGAATTCTTCTTGTCATGTCTTGAACAAAAGTACCACTGGTTGTTTCAGTAGTTTTAGGCATGAACACAGTTATTAATCGCTGTGTTGATGCTTTAGATAAGTTGCGATATAATTCTCTGTATGAAGACATTAACAACTTAAGCTCACGTGAAAACTTTCCAGCACGTTCTTCATTTGGATCATGTTGGGCAAAATAATTGCCTAAATTACTGGCCAGTTTAAGACCTTCTTTAATTATATCAACAGTAAAAGTAGGATTATCTTGATCATTATCATTAACTTCCTCACTTTCAGGAGTCTCAGAAACAATCTCCACTATTTCGTCTTCGCTAAGAGGTTTATCAATTAACAATTCTTCGATATCTGCCAACATAAGATCATCGAATCCTTCTCCGCCAATTTCACATACCAAACTTATTATATTGGGGAATTCTGCAGTATGACTGAAGGGAACAGGAGCATTCTCTTTAACACATGCGGGCCAAATAGCATTCCAGCATGCAGTCATAGTTTCTGGTCTCAATTCAGATAACGAAAATTGAACCTGATCAATACAATTCATAATTGAAAATTTTTTCCACACATCCATAACTGACAGCGTTTCATCATCATTTAGCTTGTTCAAAACGAACTGAAATGTTCGTCTGACAATGTTTTAAAAGTTGCAATTATACCCTGATCTAGAGGTTGTAGCAATGATGTGGTATTGGGCAGCAGAAAACAAAATTGCACATTTGGATGTTCTATGGCAGAATGACCGGGAGCATTATCAAGAATCAAAAGCACTTTAAATTCGAGACACTTGTCATTCAAATAGCATCTAACTTCTGGCACAAAATGTTTACGGAACCACTCAGTGAAAATATCAATGGTTACCCAAGCTTTTTTGTTGGCCATCCAATGAACTGGCAATTTTTGAAAATCTACGCCTTTTCATTGGCCGTGGTCTTAATGATTGATTTATGAGCAGTGGTTTTAACATCCGATCTCCTAAAGCGTTTGAACAAAATAGGAGTATTATGCGATCCTTTGCTGCTTTGAACCCACCAACAGTTTTTTGCATTTTTGATACGTAAGTTCTGTTTGGCATTTTTTTCCAGAAAAGGCCAGTTTCATCCATATTCCAAACTGGTTCACGAGTGTAACCTCCATCTTCAATTATTTTAGCAAGTTTTTGTGGAAATGCTTTAGCAGCTGTTTCATCAGCAGCAGCCGTTTCACCTTTAATTTTTATATTATGAAGAGCATGTCTTCTAATAAACTTAGCCAGCCAACCATTGCTTGCATGAAATTCATATTTTTTCCTCGATTGAGATGAAGTATCTAGCTGCACTTTTTTAATCTGTTCATAAAATCTCAATGCTGATTGCTTGATGGAATTTCCGTCAACTGGCATTCTTTTTTGTACATTATCTTCTATCCACATCACTAAAGCTTTTTCGGCCTTTTTTGAACAACATCTCTTGTGTATGATGATAATTTCGCACTCGATTTTGTACCAGAACATACCGCTTTTCTAATAGCCTCTTCATTTTTCTTTATAGATCTGATAGTTGATTCACAGACTCCAAAATGCTTACCCACAGCCGTCGCACTTTCCCCAGTTTGAAGACGATCTAAAATTTGAATTTTTATATTCAAGGAAATGGCTTTCCTTATTTTTTTGGTTATTGGCAACATCATGTGAGGGCTGGATTAAAATCTTCGGTTAATGAAATGAAAGTTTGAAAATTACATACAATGTAGCTTACCATTTATTATTTCTTGGCAAAATTATTAATTTTATAATGCGATTTTTATTTTGATTTCACTTAAAAAATGCAAAAAATGCGGTAACTGTGTTGTTTCCTCAAACACCAAATTCAAACTGCTAAGAACTGCTTTTTTTATGTGCAGTCAGTTATGTAATTTGGGGAATTCCCAATAAATGAAATTCGTAAGAATTTTTTAAGTTGATACGAGAAACCAAATTCAAACTGCAAACAACTGCTGTTTTTTTTTTTGTTTATGTGCAGTCAGTTATGTAATTTGGAGAATTTAGTATTTTCTTAATTGAAACGAGAATGCAATTCTCAGAATTTTCTTGAATTACAGATTTTTTCCTAACTTTAGGTTGGTCGCATAAAAAAATTATTTTTGATATCCCAATTCACGTAACTCTGAATTCGTGTAAAAAAAAATTCGCATAAAAAGAGGTTTAGGTGTATACTAAATAACCTCTGAAATCCTACTCCTTTGCTATTGTTCCGCAAGGCACGTCTGCTTGCCACAAATGCCAACAGTCTCAACCAGGGCCGCGTTTACCACTAGGCAAAATAGGCACGTGCCTAGGGCCCACACAGAGGTATTTGTCATTACTGCATGAACTAAATAAATCCACTGGCTTCGACTTCTAAATTTAATTAAAAAATATATACCAATAATAATACTTATTGCAACGCCAATGTCATATTTGGGTGGTATCTTTTGTCGATAATTTGGTGGTAGGGGGAAACGTATGCGACAGCTCAGCTGTGCATTGTGCATAAGTATATATTGTTTTCCACAAACCACTAGTACGTGAGTGGAGGCAGGGGAAAACGTTTGTCTACACATAGCTTGACGTATACAGTTGCAGTCGAACCACTTTCGATAAATCGACACACATCAAAGGACCCAAACATTGATGGCAAGAAGTGAGAGTTCCTCACACAATTAGGAGGTGAAGCTTTTAGAGTGAACATATTTTTAACCGCTTATGATAAAACAGTTACTGATTTGTGTAGAAGGATCAGTATTAGGACCACTGACATTTTTTGATTTTTATAAATGACATTGATGAAGGGGTAAAGGGTATGATGTAAAGATTGATAGAATAGTTAATGATCACTGCCAAGCAGAGCTTTTTCAGCGTGACCTAGACAGACTTCAGGAATGGTCAGAAAAATGGCAGCCATGCTTTAATCCAGCAAAGTGTAAATTATTACACCTGGGGAACAGTAACCCCAAAATAACTTATACACTTAGTGGAGGAAAGGGACTCGTGTGTTACAATACGGTCAAGTCATGAAGTTCTCTGAGCATTGTAGACAGGTTGCAAGGAAGGCCCATGGTGTCCTATTGACGATTTATCAAACATTTCGCTAGTAGAGATAAGGACTTGGAACTGTGTTCAAGTATGGAGACCGCTAATAAAGAAAGACTGTGCTTCTAGAAAGGGTCCAATGATGGGTAACTCGCCTGGTGAGATCGGCAAAAAGGCATCCATACAAGGAAAGACTTTGAATATGTGGGTTGCAGAGCTTGGAAACTAGGCACCTTAGAGGAGACTTGATTGAGGTGTTTAAGGCTCTTAGAGGCATAAGTAAAATGAACGAGGATGAAATTTTCACAATTATAAATGGCTCTAGAACTAGGGGGCCATAATTTCAAGTTAAGGGGGGGGATGTTTAGACTGGATTGCAGGAAGTTTTATTTTGGGGAAATTCAAAGGTCAGCTGGTCAACTTACGGGATGAGGGAAATACATAGGTTGTCTATTTCCTTTTCTCTTATTAATTACTTCTTTTTTGGCTGAGCCATAGGCTTCCTTGCACCATGTGGCCATTGCTAACTTATAATCATCCCACACGTTTTTCTTCTCTGCCACTAGTCTCACCAGTTCATAAGACATCCAATTAGATCTAAACCAATATGTTCACTAGTGGTAAAAAGCTTAGTGGCTTCATTTAGAATTTGCAGTTGGTAACATCATCCGTTAGTCCTACTGAAAGGAATTTGAAAACTGTCTAATACCATTGTAGTTGCCTTCACAAAAGCAAAATATTCCCCTTACCCATGTCAGTAATTATATCTTTAGGTATACCAATATCAATATATTATGATCATTACACTACTCATCCCAGTCATTTGGCCTAAAATGGACTATCATTTTAATTTTCCTAGTGTGGCACCAAACTATCTTGATATTGCACTATCTGCCCCAACCATTTGGGTTCTCCGTATGAAATTTTACATGCTTCTTAACCAAGAGCATTATTCCTGTCCTTTTTATAACATTATACTCACCATATTTAAATTCCACATTCATTATGCTTGAGTGGCACCATGTTTCCGACATACTCGCCATGTCCATATTTGTTGACTTAACCAGTATTTCAAATTCCTCAAATTTGTTTACTATAACTATTATAGTTGGAATACAAGCAGATATACATGCACTGTTTTTGCTTTCAGTAAACCCAACAACATATGTATTTACTTGTTCCATGATGACCCCAAGCAGGTCTTGTAATCTTACATACCTCGCTCTTCAGGTTGCTTTATTTCGTAATAGAAGCAGTGCAAGAATTACTTTCACCTCTGCTTGCAGCTGCTGTCAATCTATTAGTCTGTCCATCCTTACTCCATCCAGGCTAGCAGTTTTCTAACTCACCGAGGATATCTGCTGATGTTATTGAGGCAGTAGGCGAGTTAGTGTTTCTAACTCACCTACTACCTCAATAGCATCAGCAAATATCCTTGCTCTCCTTCTATTTTATCCCATCCCCATAAACTCTCTCCCTCCTATTAAAAATCAGACTAGTGAGAAAAATTCCACCCCATAAGCCTTGCAAAGTCCTTCCAGGGTCAAACTGATTGACAATGCTCACATTATGTACTTCCTTTTATCATGTCTGGACTGAACTGCAGATACTTTCAAATTTAATCCTAACAATTTCCCTTACACTGTTCTGTACTTGTTAAGTATGAGGCAATGAGACAGAAAGCAATCCTCAGATTTTTTACTTTTAATAGTTAGTATCAATGTATACAATAAGAACACCTTTTGTGCCCTTAAAAGATATCTGCTTTTATGATTTCATTAACTGTAGCCCCCTGGCAGACATACCGCAATCCTATTGCACCTATCCTTTATACACAATAAATATCCCATTTCCCTGACAATAGTCACCTACAGCTACTACCTCCTATGGGACCAGAGATCTCTGACACTGAGAAAGTTTGTACTGTCTGTTGCTCAAGCATGAGCCCTAGTGTTGAGCTGGGCAGCTGGGTGTTTGACTGGTCCCTCTCTTTTATTCTTTCAAGGGTATCAACTCTGTTCAAGTTCTTCTGCATGCAACCCACTCATGCTCTTTATAATGAACACACATAGAGGCATCAACTGTGGCTGTATTATGTCGAGCTAAAGGGGGTTTTGCAAAGAGGAAGCAAGCAAAGCACATTATGAAATTCCGATTCATATGAGAACTTCTTTCAGCAGTTCTGTCCTGAGCCAACATATTCTCACTGCCTTGAGCATAGTCTGGCCATGATTATTTTCTAAATTTAATTTAAGAATACTGCATAAAACCAAGAGATTTAAGTATAATTCTTCCATGGAATTACTTAGAAAACTACCAAATTGAGTTAATATCACATTCTTTAAACAATACTATAATTGATACTACGTTAATATCATTCTTATATCAATAGAGTAAAAATGTTCTAGTTATACATTTAACCAAATCAGTGTGTGTGTGTGTGTGCGCGCCCAGCTTAAAAATCCTTTTTACTTCAGTGGCATGCATCAGTTGAAACTGTTAATCTCCATCTTTTTCTTTTCTCTCTCTCTTTCTAGATAGTATAAAATGTTCACCAAATATTCATCTATTTCCAAAGGAAGGCGTATAGCTCCCTTTTTGGCACACAAATTAATACGATGACGAGGATGGCCAAGTATTCGATCTCCTCTTACAATACCCCTTGCGCTCTGTTTTTAGACCTACCCTACAGACATGTTATCAACACTAACTGCCACAGTATTTTTGAATGAATCCCACATGCTTTCAGGTTGTTCAGAAGATGTCCAACGTCGTAACCTTACTAGGCTACCACCGAGAACAAGCTGTTTTTGACTTTTTTTAAAAAACACTGAACACTATGAAATATAACTTGAAATAACTGATTACCATCAGTGTACTAATTGAAAATGGTTCATTTTTTGGAGCCATCATTATCTCTTTGTTCCCTTTCCCTGCAATTTTACTAACAATTGCCTATTGTTTTTGTTCATCAACCACATATTTTTGCTATTTCACTATTGGGAAAATATTTCTGTACAACACTCCTGCACATGATCACTGTAACTTAGAGGAAGATTATATGTTCTATGACAAAAGATTCATACAAATAAACATTTCACATGTATGAATGACATCATCCTCATCACCATGAAATGCAACATTTTTTGAATTTCTTTCTATGCACTGAAAGCTGTCTTTATGCTAATTTAGTTTCAAATGTCTGATTACTTTGTCTCCCCCACTTGAAATTGAAAAAACACATGTATATACACACTACAAAAGGCAAACTTGTTACCTTTATCGGATTTTATAATACCTAGAAAAATTTTTTACATTGTATTTCATTTGTATCTTACTGAAAGACATTGTTAATTAGCTTCCCACCACACAATTGAAATAAAATGACTGCACATCATAGCAGAGAATAATTCTATTATCGTGTGTTTTTATTTTGCATTGAAGACTATGCAGCAGACTCAATGGCCAATTTGTTTAAGAAATTAAGGAGAAAATCACAAAAAAATTTTTTTTCCCAATTTTAACAGTTTTGTTATTATTTATTTATTTTTTTTGAGAAAAACTGAGTCATACTATATTATGACACCGAAATGAAGAAATCTAAAATAAAGTAAAAAAGACAGCCCCCTCATAAATCTGAAAAGTTTGTTATAAGGATCCAAAAGGGGATAATAAAATTAATTAAGTCAAAAGTTTCACTCCTATGATTCCAGAACTGGGGGCCATAAATTATGCAGGAGAATTAGGCTGGATTACAGGAAGTTTTATTTTAGTCTGCAAGTTCTTAATTGTCGGAATAAGTTACCTCTCTGTGCAGTTGAGGCTGATGGCTACCTACCATGAGATGCGTAACACACAGGTTGTTTCTTCTTTATATATATATATATATATTAAATAAGTTAGTGGCAACAGAACGCTATACTAGCCATTACTGGTCCTTAGTTCAAACCTGGAAAGGATACATATAAATAGAATAGAGTAGAGAAAATAATATAATATAATAGATAAATCATAAAGGTAGAAGATAACATAAATAAGTATGGTATGTTAATTATAGGAGATAGTAACACAATGAAAGGGACTTTTTCAAGGGCTAACCCTTTCAATGTGTCCTCCTATAATTAACTGAGCTATCAGTTTCTGATATCATCTGCCTGTTAAACGTTGCCGAATGGTGATAAAAGATATCATTGGGGTGGAAGGTTTAAGTTAAAGTTAAACAAAAAGAATTTTGTGGTAGTTAACAATAGGTGGAAATTTGTGGTAGTTAACAGGCTAGATGACTTTAGCCCGACCGATAGCTAAAACACAACGAAAAGTAGAGGCAATTGAGAACCAATAGCATCATATTAATGGGTGGTACAGTAGCTAAAGCTAAAAAAGGAGAACGGAAAAAGGGTTTAAGAAAAGGGATAGTACCTCAATCCCCCTCGAATTACTCTAATAGTTCATGAGGTAAGAAGAATAGAAAAAGACAGCACATAGATAAAAGTAGAGGAGAAGCAATATTGCAATTGTACGTCGGATTATACCGGGCGCGTAACTACCCGTCTCTTATAGTAAGAGATCCTGGTATTTCAATAGCATAACATAACATGGCAAATTTGGATAAAATATAAATTAGATAAAATAAAGGAAGCGAAGGAAGACAGGAAAGGCTAGTTCCTAATCACTTACTTACATCGTGGTACTTGGTGCATAGATAGTAGACCTATCTCGATGATGAAACAAGAAAAAACCACGTTGTAGTGCACGTGTTAATTTATATATGAAGATAATAGTGGATGTCAGCGCCCTCTTACTGACATGTAATTAGTTGTAGATTCATTATAATAGGCCCAAAATAAGCCAAAATAATAATGGCGCGCCCTCTGGTATTATTAGCGTATAGCATGAAGAGGCGAAAACTAGAATAGGATGAGCGGTTCTCATAAAAAGCCAAAGAAAAAGAAAACGAAAAAGAAAAAGAAAACGAAAAAGCTGGCTAAGGGGGGAAGCCAAGAATAAATTAATTACTACCTCAGGAACAAATATAGGTACAACTTTTTCAATGAGTGTAAGCTATATTAATTTTGTTCCTGAGGCAGTGCCTAATAATGTACATAGACTTCCACCCCAATGATATCTTTTATCACCATTCGGCAACGTTTAACAGGCAGATGATATCAGAAACTGATAGCTCAGTTAATTATAGGAGGACACATTGAAAGGGTTAGCCCTTGAAAAAGTCCCTTTCATTGTGTTACTATCTCCTATAATTAACATACCATACTTATTTATGTTATCTTCTACCTTTATGATTTATCTATTATATTATATTATTTTCTCTACTCTATTCTATTTATATGTATCCTTTCCAGGTTTGAACTAAGGACCAGTAATGGCTAGTATAGCGTTCTGTTGCCACTAACTTATCTATTACTTGCTTTTAACATATTAAGACTGATGTAATGTTTTATCATGTTATTTTTGATGGCATTAATCAGCTCTTCTCCTTTTAGTATTTTTAGTATTTCTCTCGCTCCTAGATTCTATTGTTTAGTTATTTATAAATTCTGTTCACGTATTCTATTTGCTCGCTATATATATATATATATATATATATCTTTATTGATTTTTTTTTGGTTAGTGCAGTGAAAGCTTGTGGCTTCCTTGAACTATATGGCTAATACTAAGTATAGTAATTTAATAATTTTTTAAGTGTACTGCTTCATGTAACCAACTGATTGCTAACTATAATTATAACATTAACTTACCCATCCCCCATGCTCATACACCCACCTACAAAGTTTTTCAGTTAAGAAATCAAATGCCCAATTTAGGTACTGGAAACAGTATCTAATGGCATGTCGTCTGATTGCTCGTATAACTAAATCAGAACAGAAGAGAAATAATGCCACTAATCTTTCTTTAGTAAATCCATCAGAAAAAACTTCCATTAGAAGTTCTGTAAACTTCTCTTTATCAAATTCTTCAAGAGGAATCTGCAACAAAATAAGTTTAGGAATTAAAGTGTTAAATAATTAAGACTACTTTATTTGCAAAATAAAGTTACATTATATTAATATTAAATAAGGGATAACCTTTTGTTTGTGAAAGGATAAACCTACAATAAATTGAAAAGTAATTTAAATACTGAAAAATAATTCTTCATTATATAGCATTATAAACAAAAGATTAATTTTAATTCCAGTGAATTGAAACATGAAATTATTTCTTTTTTTAACAGCAAGTTTTGAGGCTATAAATGAGCCAACTCCAAAACATAAATCAATCATAACAACTGAACAAAAAACTGGTCTTTTCTGTTAAGAGTAGGCTACAGAAGTGCCTACTGGCCACACTTCTTTAGCTTTGTAATCTCTCCTCGCTTATCCATTTTGGTTACACTCAAGTTATCAGTAAGAAAAGAGAAATCTAAACCTTCCAAGTGAAATCTAAACAAATAAAGACACCTCTCAGTTTCAAATGGAGGTTTAAAGCAAAGATCTGTATTTATTCTGAGTTAGAATTTCATATAAGAATACAATTTAAAAAAAAAAAAAAAGTACAAGCTAGTCAAATATAACTGTCCAAGAAAGTCTTCATAACTTGTAAAACTGTGATTCTTCTGATTTTTTTTTTTAAGTGTGCTTAACTCTAATAACAAGAAACACTATAAACTTTAGAAAGCTGCAAGCTTCAGACAAAGATACCAATTTAATGTACCTGCCCATTTCTTTTTCCATGGAGAGAATATGTCATAATTCTTGGTACTCAAACAAAAACACATTGAGAAGTGATGACTAACAAATTCTCTGTTCCATTCTTATGAATAATCTTCCCACACTGCTAAAAAAACATAAAATAAAAGATTCCTCCTACCTTGTTTAATTCCTCATATTCAAATTCATCTAACCATGAACATTGAAATTTTACTGATTTCCAGTACAGTGGATTCCGGTTATTTGGGTCACCGGTTAATTGGGGCAGCCGTTTATTTGGGGCAAACCTTAAAAAACAGAAACCAATTGGGAAAATAGCCAGGGTTTACTTCGCTTAATTGGGACAGTATGCCTTTTAATTGGGGCAGGAGACTGCAGCACTGGAAATTATCCTATGATTGTCTCCAATGGTACCACGTGGTTCGGTCGAAATTCTGGAGGTCACAGCCATAAAACAATAAAAACAATTAGCGGTCACCTGTTTATTGGGCTTTTTGGTTTTAGTGAAATCTATCATAAACGGACAGTAAACTCGATCTTACTGAATTTGCGATAATACCGACAGCTGGAATTCTGTGGGTTATTATGGTGAAATGAGTTTACACTTCAATCAAATCTTCAATCATATAAAAAAATTAATTTTCAGATCTTCTCTGCATTCCTATTTTTAAAGCTTTGTAACTCGTTACTCAATTCTCACTTGTGCGTATCGTGTTACTTGCAATTTGTGTGTGCCGTGTTCTTTGTTATTGATTGCTTATCTTTTTACTGTTTTAAATTTTAACCCCCACCCACAAATGTCAGTGAACAGAAATGTCAACTAGTTCATATGTACATATTACAGTACCTATTAATTATTCCAATTATCACGTATATTCTTCCGATTTTCACGTATCATTTAATTTTTTAATTGGTAAGGTAATAAAAGGTAAATTCGTGCTTAATATATCTTTACTTTTATAGCCTGTGGATAATTTTCCTAATTTCCTCTAATTAGAATTGCTGTTTAATAGAATTAAAATTCAATTCACAAATGTGATCACAATGACCAGCGCTTACTACACATCGTATAGTGAATGGTACTTTACTATGGTGAGTTCGTCGTAACGTGATTTGATTGTACAGTGAAAATTGTAAAGCAGATAATTGAGGCAGCCGCTTAATCGGGCCAAAATGCACTAGTCCCGATGTGTCCCAAATAACCGCAACGGACTGTATTAGAATCCTTTAAAATCATGAACGTTCCAAACTTCAATTAGAAAACTTTTCATTTAAATTCCACTCAAAGCAAGCTTAGTAATAATTCACTCCTCAGTTCAGTATAAACATATACAGACAATTTCACTCAAAAGTAAGACATTTTCATTATTTATAATAACCTTGTAACACATTTCCTACTAACATTTAAAAGTACTGCACTTATTATAGCCTACTTTTGCACTCCCCTTCTCTTTACCCAGTGCCTCTCATGGTTCTTCATGCATTCATTTACAATGAGACTTCAACAGTCATGTGCACACTTGTACAAGTGCTGTGTATTGTGCTTGGGAATTATGGCTAATTAAAATATATATAACTAAACTTTTCATTTTCAAAGAGCTAGAATCGCACATTTGTAAGCAGGAGGAAAAAAGAAGTTTTTAGGCAAAAACAAGCAAAAGATTTTCAGAAATAGCAGTAGGTTTCTAAAGTTCAACATTACACTAGAAATTTTTAACTGACAAAATACACATTTTATATTAAAATACAGTCACAGGATTCTTTAGCAGTACACTACTTTTTTTTAAAATAAGGCTTACCTAATTTTTGGATTTCTGTATGGATATTCTATTAGGACATCAACTGATATTGATTGCTTCAAGAAAGACACTGTTTCACACTTTATTCTCTTCTGAAATTGAGTCACCATTTTGTTCAGAGCAATGGCCCTGCTATTGAGACTTAGCTGTCAGTAACATTTACAGAGCTTCACCAGAATGAGAAGATCTGGACCAGGCTAAATATTATCCCACATTCAGCATTGTTATGAAGAACTGTTAAAATGGATAATTCGGATAATTTGTGCAATAGTCAGTTCCTGAAACCAAGGACCAATTCTTTCTTCTTTCATGAGTGTCTAGTTGATTCTCTCACTGAAACTGAGAGAATTGATGCTGCAAAACATCTACTGCTTCATTTCATCTTTATTGGGCACTGAAAACTAGCAATAATTATCAAATATTTGGTTTATTCACTAGTTTTTGCAGTACAGTCTTTGAAAAGGTTGTACTTCCAATTGATGAAACTTATGCTACCTTGACATTTATAAGAATATTATCTTCCAATGAAATTTTGTGTACCATATACACTGCAGCCATAATCTTGGCAGTAGAAATGCTTATGACTAAGTCAGAATCATCCTTCTGGTTTGGTCTGAAATGGTAATCAATTTCCAAAATGGAATATTTACAAACTATTGGTAAAATAAATTTGCACATAGTATTCTTCAATATATCTAGGAGTACTGACCTCAGTCAGTGTTGGATGAAGAGGTATGTTCAGATTTTCAAACAGTGGAATAACATTTAAAAGAAACAAACAAATTGCTTTAATCAAGCAAGAAAGAAGAAACAAGATCAAAATTTCTACACAAGTTAAGACAACATGCCTAGAATTATCAGCTTTCTTGACCTATTTAAGATTGCTTTCATGATAAGTTCAATTCAGAAGTTCTTTTTCTTGACTACATCAATTTGTCTTCTTTCAATACTTTTGGATCATGTACAGAATATGAACATGAGTCAGTGCCACTTACTAACGATTTTTTGTACTTTTCAACTTGGTAACTCTGAAAAGTGTTCATATTGCTTTTGTCACAATTTCTAACCTCTTCTTTAAATAGACTCATCAAAGATGGCCTAACATTTAATCACAGATGGCCAATGTGCATTCATAATGCATAAAAATCTTTTTCATTTGAGTAGCATGCACCAGTTGAAATTATTTAAATCTTTCCTTTTAGCGCTTCTCTGCTAGAAAGCTGACCAATTTGATTTGATATATGATGCAGACACAAAGGAAATGGTTGAAAAAAATCATTTCAATATCATATACAGTCAGTCCTCGTATAGCACGATAGTTGTGTTCCTAGAAACCATCGTGCAATGCAAAATCGTGCAAAATCGCACAAACAGGCCCTATGGGAAAAATAAGGTTAGGTGCCGACACCCAAGATTGAACACACATTGGTAACCAAAACATTACCAAACACAATAAATAATCGTAATAAAATATGTAAGTATTTTATTACAATTATTTATTATGAATTACGATTCGTAATAAATTATCGTATAAATAAATAAATTAAAAATAAATTCGTAATTCGTAATATTTTATTACAAATAGTTGTAATAAAATATGTAAGTATTTTATTATGACTATTACGTAATAAAACGTTGCTAATGCTTTTGCTTCTATAAGAAAACTTGTTTTTTGTTTGATTTTCTATCCAAACAGATGACAGCCGTTCCATCTCTTCTAATTCTTTGTGTCTTAATCTAATGGATTTTAATTACACTTTGAGTTGTTCCTGCTATGAAAGTTGTTTTTATTTTTTCTGCATTCTTTGTAATTCTCGGCGTTGCCTCATTTAGGTCTGTAGCACGTGCAATATCACATGGTCTTTCATTTCGCTCAAAGCGTTTCACAATTTCATATTTTTTCTCTATCGACAGAGGTGGACTGGCCATAAGCCTTATCGGGGAAACCCCAGTGGGCCGGTGTGATTTTGGCCATAAACCAGAGTATGAGGCCACTGTAAATTTTCCCAGGTAAGAATTTTTGACCCAGTCCACCTCTTCCTTTTCACACCTTTTAAGTATTTTACTCATTTTTAGGGAATAAAGCACAATTACAAAATGAGGAGGCACGCTTGATACACATAAACAACACCGTAAAGACAGAGATACACTATTAACACCTCATTTTACTAAAGCATATTTCTAGGGGTTACTACAATAAAACAATAAAAACAATTTCCAGTTGCATTCCTGCTAGTGGAATCTGTTATAAACTGGTAGTAAACTCGATCTAATTGCATTTGCGATTATACCGAAAGCTGGAATTGTGTTGGTTTTTATGTTATTATGGTGAAATGTGTTTCCCCTTCACTGATATAAAACACAAATACATTTTCAGAATCTTCTCTTCATTCCTATCGTGTTGCGTTCAGTTGGGGTGATTCTGCATTCGACTGCCATTTCTTGTAAACACAAAGGCGAATCATGCATAAGCAAATTCGGTTCGTGTTATATAAGATATCGTTCCCCTATTTATAAATCTTGTATGATCGAATTTGTGTAGTGTAAACACATGTTATATGAGGACTGACTGTATTTGGATTTCAGAAAAGCCTTAGATACTGTTGCACATAGTCTCTTATAAAAATTGAAGCAGTGTGGCATTAAGGGCAAGTTACCACTATGGATAAAGGTATGGTTGAGTGGTAGAAGACAAAGGGTGGTTATCAATGGACACTGCTCTTCATGGACTAAATGTTATTAGTGGAGTTCCCGAGAGTTCGGCACTGGGCCCATTGTTGTTTTCTATATTTATTAATGGTATTGATGAAGGCATATCAAGCTTAATGTCCAAGTTTGCAGATGACAGAAAGGTTGTCAGGGTGGTGAATAACAATAATGACAGTATGCTATTGCAACAGGATCTAGCAAAATTAGGCAAATGGGCTGAGAAATGCAATTACTGCTATCCACCCATAGGCAGTAACCAGAAAGTAGTAATGTACCAATTATGTGGTACTACACTAAGAGTAGTGGAAAAAGACATGGGGATAATTGTGCAGTAAAATATGAAGTTCTCTGAGCAGTGCAGACAGGCTGCCAAGACAGTTCATTGGGTTCTGTCAATGATATACAGGAATTTTGGTAGCACAGAAAACGAGGCAATTATTCCATTGCATAAGGCAATGGTCAGGCCACATCTTCAGTACTGTATACAGGTCTGGAGGCTTCATTTTAAGAAGGATGCAGAACTGCTGGAACAAGTACAGAGAAGGGCAACAAAATTGGTGAGGGGAACAAAAGGGTGCTCTTACCAAGAAAGGCTTTAGTTCTGGCACCTGTGAAATGATCTGATTGAGGTGTTTAAGGCTTTTAATTGATTGAGCAAGCTCAATGCTGATGAGATTCTTCCTCTTGTTCAGGCTATGCACGAGGTGGGCATTCAAATTGAGGAAGGACGGCTGCAAAATAGACATGTGAAAGGGTATAGCTTAAATAAATTCAAGGAAGAATTTATTTAAGGTGAAATGGGAAGGTGATTTTTTTTTTTTTTTTTTTTTTGCCTGATGCTATATAAGCTTGCTTTCTTGCACCATTTGCCATTACTAATACTAAAGGAGTAAATTTACACCAAGTATTCATCCACTTTCACAGGGAGACATATAGTTCCCTCTTCAGCAAGATGACAAGGACAGCCTATTATCATTCATGGTTCTGCTTCTCCCAATTTTAGGCCTCCTCCTACAAGCTTTCAGGTTATTTAGAAGGTTTTACTCTGTAGAGATGCCCTCCAATGCTAGTACTGAGAGGAAGCTGCTTTTGATAAGACTTTTTTCTTTTAATCACAAAATGTTACCACAATGGGATATAACTTGGAACCATTTTGATTACTGCTCTTTGCAGCAATCAAAAAAAATTGTCCATTTTTCAGAGTCATTGCTACCTATTTGTGTAATATTATTAACAGTGCTTGGTATTCATGCACAACTATAATTTTTTGCCATTTCATTATCAGGAAATATATTTCTGAACAACATGCCAGCATGATCAATACAACTCACAGGAGATTATATCCTTTGAAAAAATGAGCAAATAAACATTAGCATAGCCTATAGTACTTAGTACAGTGCATGGGCTGAAGGTTGAGAAGATAAAAGATTCTTCTTGACATTAGACTTGAATTTTGGTGGATTGTAATTTTCAGAAATGTATGAAGGAAGGTTTTTCCAGAAAACAGAAGTTGAGGAAGTAGAAAAGTTGGTTCTGAGAGTTTCAAGTTGAATGGTAAACAGTGTTGACTGGTTGTGTCAAGTGTTTGAATTGCTTTGGAAGAGAGAGAGAGAGAGGGAGGGAGAGGAGGAATTATAGAATCCAATTTAGAAGAACAATGCCCAAGAAAGTATCTATAGAAAACACATGCAGCAGAAAAAAACATCTATGTAACAGAGAGTGGAGAGAGACTGTTAGAAATGAGTCATTAATTAACCTAACTGCCCTCTTTTGAATGTAATCTAGAAGCCTGAGAGAGGTTTTGGGGGTGCTACCCCAGATGTGAGAACAATATGGAGCAGCATGGCATTAAGGGCAAGTTGCTGCTATGGATAAAGGGATGGTTGGGTGGGAGAATACAGAGATTGGTAATTAATGGACACTGCTCTTCATGGACTAATGTTATTAGTGGAGTCCCCCAGGATTCAGTGTTAGGTCCACTGTTGTTTTCTGTATTTATTAATGATATAGATGAAGGTATATCAGGCTATGTGTATTTTAGTGCAATTGCATCATTTATACACAGCTAATTATAGATTAGTCTAATCTCTTTTGCAGCTTGAGGCTTAAGCCCTTAATGCATTAGAGGTATATCAGGCTTAATGTCTAAGTTTGCAGAAGATACGAAGGTTGGCAGGGTTGTTAATGGGCTGAGAGGTGGGAACTGAAGTTTAACATTGAAAAATGTAAAGTACTGCATATAGATAGCAGTAACCCTAGAGTAATGTATCAATTGTGTGATACTACACTCAGGGTGGTAGAGAATGAAAAGGAACTGGGGTAACTGTGCAGTCAGATATGAAGTTTTCTGAGCAGTCCACTCAGGCTGCAAAAATAGCTCATGGTATCTTGTCAATGATATATGGGAATTTTTCTAGCAGGGATAAGGAGGTGATTATCCCCTTGTATAAGGCAACGGTCAGGCCACACCTTGAGTACAGACAGGTCTGGAGGCCTCATTTTAGGAACAATGTAGAGCCACTGAAACGAGTAGAGAGAGAGAGAGAGAGAGAGAGAGAGAGAGAGAGAGAGAGAGGAGCAAGGAGATTGGTGAATGGAACAAAGGGTTGCTCTTACAAAGAAAGGCTTAAGTTTTGCAAATTACAATATTGTTAACTAGGCTCCTGTAAAGGAATCTGATTGATCTTGCTCAATGCTGATGGGGGCTCTTCCTCTTGACCAGATTAATTACCTGAGGGGATATAAATTCAAATTGAAGAAAGGCAGTTGTAGAATAGACGTGTGGAAATTTTCCTTTAGCCAGCGGTTGGTTGACTGCTGGAACAAACTTCCATCTGTTGTTGTAGAAGTTGACAGCTTAAATAAATTCAAGTCAGAACTATAAAACATTAGGAGCAAATGGATGGGTGAAATGGGAAGGGTTTTTTTTTTTTATTTGGGCTAATGTTGCATAAGTACAGAGAAGGGCAACAAGATTAGTGAATGGAACAAAGGGGTGCTCTTACGAAGAAAGGCTTAAGTTTTGCAAATTACAGTGTCTGGAGACTAGGCACCAGCGAGGTGATCTGATAGAGGTGTATAAAGCCTTGAATGGTTTCAGCATGCTCAATGCTGATGGGATTCTTCCTCTTGCTCAGAATAATCACCTGAGAGGGCATAAATTCAAATTGAGGAAAGACAGATGTAGGATAGACGGGCGTAAATTTGCCTTTAGCCAGCGGGTGGTTGGTGGAACAGACTTCCATCCCTTGTCGTGGAAGTTGATAGCCTAAATAAGTTTAAGGCTCAGCTAGACAGGTATTTCGAACGAACAGAGGGGTGAAGTGGAAGTGGTTATTTTTTATTTATTTATTTATTTTTTGGCTGATGCTGCATAAGCTTGCTTTCTTGCATCAAATGCCTCTACTAATGCTAATAAGTTTGTTTTCTTGCAACGTATGCCTCTACTAATGCTAATGTTCCATGGCAAGGCCGATTTGCAATTTCTACAGAGTGAACAGCTGTCTGGAAGAAAAGTAATGCTGCCAGCGAAAGAGAAAACCCAGTTTTTTTAGAGGCAGAGGAAGCAATATTTGTAATGTGCTTACTCCAACAGAGAAGTCTCGGTAATACCCAACTGGGAAATATGATCATGCCTAGAATTCAGAGTGTCATCAAAGATAAGCATAGGTGCAGAATCCTTTTTGCAAGATATAAGACAGGGTGAAATTTTAGAAGGATTGAAATCAACTAAATTATCGTCGCCCCAATGGAAAATTAACAGAAAGTCAGCCCTTAAGGAATTGGTAGTGGTTATTCAAGAAATTGAAGCTGTTTGAGCAGGTTAAGGTTTTTCAAACTGGAAGGTGAATGCAATGTGCTATCATCAACAAAACTGTGGACAGAATTTCCCAGCAATGGAATAAAGTCATTAATATACTAGAGGAAATGAATGGTAGAAGAAACTGAACCTGCATTACAATTATTGCAAGTCTTGGTGTAGGCAGAAACTGAACCGGAGATTTGGATACAAGCCAATTGTGATATGCAACATTCTTATCTTGAACATCCTCAGTGAATTTATTGGAAAACCAAGGTTTATATAAAGGATGAGATTATAAGGTAGATTGTGGAATAAACGATTCCATTCCTACAAGGATAATTTCACTGACACGATCTGAGCATTACAAGATTTGAAACAGTAATCTGACCAAGGATGAGAAGAAGAAAATAAATCTTGCATATCATCCCACTTAGCATTCTTGTAATGTCAATCAACACAATGTTGAGATTGGCCACAAGAGAAAGGCTCCATTGTGGAAAAGAGACCTTCATTAAATTATGATCTGAGGCGCATACAGGACCACTCACCTCGACCGTGTACTTAGATTTCTTTGTGAGAAAAAGATCAAGTGTGTTGGCTGCGTGGTTAGGATTGTCTGGTATTCTGGTAGGTAAAGTAACAATCTGTGTGTGGTCATTAGTAATTGCAAAAGCCTCAGAATCTCAATCAGCTAGGTTCATGTGACTAGAAAATGCAAGCCAGCTGGAGTTGGGAACATTAAAATCACCAAGGAAAATTACCTAATTGTTAGAAAACATGGACTGGAGAAAGTCAAGTTTCAAAGAGAGAGGAAGTCAAAGAGTTCCAAGTGATTAGTGGAGTTAGGAGAACAAGAGGCAACAAATGAATCTGACAGAATGTGGCAGAGAGATTTGAAGTCAGAGAAGGTTCCAAATTACTAAGTCTCTGACAGTAAATATAAGAATGGACATATGCACAAGTACCATCTTTGAAGCAAAAAGATCAAGAGCAAGTAATTCAGAGACAACTAAGATGGGTAGTGGTTGAATCAACCAATAACTGGGATTCTGTCAGAAAAAGTGTATGAGGATTTGGCAGAGTAAGTGGAAATGGACATCACTGAGACTGCACATATTTGTGAAATGAACAATGAAGTGTTTGTGAGGTTTAGATCTTTTCGCAGATGAGTTTCTCTTAATTTGACAATTCACGATGTATTTAGTAGTAAGAAAAGGTGGGGAAGACATGCTGAAGTTTATGAAGTAATGAAATTTTTGGATATGGCAATATCCAAAAATTTCATTACTTCATAAACCCAGTGCATTGACAATGCCCCCTGCATTCGCACTATTTGGACTCCCTCCAGTCATATCTGGTAGAGTAGAGGTAGGGAGATAATGCATTAGCTGGTCCGGAAGCCTCTTAGAGAGTTATTAGAGTACATAACCAAGAACTAATCAACTACTTAAAAGATTTAATTTTACACTTTTGAAGGAGAGTTTTAAAAGCAAGAACTTAGAATCAAAATATACACGAAATATGGCTAATGAATAACGAGACTGTTGCAATGAAATAAATATAATTAAATATTTCGTACCTTAAAGTTATCTCCTTCAAAATAATTACTTGGGCTTGCACACACTGTTCCGTACATTTCATCCAAGCACAGAAACATTTCTGGTTTGTTTTGTTTTGTTTTGTTATTTGGTTTTTAGGAGCATTAGCAACTAAGGCCATATTGCTCCGAACATTTCTGGAAGTCACCTTCTGTCTTCTTCTTTGTCTTTTCCCACATTATATGGGGTCGGCATTCAATGTTCCCAATTCACACTTTACATTCTCTTCTTCTCCTCTAGTTGGATTAACTTCTTAACCGGAACACATCTATTGGTTTTGGCATAGTTTTTACGACCGGATGCCCTTCCTGACGTCAACCCTCACCATTTATCTGGGCTTGGGATTTAAGCTGCCGATCTACTAAACGTGCCGCAGCCACAAATGGCAGGTGGCTCTTATTCAGTGATGAAGCTTCCTTGTGATGTCACAATTTCTAGTCACCACTTTGTGACTAGAAATTGCCAAATTTCTAGTCACAAAGTGGTGACTAGAAATTTGGCAATTTATGCCAAATTTCTAGTCACCACTGAACAAGCAGGTGGCACTGCTGTAGTTCTTTTATCTCCTGGAAACATCCAAATGGCTGACTCGGTAGAATTACTGTGACCTTGAAAATACCAATAATGTATAACTCAGCAACACGTGAGTATTTTTAAATACAATTTGGTATCCTGAAAACTTCTACATCAAAGCTATCGGGTAGCACAACTATTCTACTAAGAATTTCCAGTGACTGATTACAGTTCCTTAAAAATTTAATGACCTTGAAATTTCTTATGTTTTCCTATGTCCGAACATAATAATGACAGCCATTTTAAAAAAGTTCACAGTCCGAAAAATAAAACCACCTTTAGGTCCCAAATCTTAACCTATCACTCACCCACACTTATTTTATCTGTCACCTTCTGTACGAAGCCCTTTTCAAATGTCGGTAATTTTTTTCTGAATGTCTTTAATGAACTGAAAGGTACACTTTTCAGTTTAGAGAAGAGAAAATAGCCAAAGGGGACTAGGTCTGGTGAGTGGGATGTGTGCTCACACACAGGGATTTGTTTTATGGCCAGAAACTGGAAAGCAGCATGTGTCCTGGAGTAGTGGGGCATATTCAACCATAATGATTCCTTTCATATCAAGGGAAACAAGGCGCCTCCATAGCCAGGTGGGAAGGAGCAGCAGTGCATAGCACACACTTCTTGATTAGACCGGGGTTCGAGCCCATCACCACCAAATATGGAGGATGTGGAAAGGTCAGGGAATGACCACCGCATATCCCGGAGCAATATGGCCTTAGTTGCTAATGCTCCTAAAAACCAAATAACTAACTAACTAAGGGAAACAACAAGAACAGTTTTCATTTTTGATTTTCACATTTTTTTTTTTTTTTTTTTTTGTTTCGTGGTGGTGGTAGAAGCATGTGATGCAAGAAAGCTAGCTTATGCATTCCATATATCTGTGTGACACCATGTCTCTAATATTCCAACAATATCTGCCTTTGATGTCTTGACCAGCACTTCAAATTTATTTACTGTACTCCTTAGCACTGGTGTTCATGCAAGTATACATGTACCTGTTCTTACTCTTAGTTGCCCTAACACAGCTCATGTATTTATTTGTTCCATGACAACTACCACCAGTACCTGAAAACTCCAGCACCCTGCCCTCCAGACCACTGCTCATTCTAATAGAAGCAGTGCAAAAATCACTTTCACCTCTGCCTGCGGCTACTGTTAATCTTTTAGTCTGTGTATCCCTCTAAGCTAAAAGTTTTCCGACCCACCTAATGCTGCCTCAAAAGCATCAGCAAACACACTTGCACTCCTATTTAAGGGTATCCCATCCCTGTAGAAGCAGTCTCTCCTGTTAACAAGCATAGGCCATTCTGAGAAAAAATTTCTCCCCAGGACCGAAATGATTGACAAGGCTCTCATTATGTACTCCCTCCTATCATCTAGGTTTGATGAACGAGAGTAGCCTGTACGTACGTAGCTTTTTGCCGCTACTGGAACAGAGAAGTTTTTCTGATTTATTTTCTGTTTTATTAGCTTAAATTGGCATATTAACTTATTTTCTAGAGTGGCTTTATATTCTATTTACGATACTTAGATAGAGATTTTGTAGGTATTACAGTACTTAGTATCGGATAAGGGTATCAAATCCATGTGTTTACCGTTCGTAAGTGGCTGCCATAGTTACGCGATACAAAATATCTCGAACTAGATAGCATAAGCTTAATATAGTATAGTACATAATATTGTCAATCAATAAGATAATTAATCTTGTTGAACTTCATTGTCAATTAAATTGTACTTTTAAGTATACATATAACGACTTAGGTTACGTAACAAATAATTAGTAAAAAATAAATAATTAATACTTAACTTCATACGGAAGTTATATAAAGGGATTTCGTAGATAACACTCGATACTGAAACATAAATATAGCATTATAACCGTGTTGGGATACAAGTTCAGGGTTTTAATTTTGTACTGAAATTGAAATTTGATTGAAATTAAATCGAAATCATGACTCAGACCAGAGCAGCAAAGTAAAAGGCTCAAGCTAACGGGAGTGCTGTGGCTCAGGAGAGAAATGAGTGGGGCAGTTGCCCTCTGAATCACAGCCTATTAAAATGCACTACTTGCTTGATGTTTGTAGAGCAGTCGGGTATGGGACATGATACTGCCATGGGGGATGTCTTTGTGTGTGCGCGATGCAAGGAGTGTAAGGAAATCAGGCGACAATTCAGCGTTGTTATGGGCCTATATGAGAGCTTGAAGGACAGGGTGGATGCCCTCCAAGGATTAAAAGTGAGGGCCCATCAAGCTCTCAGCTGCCCACACCAATGCCAGAGCTTGCACTTGGTCATCACGCAACACAGCAGCAGCCCCCAAGGCAGAATGCGCTGGTCCCAAAGGAACTAGTAGTTGGTGACTATTGGCAGTGAAACATGCTTTGTAAAAAGGATAGGTGGAACAGGACCAGGGTATGTCTGCTAGGAGCAAAGGTTGATGACGTTGTAGAGCGGATATCATCTTTTAAGGGCACAAAAGGTGATATAGTTGTACACATTGGCACTAATGATATTAAGAGTAGGAGACCGGCAGAATTACTTAACAAGTACAGGTCACTGTTGAAAAAAAGCCATAAATTAGGGTTGAAATTGAAAGTGTTTGCAATTCTGCCCAGACACGATAGGAGGGAGTATATGATGAGAGCCCTGTCGATCAATTCGGCCCTGGAAAGATTGTGCAAGGCTCAAGGGGTAGAATTTTTTTCAGCCTGGTCTGTACTTGTTAACAGGAGAGACTGTTTCTACAGGGATGGGATACACTTAAATAGAAAGGGTGCAAGAATGTTTGCTGATGCTATCGAGGCAGTGTTAGGTGGGTCGAAAAAATGCTAGATTGGGGGGGATACAAAGACTAATAGATTAACAGTAGCCACTGGCAGAGGTGAAAGTGATTCTTGCACTGCTTCTATTGGAATGAGCTGCAGCTTGGAAAATAAGATGCAGGATATTTCAGAGACTGCTGGGAATCATTGGGGTACAAGTAAACACATGGGTTGTGTTAGGGTAGCTAAGACAAAGAACAGGTGCAGGTATACTTGCGTGTACACCAATGCTAGGAGTTTAGTAAATAAATTTGATGAATTTGAGGTATTGATCAAAACATCAAAGGCAGATATTGTTGGGATTTCAGAGACGTGGTGTCACACAGATATAAGGAATGCAGAACTGGAATTTGGGGAGCACAATGTCTACAGAAAGGATAGACAGGATAGAAAGGGAAGAGGGGTTATGCTATTAGTTAAGAAATACATAAAATCCAAGGAAGTGAAGCCAGTCAACATCGCTGGACAGTGCAGTGTCAAGTCAGTTTGGTGTGACATAAGCATTGGGAGATCAAAATTGAGAGTAGGAGTGTGCTATAGGCCTAATGACTCTGATGAGTATAATAAGAAACTGTACAGGGAAATAGAGTGGGCCAGTAAATCAGAGAGTCTTATAATGGGGGATTTTAATTTCCCAGATATTGACTGGAATTTGGGAGCTGGTCACTCACACACTAGCAAGGCTTTTGTAGATTTATTGGATGATTGTTTTCTACATCAGCATGTTCGGGAGGCAACTAGTGGGAGTAATACTCTTGATTTGATTATCAGTAGTGATTCTTCATGCATTAAGAATCTGCAGATAAATGAACCACTAGGTGGCAGTGATCACAGTGTGCTGAAGTGGGATTTACTCAAAGAGGTAACTACCATCAGGGGTAAAGGGAAGGGTTATTGCTTTCGTAAAGGCGACTATGATGGACTGAGACAGTATTTAAATTCTATACAGTGGGACCAACTGATGCTGTTACCAAAAGCAAATTCAAAATGGGAAGCATTCAAAGAACTTATCTTGGAAGCTACTAGGCTTTCCATACCAACTAAGAAATATTGTTCAAGGTTTAGGCCTAAATGGATGTCAGATGAACTAATGAGACATATGGCAGAGAAGAAAAATGCATGGGATACATACAAATTAACACGTGACACAGAAGCCTATGATAGATACAAGTTGATATGCAACCAAGTTACAAAGGAGGTTAGGCAGGCGAAGGCAAGGGATGCAAAGAAAA
Organism: Mastigoproctus giganteus; assembly: GCF_048544385.1. Classification (NCBI taxonomy): domain Eukaryota; kingdom Metazoa; phylum Arthropoda; class Arachnida; order Uropygi; family Thelyphonidae; genus Mastigoproctus; species Mastigoproctus giganteus. Next base: position 111,960,148 of record NC_143582.1, on the reverse strand, counting down.
ACAGCAAAGAGTTCTTTACTTATGTAAACTCTAGAAGGAAGGGGATGAATCAGATTGGTCCACTTGATATCGATGGTTCAACTGTTGATGATCCTGCTCAGGTAGCTAACAAACTAAATGAATATTTTGCATCAACATTCACACATGAGGAGTTATTCAGCGAGGGGAATGCCAGAGGTGTATTCAACTCTGGCAGTAAGCTAGAGAATCTTGTAATAACTGAGAGTAAAGTGGAGGAGAGATTGTTGAAGATAAACACAAAGGCGCCTGGGGTGGATGGGATCTATCCAGTTATATTAAAGGAGGCAGCAAAGGAAGTAAGCAAACCCTTAGCCATAATTATGAGAGCTTCCTTGGACTCAGGGGAGGTACCCATGGACTGGAGATGTGCAAATGTGACCCCAATTCACAAAGGAGGATCAAAGGCTGACACAAGTAATTATAGACCTGTGAGTTTAACTTCTGTTCCCGGAAAATTAATGGAGGCACTGGTTAAAGACGCACTGCAGGATCATCTAGACAAGACTTCAGTTATAGCTCGGACACAGCATGGTTTTGTTAAGGGGAAGTCTTGCCTGACCAATTTGATTGGATACTATGATGCAGTCAGAAAAGAACTGGATGCAGGGAATAACTTTGATATTATATACTTGGATCTTAGAAAGGCTTTTGATACTGTTGCACATGGAAGACTGCTGCACAAATTGGAGCAGTGTGACATTGGAGGCAAATTGCTGCTATGGATAAAGGGGTGGTTGAGGGGGAGAAGACAGAGTGGTAATCAATGGACACTACTCATCGTGGACTAATGTTATTAGTGGAGTCCCTCAGGGTTCAGTATTGGGTCCATTATTGTTTTCTGTATTTATAAATGATATTGATGATGGTATATCAAGCTTAATGTCCAAGTTTGCAGACGATACCGAAGGTTGGCAGGGTTGTCAAGGACACTGCTGACACTATGCTGCTACAACAGGATCTGGAAAGGTTGAGCAGATGGGCTGAGAGGTGGCAAATTAAGTTTAACATTGACAAATGTAAAGTACTACGTATGGGAAACAGCAACCCCAGAGCAACGTATCAACTCTGTGGTACTACACTGACAGTGGTAGAGAATGAAAGGGACCTGGGGGTGGTTGTGCAGGCAGATATGAAGTTCTCTGAGCAGTGCAGACGGGCTGCAAGAGTAGCTCAAGGTGTATTGTCAATGATATATAGGAATTTTTCTAGCAGGGATAAGGAGGTGATTATTCCCTTGTATGAAGCAATGGTCAGGCCACACCTAGAGTACTGTATACAGGCCTGGAGGCCTCATTTCAAGAAGGATGTAGAGCTGCTGGAACGAGTACAGAGAAGGTCAACAAGACTAGTGAATGGAACAAAGGGGTGCTCTTACGAAGAAAGGCTTAAGTTTTGCAAATTACAGTGTCTGGAGACTAGGCACCAGCGAGGTGATTTATGCACCTGAGAGTGCATAAATTCAAATTGAAGAACGGCAGATGTAGGATAGGTGTGCGGAAATTTGCCTTTAGCCAGCGGGTTGTTGGTTGGTGGAACAGACTTCCATCCCTTGTCGTGGAAGTTGATAGGCTAAATAAGTTTAAGGCTCAGCTGGACAGGTATTTCGAATGAACAGAGGGGTGAAGTGGAAGTGGTTATTTTTTATTTATTTATTTTTTTTTTTTGGCTGATTCTGCATAAGCTTGCTTTCTTGCATCAAATGCCTCTACTAATGCTAATGTCTGGGCAGAATTTCAGACACTTTCAAATTTAACCCTAACTCACGATTATTTTTTTTTTTCAATATTGACCTGTACTTGTTAAGTAAATCTCCTACTCTTAACGTCATTAGTTCCAACGTATAGAATATCATCCTTTGTGCCTTTAAAAGACGATATCTGCTCTACAACATCAACTTCTGCCTCTGGCAGACATACTCCGACAATGGAGTCACCGACGATAAGTAGCTCCTGTGGGACCAGTGCATTCAGTCTTAGAGATTGCCATTGTGTTGCCCGATGCACAAGAGTGAGCCCTCGCATTGAGTTGGGCAGCTTGATGGGTCCCCCACTTTAATACCCTCGAGGGCATCCATCCGACTCTTCAAACTCTCACAGGTGCCCATCAAAACGCTCACTTGACAGTTAGTTTGACACTCTCCGCACCTAGCCCACACAAAGATATTCTCCTTGGCTAGATCATGTCCTGTTCAAGAAAGATCCGTAAATATTTCACAAGTCACATTGTTTTAGGCTGTGATGCATTGGAGAATCGCCCCCTCAGTTCTCCCCCAAGCCACAGCTCGCCTGCTACTTTGCACCAATTGCTTTGCTGCTCTAGTCTGGGCATGATATCCAATTGAATACTATTAATTAACAATGAAAATTAATAAAATTAATTAATTATCAATACTACACTATCTAATAGATTCCTACAGGCAGTGATGTATATATGCTATGTAATTTTACATTAGAGCTACCTATTTATCACAATTAAAAAATTTGAATTCCCTACCACTCACTCTATATAATAACAATGGCAGCAAGATTTGAACGAAATGACGGTTTTACATATATTAAGTAGTAACCTACAAAATCTCTATCTAAATTAAAAATAACGAGTAACTAGGACTATATAGCTATTTATAAAGTATGATGTGATATGACAATTAAGTAAATAAAATGGAAAAGTTTTCAAAAAACATTTCTTGGAGGTTGAATTCACTGCTTTCACTTATGACACTCAATGCCCTCTGGTCTGGTGGATTGTTCTGTGTTCCACTGCAACAGCCAACTTTCATCACAAGCAATTACAGTACTCAAGAAAGTCTGAATGCTCTTAAATTTTTTTTCAAAACATCATCACAAACTTTTTCCATACTTCAATTTTCAGTTAAAATTTGTCTGTTGCTTTGTCTAATTCTTATGCAAACTGAGTTCTTATGCAACGATTCTAATGCTTAAACAACTAACTTCTAATCAATGTCCTTACCCGCTCCACATTTTCATCAATTTTCATGGATAACTTATTGATAGTTCGTCGTCTTCCATATTGTCTCTTCCTTCTAAAAATATTTTATGATATTTAAACATGAAACCTCTTGACAAGAACCTCTTGAATATCTTCCTCATCAACTTGATTTAACAACTTGTAGCTTTCAGTTGGTGCTTTCTTTAGTTTTGTTAAAAATTTGAGGTTGATTTGTTGTTCAATTCTTTTGTCTCTCAATTTTCCAGAAAACTGCAAAAACACAATGTAATGAAAGGCTGTCTCTCACTGCAAAGTGAATAAATGTATTGGAATGTGACTTTGAAGACAACCAGAGAAAGATTAAGGTCAACTGCTGTGCCTGTTTCACAGAGGATGCTTGGTGTGTAGTGGCTGCATGCACAGTGTCATTATTTAATTTCCACACCTTGTATATCCCTGGTTGAATCATTAATGCTGCAGGCTGAATTGAAGGGCTGGATGGTTTCCTGAGGGCTGTGGTTTTGCCTAATATTATTGAATTGACTTACTTTGCTGACTATTGCTGCCTTGATTTCTTCTCTATTGAATAGAGAACATATATTCAGCAAAGAAATGCTCTCCCCACTCCCTATCCCAGATAATTATTAAATAAAGTTATCTGTTTTTTTTTAGTAATCGTACATATCTATAGTATCTGAACATTTATCCATAACTGCAATATAATCTAAGCACATAGTGGGCATAATGTTAGGGTCCGGCACCACCTGCAGTTTCCCACATCTGCATTGTATGTATGTACGCTATGAAGAAATACAGTACTACTGTAAATGCCAGAAAAGTGTTCTATGTTGAATGTGAAGTGTTGTGTTCTGGCATTTGACTGCAGGGCACCTGGCGGGACCCCACATTGCTAGGAGGTAGCCAAGCAGCCCATTATTCTCTGGCTTGTCTCTGCCAGGATAGCCTGGGCTTCCTAGAGATGGAGACAAAAAAAAAAAAAAAAAAAAAAAAAGTAGTAAAATTAGTGTGGAGGAGCAAAGCAGTCTAGAAAGGGACGGAAAGTAAGAAGTATTGAAGATGTATAGGAAGGCATCCCCAAAGAAGATGGAGAGGACTCCAGGTGAGTTAGGTATAGGGATGAGGAAGCAGAATGGACCAGTTAGTTTGTCTGGTCCTGACTTTGGCAAGCAGACAAGTGGCAGCACAAGATACTATGGGTTCTCTAGGATACACATCAGGTCTTCTAAGCTTGGATCCTTCCTGATAGGGTTTAACATAGGATTTCTTATCACATCACTTGGTGGGAAGGTGTTGATGGTTTTGAGGAAGGGATCTTCTCCTCTTGAACAGCTTTTGGGCAAAGTGCATGAAGACTATATTCTTTGTTGCTATACAGAAGGTAATGTTCCTGGTACTTTGAGAGGAAGGTCAGTCTTATAATTATTTGACTTCATAGAGAGGACAGTCATGTATCAAATATGACCAGCTCTCCAGTGCTCCACATTGGCACTACATATCCTCAGTGACTCCAAGGATATGAGTTTGGCTTGTGATGGAGCCATGTCCTGTCAAAAGGAATGTTGTATGAAGGCCAGGGAAAAAACCATGTTGGAAATTAAGAGTAGATCTTGTCTAATAGGGAACAAATTTCTTTGTTATTTCCCCTTTGGTGGAATTCATCTATCTGTTCTGCCAGGCCTGCTGTAAGTGAGAGGCAAGTCATCTCTTCTCTCCCTTTGGGTTGTTGGTGAGATCTGTGGTAAAGTTCATGAAAGTGACTGATGTACCCTCAGATGGTAAAGGAGCCTGCATCGGACCACCTCCAGGTCCAACAGAAGGATGCCAACACTTGCATTACATGGGTGCTCACTGTATAGCAGGCCAGTGTGATGGTGAGCAGGATGGATCTCTGGATGGTATCTAGCCTTTTCCTAATGGTTACGAGAGCAGCTCGATGGTACCAAATGCTTGAGGAGTAGGTTACTGCTGGTAGGAAGACCACCCTGTAGAAGAGTGAGCATGCAGAAGTTGAGGCCCCAATCCCTGCACGTAACTCTGGCTACCAAGGCAGTATAGTTTCTAATTTCAGATGTGATAGGAAGGTGAGACCATAGTCCAGCACTATGCCAAGGTATTTTAGCTCTGAGATTGCTTTTATGTAGGTGGCTGAGGATGCTCAGCATCCCTGTTTGAAGCTATACTGGTTGGCTGAACTAAGGTTTGCTGTGTTATAGTAGCTTTAAGTCTGTGCAGATGAGGTATTCAAGATGATTGCTCAGGACAGATTAACAAGGCAATGGGTTGATAGTATGTGCAGGATTCTGAAGGTTTTTTAGGATTCTTCAGGATTAGGTGCAGGTTTGCTGTCTTCTAGTCAGTAGGGAAATTTCCATTCCAGATACAGTAGTTTAAGAGGTTGAGCATGAGGTCGGATTGTGCTCCATGGTTTCCTGATCCGGGCATTTTTTATCCCGAAGTCTGCAAGTGGCTGCATGTAGTTCTTCAGTGGAGAAGGGAGGTTCTATTTGCTCTGAGTTATAATCATCATCCTGGCAGAGTTGTAGCTGTTCTTGGATGTATGGATCTATTGGTGGTTGCAGAATTCAGTTCAATATATTATCTATGGAGCTTTTTCCCAGGTTGTTGTAGTGGCTTGTGAGGTTGTCATGACTTCCCCTCTGAGGATTTTGTTTGTTGTGACCTTGTACACAACATCCCAGGGGTCAGTGTTCCCAGTGGTGGAGACCAGGTGCTCCCATGTCTTCTGATTGCAGATGTATGTAGGTTTCTTATTTCCCTGTATCTTTGCCTGAGGTGTTCCACCTATGTAGCAGGCCAGGATTTCCTGGTGCTTTGAAAGAATTTCCTCTGGGAGTTAACTTCCCTTCGTAGCTGTTGGAGCTCTGGACGGCAGAATTCTTTCTTGGTATGACTACATTACAAGCTGTTGTGGTGGTGGCAGAAGTGACTTTTTTCTGGTGCAAGTCTGGGTCAACTTGATAAAAGTCTTCAGAGCTCAGATGCTGAACCAAGGTTTGGAGCCTTTCCCCAAAGAGGTCTCAATTTGCTTTTGAGATGGCATACCTATTTAATGAGATCCTGGAGACGAGGGTTCTATTGGAGGGTCTTGCCATATCATTTGAAGTTGTGCAGGAATCCTAGGCCATCCGTGCCATCATCTTAGTAACCAGGGTGACATCTACAGTGGACTCCGACAAGGTGAGAAATTCTTCTAGCTGCTGGCCATTCCTGCATCCTCGTCCATCAGCAGTTCTGCTAAACCAAGCGGGAGATCTACAATTAACATCAGCTCCTATAATGATCTTTTTGTTGGGTAGCAATGCATGGACAGTATCCAGGTTCTTAATGTAAGGTATGAAATCAGCCCCCGGCCTAAAGTGTAAGGTTCCAAGGGACCTAATGATATGGGCACATGCAGCTTAGGCTGTGCACAGGTTAGTAATTTTTGTTGCTGTGAGGTCAGGGTTCCTCATCACAATTGCTGTCCATGGTGTCTCCTCTTTGGTCTGAATGATCTTGAATGTCAGGGGGTAGCTCCTGACTTGCTTGGAATGAGTATAAGACTCTTGCAAGATTAGAATGTCAATACTTTCTTCATTGGCCTTTATTCTAATCTGGTCTGCCACTGACTTAGCCCACTATGCATTTATTTGTAGGCACACTTAATAACATCTGTATTAAATCATTTAGGCCGTCATTCCATAATCAATCCTGGTCTAGTGCAAACTCTTAGTTTTTATATAAATCAGACATTTGTTGTCCCAGATTGAATGATTGTGTGGCATTTTTTTGGGCCTTGCCGTTTGCATGGACAAACTGTTTCCTTGTTTGGGTATGAGTTGTATTTGTGGCCATTTTCAGCACAGTGGCAACAGCTTGGGTGCATGCATGTATGAGTTGTGCCCAAATTGGTAACCTTTGAACCATTTTGGGACAGCCACATGTTCCTTAAAATGATTACTGCACCAGTTTATGTAGACTACATTCTGATTGATGATTGTGTTCCAGACAGTGTGTGCAATTTCAATTACTCAGTTGACATTACTTCCATTTCTGGATTTCGTGTAGTACTTTGGAGTAACCAATTCGTCTGCACCAGTGTCCAGAAGTCTCTTTGGATGCTGCCGCCATACAGTTCTTCTCTGACTTGAATCAGACTTAGATGTTTATCAAAATCAAAAACAAAGATGGATGGTGCTTTCTTCTTCGGTGGCTCTGCTGTAAGCTCTACATTGTTGGATTGTTAATTATTTCATTGGCTTCTTGGCTGGTCTCTGTTTCTATCACAACACCAACATTTCAGATATTTTTTGAGGTCAGTAATAACAGTTTGTCTGCAGGGCTTCTGGGTCAGTAGGTCTGTAGACGACCAGGTGAGGTTGTTTGATGATTCTTCTTAGGATTAGGTGCTCTGTTTGTGCTTGCAACTGGTTTTGGGATCCTCACCTTGTCAGCATAGGAAGAATGGGAGCGCTGTTGCATTTGTGTTTCCCGTTCTTCTTGGTAGGCCTCTAGCTTGGTGAGGGCTTTTTCATTCTCGATATGGGTGTTTTAATTAGCATGAACTTCATCTTGATCCAGATTTGAATAATATCCCTTCTGAGGGCAGTGGTGATATGGTTGCTAGACTTTGCCATGAGGATCTCAATCTCCAACTCGAGAGCCAGGACCTGATCCACAATGGATCTCTCAGGCAGGGTGGGCATGTCGAAAATAGTAGTTGGTGCATTTTTCTCAGTTGGCTTGCTTGCCAAATCTGGTGGTGGTGGTGGTGGGGGCATTGCCAAATCATTTGAGCTTGGAGGCTCACTGTCTGATCTGGGGGTCTGCTTTTTATTTTTCTTGGTACGTGCAAGTTTGGATCTAGTATTCTCGGGCTCTTTCTTCTTTTCAGATGGTCTCTGGTTCACTTTGGTAAGCAACAGGGTGGCAGCAAGCTTCCTGTCCATGCGATCTAACTCTCCTTCTGACATTTAATAGCAGTCTGGATAACTGGTAAAGTTTGGATTAACCGTGTTATAGGATGCTAGTTGCATAGATCTCATAGAGACTAGTTTGTTTGTTTGTTATTTGATTTTTAGGAGCATTAACAACTAAAGCCATATTGCTCCGGGGATATGCGGTGGCCATTCTCTGACCTTTCCGCATCCTCCGTATTTGGTGGTCACAGGCTCGAACTCTAGTCTAATCAAGAAGCGTGTGCTACGCACTGCTACTCCTGCCCACCTGGCTACAGAGGTGTCAACAGAGACTAGTGCCATGATGGGAGAGTCTTTGCTGAAAAACGGACCAGGCAAAATTTATTTTGGACAAAGAGAATTTGCCCAACGGTAAAAATGCTCGCAAAAGGCCGGTTCAAACGTGTTTTGCCTAGTATTTTTATGGCGAAAACCATGGTGAAATCAGTTTTTTTCAATTGGTCAAATTTAGGGGAGTTGCCATGGAACCAGTTCTTCAGTTGGCACTTTTTTGGAAGTTTTTCAAAATTATTTTTTTTTTTTTTTTGCATTCTGAATATGACAATTTAATTTTTTAATTAAAACATTGGAGTAGTATGCAATAAGGAAAACCAGAAACACAAGCGGGTCAGTAACCAAAGAAAACTGCGCTGACAATCTAAGCTTTTCTCAGGTAGCACAATCTAAATTTAACCATTTGCTTCAGGCATAACCAAAAGCAAACCGAGGAGTAAATAGTAGAAAGTGGAGTATATAACTTTGACCTTGGCAGGAGGTTTAACTGACCAGCTATGGTCTTTGTCATACTGCAGGCAAAAACAGAATAGCACAGCATGTAGAGTTAAAAAGTGAGTTATGAGTTATGACCAATCAAAAAATGAATAAAAGTAAATTACCTTTTCACTTTTTGGTAAGCTAATTTAACCATCATAGAGATAAATAAGATCTTGACCTTCTTGATGATATGAAATACAACTGTTCTTTTTATTATGAACACTAAAATTTCAGAGGACAGAGCAAAAAAATGGTGAGCTTGTAATAAGCCGCACACATGCACCCCTCCTTACAAAATGTACTGATGATCAATTAGGTTACCCAATGTTTGTCCCTGTGATGCTAATGTGGTATAATCAGATGTCTTTTATCAAGTGGGTGACAATAATTGTTCAATCCACTGATCTACAAATCTGAAGCAAAGTACTTTGTGTATTATCATCTGTCAGTAGCCAATTTTGACAGTATGTTGTTTATGTAGCAGTTTCAAATTGGTTAACTTAATTTTCATAAAAGTGAACATCTATCATATAGACTGTATATAATTTTTTGTTACCATGCATTGTAATTATGGTTATTATTAAGCATTATGCTGCTATTTTCAGAAACATTCAAGAATTTTGTAAAATATTTTCAAATATTTCTCAATTTACAATTTGATATAAATATGCCTTCTCTTCTCAGCAAATGTATGGTCTTTTATGGACTTATTTACAAATAAGTCTCAACTGTATTATTAATTTGAAATATATACATTAATGATTCTAATTTATGTATTATTTAAAAATGTATATATATATTATATAACATACAAGAATTAAAAATTGGTAAAAATTTATGTAAAACATGAAATACAGCCATTTTTACATTGATAATCACCATCTATAACAAGTTTACATTCATTCTTCTACATCTGCAGTAGTCCTACAAGCAGTCATGAGCAGGGTTAGTTAGGAAGTGGCATGGCAATCAATTAGCCAAGTATAGTTTGATTTAAAGTTCAAGTAAATTGAAATGTCCACTTATCTGAATAAATTAATATTTTGTCAGATATAAATTAAATATTCCGATATAAATCACACCTTTAAAAAAGTATATGCTGACTCCTCATCTCTGTTATTGTTATCAATGAGCTCTGAGTAGGTGTTGAAAGTTTCAAACTTTCTTCTTGTCCCAGATTAGGTTACATTGATCTTAAAGAGAAACTGAACTCCGATCTATTCAGTTAAGTTGATTCCAAAGTTGCAGTAAATCTGGTATTCATATAATAAATGAGACTAGGTTTCACATTCTTTACACAGGCAGGAGGGTTTGTTTGTTATTCGGTTTTTAGAAGCATTAGCAACTAAGGCCATATTGCTCCGGGAATATGCGGTGGTCATTCCCTTGACCTTTCCACATCCTCCGTATTTGGTGGTGACGGGCTCGAACCCCAGTCTAATCAAGAAGCGTGTGCTCCTTCCCACCTGGCTACAGAGGTGCCAGGCAGGAGGGATCATATACAATTCACAGATCATGGAGTTTTTGACTGAATGACCTGTGGAAAAACAGGTTGCACAGAAGCCAGGAGAAAAACGATTGGTTCACCACTCTATTGATGAAAGTAATGTCTGGTATGAACGTTTTTGTTACACATAACTTGCACTCACTGTCCAGTCTTTCCAGTTTTGACATTTTTTTTTGTTTAAAAAAAAAAAAAAAAAAAAAAAAAAAATGTATTTCCATATTTTGTCTACGATCATTCATTAGATACTATATTCCAGCATACTGGTCCTATATTGAGCCGTTTGAGCATCTCTCTTGTAGACATCTTTAATTAATTTATTGTATTCTCCTAAATATCTCTTTGAATAAATTCATACAATTGAAATGAACACTGTATGTCTCTAAATCTTTTAATGATGCTCCCTCCCACCCCAACCATATTGAGTCCAAAACTCCTTGGAAGTCTATAAATATTCCTAATAAGTATTTTTCTGTCATCTGTTCCACAATATCCACTACTTTATGAATGGAATCTATAGAACTGTAACCCCCTTTTAAAACCAAACATTATTTAAAGATATACCTTGTTTTTCATATTGATGGATTAAATGGGTTGTAATTATAATTTACCATTATAGATAATAGTGCAATGGGTCTATATGATGAGGGAGAGTGTGGGAGACTCTTGATTAATAATGCAAACAGCAGTTTTTCAGAATTTAGGGAGTCCTTCACTTACATATTGGTTCTACAACACTTGGAGAATATCGGTTTTAGTTCATGGAGTCTTATAACCATTTTTACTTATTATAGTTAAGAGCATTTCTATCTCACTCTCTTAGTTTTCTTGATAGCCTCTTCTATAGGTCTGCCAAGGTTACCAAGAGTTGTTCCACCATGGAACAACTCTTAGTAACACTACTTCACAGAATGAAGTGCTTCCCTAATTATGATTTGCTGTATATATTCTGTCAACACTGAGGCACTTAAATTACTTAACCATTGGCATTTAATTTTTTGAGGTCTTCATTAATCATCTGTAAAATATTTTTACTTGGTTCTTTTTGGATTAATCTTCCTATTTTAAAGCAGTAGTTGGTATTTGGATAGTGTGAGGGATGTCAAAGCAAAAGTGATACAACTGTGGTAACTTGTCTAATCTTCCTGTACTTCCTAGTTTTGCAGTTTTCATTGCATGGAGGAGGAGAAAGCAAGATCGCGATGTGTAGAACAGAAGGTTTTCAGAATCTCCAGCATCTAATCTTAGCCGGTGGCCAGCAACAATATCCTCAAACTTCTCCCTTTCATCAGACCCACACGTGTACCAACCCTCATGAGCGGTCAGCAGAACCTGTTGGAAAAACTACCACGAAATGAAACCACTATAATTGCAATCCAAAATATCAGATCACTAAATAAAAAGCTAGACTTACTTGAAATACTTCTCTCCCATTCCACTGATATCTTTTGCTTGCTGAGACACCGATGACACCTAATCAGGACTCTCCCTTGTGAAATTCCTGCAAATTTCCAGGTTCACTACACTTCCACTTTCCTCTCAGTTATCACAAAATCAGGCTTCTGTATCACCTGATAATTTATATGCATTCAACATATTAATCTTCTTTACCACAAGTCTCATCAGTTCAAACGACATTCAACAAGATCTAAGCCCCGAACAGTATCTCTTACTTATATATAAAAAAATAGTAGTAGTAGTAGTAATGGCAAATTATGCAAGAAGGCAAACTTATATAGCATCAGCCAAAAAAAAAAAAAAAATTCTACACAGTTCACACATCCAAACCCTCCATGAATTTGTCTAGTTCTTCTTTGAATTTATTTAACCCATCCTTTTTGAAAATAACACATGGAAGCCTGTTTCAACCATCAACCACCCACTGGCTGAGGCAAACTTCTACACATCTATCCTGCAACCATCCTTCAACTTGAATTTATGCTCCCAATGCATAGTCTCAGCAAGTGGAAGAATCCCAACAGCACTGAGCCTGCTCAACCAATCAGATCTCCCCACAGGTGCCTAGTCTATGGTCTGGAGACACTGCAATTTGCAGAACTGAAGCTAGGTAAGAGCAGCCTTCTGTTCCCTTCACAAGTCTGGTTGCCCTTCTCTGCACCCATTCCAGGAGATCTATATGCTTCCTAAAGTGTGGCCCCCCCCCAGACCTCTATACAGTACTCAAGATGAGGCCTAGCCATTGCTTTAGCCAGTGCTTTAGCAATGGCTAGGCTGCAAAGGGATAATCACCTCCTTATCCCTGCAAGCAAAATTTCTGTTTATCATTGACAAAACCCCATGAGCTGTGTGACAGTCTAAAAAAGTCCTGAAATCCAATTATATGAGGCTGGAATAATTTTTTGCATCCAGTTGCTTGGTCACTGCATCATAGTAACCTATCAGATTGGTTAGACAAGACCACCCCCTTGACAAATCCATGCTGTGATTGCAGTATAATTACATGTCTGTCCACATGGTCCAGCATTACTTCTTTAACCAGTTATTCCTTTATTTTGTCTGGAATAGAAGTTAAGCTAACAGCTCTGTAATTACTCATGTTGCCTTTTGTTCCCCCTTTATAAATTAAGGATACATTTGTACATCTCCAGTCCACAGAGACCTCCCCTGAATCCAAGGATGCTCTCATAATTATGGCTAAGAGTTTGCTGCCCCCATTGTTGTTAGTGCATCGGCTTCTGTGGCCATAATGCACCTCCCAAAGTTTTTGCATTTTACTCTGATCCAAGACTGGGCCGGGATTCAAACCCACGACCTTTGGGTTGCCAGGCAGGCACTTTACCCACCTGGCTAGCCCAGTCGCTCCCCCCCTTGTAAATCCCTTAATATAAATGGATAGATCCCATCCACCCACGTGCCTTTATGTTCATCTTTAACAATTTCTCCTCCCCTTTGCTTCCTATAGTCTCTCAGTTATTACATTTGTCCACAACCTGAGCACAGTCGTCAACAGTTAATCCATAGACATCAAGTGGCCCAATGCAATTCAACCCCTTCCTTCTGTTGTTAATATACCTCTCATAATCTATTGCTACTGGGCCGTTCTTTGTCAAGTGGCCTAGGGGTCCCTGCTCGACCATCTTCAATTTTGTTGAAACTTTTTTGTGGAGGTCACTTGTGTTATGCGGAATAAATCACAAAAAAAATTTTCAAAGTTGCAGTGTTACTGCTGCATAACGGTGAGAGGTAGTGCTCCAAAACTTGGTATACCTAGTTAACTTTTGGCAGAGAATGCAAAACTTTCGGTGTCCAGGCTCAAAAACACACATTTTTTACAATGCAGTCTAAAACTGGTACCAAAAATTTGTCATGACAAATTTAAGCAAGACTTTTGAAAGTCATAACTTTGAAATAAAAACCTTTGGTACCTTCTTCTTTGGACATTCCACTTACCAATTGCATGAATTCAGCTAATCTAAATATCAGCCTTGTTTTCTGGCTGAATATTTTCCTTTAAAGATTGACTAAAATTTGACCTATCTTAAGGGGCAAATATCTTAATGTCGGACACCTTCAATTCTCTCATTTTTGCCACCACTGGAAAGAGCAGAGTTCCAGTAACAAGGATCATGTTTTATCTGTTTTGTGTCTTTGCACTTAAGGCCTTAAAATTAAGTCTAAACATCAAGTAGTTTTATGTGCCGTATTGTTATTTTGTGAGATCTTTTTTGTTGCAGAACATTTCCTTAATCCTGCCTAATGTTTAGAATAATCTATAGAGTATATTCTATAATTCTGGAATATTCTAGAATCGTACAAAAAAAAGGTATAAATAGCTGATATTTTAACCATGCTGTTATTAATGTGTTTTATCTTCATGATGAACAGTTTGTTTATTTTGTTTCTCTAATTTTTATTGTTTGTAATAAAGTTAATTCAGTTTTCATTGCTTGCAGAAACGTCCACTTATTAGTCAACATGAAAGCCATGGAATCAACAGATTCTGCTGGAGATAAGCTGGACTTATGCACCATCAGTCATATGGATAATTCTAAATGTAATGTGCTATCTTATACACACAAAACTGGGTTAAAATTATTTGAAGAACAACGGCTGATAGGTCGACATTGTGGATTAAAACTGGGTGAAGAAAACAATTTGTCTACATCATGAAGCTTTGCTTTTGACAAAATTTTAATTTTTGCAGCATTCATGTTGCAATCCTTTCCAGAAGAAAAATCATATGGTGAAAAAAAAGTTTACAACCAATTGATTTGTCAATGACAGACTACCTGAAAGACATAACAAAGGTAGAAGACATAAAACCAGGCCAGAAGCTGTGCCCATCATGCCAAAAAGCAGCAACAGGAACATCAACTTCATCTGGATCAGGCCATGATGACAAAATGCATGTGACTGAAAGCTTGAACACAAGTTTGATGGGTATTGGTATTTCTCCTCTGAAATTTCAGCGAATGGCTAAAAGAGACTCAAAAGGCTATGCAAAAAGGAAGGCAAGTCAAGTACAAGATGCCAGTAATTGCCAGTAAAATTGCATCTATTGGTGGCTTGGATCAAAATGACATCATGAGCCAAGTGCAAGTCATCAGTATGGAAATTGCTTAGATTAGGGATGCTGAAAGAAAAGTTGATGGTATCAAGTCATTCAGAAAAACTTCAAATATTAACACTAGCTCCAGTTAGTTGGTCCATAAAGAAAACAATAGAAGAGTTTAGTAGCGTCTCAGAAAGAATGGTCAAGAAAGATAGAAAACTTAAAGCAGAAGGAATCATGGCCATACCTGGAAAAAAGCAAGGAAAAAAGCACTAGCCATGGCAAGTCACCATGTGATGGAATTGGTGGAACAATAAAATGATTGGCAGCACATGCAAGTCTCCAATGCCCAATTGAAAACAGAATTTTGTGACAAGCGTGTGACTGGAATGAAATTCTGTTTTGTTTCTAAAGAGGAAATTGAGCAAGTAAGGCCATTTCAAGAGAAAAGATTCATCGATGGTCATACTATTGCTGGAACAAGAGAAAATCAAATCACTTCATTCCTATTGATGCAAGACAGATTTGGGTTTTCAGAGTATCAAATGACACATCATCATTTGTAGCTCACGTAGATCAGACTAGTGAAACCAATATTCAATATGTGCCAATTATTAATTTACAACTTGGCCAATACATTGCCTGTATTTATGACAATAATTGATGGATTGGAAATATTTGTGAAATTTCATTTGAAGAACATGATGTATTGGTAAATTTCATACATCCTAATGGAGCAGCTCGCTCATTTCACTGGCCTGCTAGACAAGATGTCTGCTGGATTCCTGAACAACAAATTATTGCCAATCTTCCAGCTCCAAAAACAACAATGGGATGACAATATAGCTTGCCTGAAGTAGTAATATCAACCATCAATGAAAAATTCCAGTCCATTATGAAGCAGCGATTCAATATCTTCACACTCACTTGCTTATTTCAAATTGTATTGTGTTTTAAATAAATTTTGTTCCAGTTATAACTTCTTTCAAGCTTAGAAACCAATAGAACATCTTTGTGCTTGGAATCCTGAATAAAGACCACTTTTCAGGCTTGGGAACTTGCACTAAAGAAACTCATTCAATTACTTTTCTTGCCATTTGCACCCTCATTGTTAAAAATACAGATCTTTTTGTGCATTGGCAATATATCCTTTCTCCTTAAACCAAAGGGCAGAGTAATTGCAGAAAATTTCACTCATGTAAATGCAATGGTTCTATCCTTATTGAGATATGAAACTTCACCATCAAATAAGTATGCAAATATTATGTGGAAAATATAAAATGTTTAAGGCAATTTTTTAGGCCTTAAGTAGAAAGACAAAACTGAAAAACCACATTGTCTTGTTGCTTAAAAGCTGCTCTTTCCAATGGTGGCAAAAAACAAGAGAATTGGAGGTGTCCCACATTAAGATATTTTTCCCTAAAGAAATTTTGAGTCTATCTTTGAAGGAAAATATCTCAGCCATCAAACAAGTATAAGAGCTCATATTTAGTTAGGCTGAATTCAGGCAGATGTTAAATGGACGCCCAAAGAAGAATGTACCAAAGGTTTTTATTTCAAAGTTATGACTTTCAGTCTTGCTTAAATTTGTCGCAACAAATTTTTGGTACCAGTTTTAGACTGCATTGTAAAAAATGTGAATGTTTTTGAACCTGGACACCAAAAGTTTTGCATTCTCTGCCAAAAGTTAACTACGTATACCAAGTTTCAGAGCACTACATCTCAATGTTGTGCAACAGTAACACTTAACTTAAAAAAATTTTTTTTTTTGATTTGCTCCGTGTAACACAAGTGACCTCCTCGAAAAAGGTGCTAGTGCCTCAAACATACTATATTTTTAACTGAATTTTTGCACAGCTTCTTTGGAAACCTGTTTAAACATCTACACCAAGTTTCAAAAAAATTGAAGATGGTCGAGTAGGGACCATCTTCAAAATTAGCCACTTGACATAGAATCACCCTACTGTATGACTGACCAATCCACAAGTTCCAGCCAATATCTAGAAAGTTAAAATCCCCGCATAAGACATTCTGATTTGCTAGCCAATTCCATTTGTCTCTATAGGTGGTCATTATACTCATCACAGTCATTTCACCTATAACACATTTTTGTCTTCCCAGTGCTTACGTCACACCAAACTGATTCAGCACTGCACTTGCCACCATGTTGACTGGATTCAGAATATATAACAAAGACATCTCACAATTAGTAAGACTAAATGCAACGTTATCTATGAAATACAGACATATAAAACAATCGTTATGTGATAGTATGAAACATCCTATCAAAGCATTTGATATGTCAGCATTAGGGTCACACAGAGAGCCTATGTGAAATACTTGATGCAATGTTAATGCTATCAGTGCTCAACATCATTGGAATCACCCAACACATTTCATTAAACATCTCTCAATCCTACTTACAAATAGCATTTAAGGCATGTGCATTCGATTTCTAAAGCTATCACTACCAGGATTGACAAACACTGAAATTTAAACTTTAACTCTTCCCACTCCCATGAGTTAAAGAAGATTGCAAGGCTGACTACTTATGACCCTGAACAGCAAGTCTAACACAGCAATCATTCAACCCGTCAACAGCAACCTACACAGACTCACAGTGAAGTTTTCTGTTAAACTTCATGGTTAAAATTTTAGAATTCTTAGTTAAACCCTGAATGATTTTTCTGTTATTATGTCTGATTCCAAAGGACCTTAGTACAGAAAACTGGTTATTTCATTAACACAAAGCCAGAAATAATAATAACATGAAAGAGTTCCAGTGTGTTAATGAACAGACATAATATATATTTCCCTTTCAAAAGGACATTCTGTAAAAACTCATTTACCTTATTAGCTTCATCCTTCAGCTTTCTGCCTTGTCTACTCCTTGCAAAATCATCTGCTAGATCCCTTATTTTTTTTCCATATTTGGCATATATAGGATATCTGACATACTGAGGTTCAGAACTATAAGAAAACACACGAAATTAATTAAATATTTAAAATATTCATAAAACTACACGAGTTTGAAATGAAATGAATGTTTTATATGGTACGTTGGCAAACTGGCTCCTATAAGCTAGCATTATTTTCATAATTATAGTAATGTTTGTAGATGCTAAGAGCAGATCTTTATTAAAAAATATACACATTTATTTGAAAGTAAGTTTTGATGTATATTCTTAGCTATTATAATTTTTATGGCCAGGTACAAGATAATTATTTGCAGACTTATGTAATTTAATATTTCAAACTTTTTTACAAGAAACCATATTTGTAGTTACTAATTTTTGCTGACCCCTTAGCTGTGCTAATGTAAACAAGGCTGTTTATAATTATTTATATAAAAGATTAACAGCTATTTATTAAAAGATTAACAGTAGCTGCAGGCAAAAGTGAAAGTGATTCTTGCACTGTTTCTATTGTAACGAGCAGCAGCCTAGAGAGCAAATTGCTGGGGATTTCAAGAGCTGCTGGGAGTCATCATGGAACAAGTAAATACACGGGCTGCGTTCGGGTAACTAAGAGTAAGAATGGGTGCATGTATACTTGTATGTACACCAATGCTAGAAGCATAGTAAATAAATTTGATGTTTGTGTTTGTTATTTGGATTTTAGGAGCATTAGCAACTAAGGCCATATTGCTCCGGGGATATGTGGTGGTTATTCCCTGACCTTTCCGCATCCTCCGTATTTGGTGCTCGCGGGCTCGAACCCGGTCTAATCAAGAAGCGTGTGCTACGCACTGCTGTTCCTGCCCAACTGGCTACGGAGGTGCCTAAATTTGATGAATTGGAAGTGCTGATCAAGGCATCAAAGGCAGATATTGCTGGAATATCAGAGACATGGTGTCTCTGATATCCCAGATTCAGATTGGGGAGTACAATGTGTACAGAAAAGGTAGGAAGGGAAGTGGGGTTATGCTGTTAGCTAAGAAACACAAAATCTAAGGAAGTGCATCCAGTTGACAAGGGTGGACAGCGCAATGTTGAGACTGTTTGGTGTGATATAAATACTGGGAAAGGGAAAATGAGAAGGAGTGTGTTATAAGCCTAATGACTCTGATGAGTACAAACAGTTGTGCAAAGAAATAGAGTGGGCCAATAAATCAGAATATCTTGTAATGGGGGATTTTAACTTTCCAGATATTGACTGGAACTTGTGGATTGGTCACTTGCACACTAGCAAGACTTTTGTGGATTTATTGGAGGATTGTTTTCTACAGTAACATGTTTGAGGGGCAACCAGAGGGAGTAATACCCTTGATCTGATTACCAAGCAGTGATTATTCATGCATTTAAGAATTTGCAGATAAAAGAACCACTAGGTGACAGTGATCACAGTGTACTGATGTGGGATTTACTTAAAGATGTAACTATCATCAAGCATGAAGGGAACGGCTTTTGCTTTCATAAAGGTGACTACAGTGGTCTCAGACAATTTTTAAATTCTATAATGGGATCAACTGATGATGTTACCAACAGTGAATTCTAAATGGGAAGCCTTCAGGGACTTAATCTTGGAGGCTACTAGGCTTTTCATACCAACTAAGAAATACTGTTCAAGGTTCAGGCCTAAATGGATGTCAGATGAATTAATGAGGCTCGTGGCAGAGAAGAAAAATGCACGGAATGTATATAAATTATCAGGCGACACACAAGCCTATGGCAGATATAAGCTAGTCTGTAATCATGTCATAAAGGAGGTAGGCAAAGGCAGAATATGAAAAATCTGTGGCAAAGGATGCAAAGAAAAACAGCAAAGAGTTCTTTACTTATGTAAACTCTAGAAGAAAGGGGATGAATCAGATTGGTCCAACTATTGATGATCCTGCTCAAGTAGTTGATAAACTAAATAAGTATTTTGCATCTACATTCACACATGAGGAGTTATTCAAGGAGGGAAATGCCAGAAGTTTATCAAACTCTAACAGGAAGCTAAGTGATTTTGTAATAACTGAGAGCAAAGTAGAGGAGAAATTGAAGTTAAACGAAAGCAGCTGGGGGTGGATGGAATCTATCTAGTTATATTGAAGAAGGCAGCAAGGGCAGTTAGCAAACCCTTAGCCATAATTATGAGAGCATCCTTAGATTCAGGGGAGATCCTCATGGACTGGAGAGTGCAAATGTGTCCCCAATCCACAAAGGGGGTTGAAATGGTGACACAAATAATTATAGACCTGATAGTTTAACTTCTGTTGCAGGAGAAATAGAGTAACTGGTTAAATAGGTGATACAGGATCACCTAGACAAGACTGCAGTAATAGTTCAGACACAGCATGGGTTTGTTAAGGGGAAGTCTTGTCTGACCAATTTGATTGGATACTACGATGTGGTCACAAAGGAACTGGATGCAAAAAATAATTTTGATATCATATACTTGGATTTCAGAAAAGATTTTGATACTGTTGCACATGGATGCTGTACAAATTGGAGTGGTATTGAATTAAGGGCAAGTTGCTGCAATAGATAGAGGGATGGTTGAGGGGAGAGATGGCACAGAGTGGTAAAAAATGGACACTGCTCTACGTGGGCCCAGCACTGAACTCTGGGGTACTCCACTAATGTTATTAGTGGAGTACCCCAGAGTTCAGTGCTGGGCCCATTGTTGTTTTGTGTATTTATCAATGATATCGATGAAGTTATATCAGGCTTAATGTCCACGTTTGCTTATGATACATAGGTTGATAGGATTGTTAATGACACTAAAGACAGTACACTACTGCAACAGGATCTAGAAAAGTTAGGCAGATGGGCTGAGAGGTGGCAACTGAAGATTAACATTAACAAATGCAAAGTACTGCATATGGGTAGCAGTATCATCATCATCATCATCAGCCATTTTCAATCCACTGCAGGATGAAGGCCTCTCCAGCAACTTTCCAGTTGCTTCTGTTTTGAGCACTGGACATCCATTTACTACCCACAAACTCATGAATTTCATCTATCCATCTCCGCCTTTGTCTTCCAGGTTTTCTTCTAGCTCCTCTTGGATACCATTCTGTTATTTTCTTAGTCCATCTGTCATCATGTCTTCGAGCTATGTGTCCTGCCCAAGACCATTTTAGTTCTTTAGTTTTGATAAGAATGTCCTTTACTTGAGTTTGTTGCCTAATCCATGTGTTTCTCTTCTTATCTAACAGTCTTATTCCCAATATGATTCGTTCCATTCTTCGCTGTGTGGTTCTCAGCTTCTCTTCCATTCTTTTGGTGAGTGCCCAAGTTTCACTTCCATAAGTCATGGTGGGGAGTATACATTGGTCCATTATTTTACGTTTCAGCCAAACTGGGATATTGCTCTTCAGTATGTGACTATATTTCCTGAATGCTATCCATCCAAAATTTATTCTTCTCTTGACTTCCAGCCATTTATCATTATTACAGCTAATAACTTGTCCCAGATAAGTATATGACTCCAACTTTTCAATTACTGCTCCTTCAATCATTATTTCCCTTTCTGTGGCATACTTGTTCACCATTACTTTTGTTTTAGCCATATTCACCTTTAGTCCAAAATCCTTACTAGCTGTGCATAACTGATTAAGATTTTCCTCTAATTCTTTGGGATCATGGCTTATGACCACAATGTCATCTGCAAATCGCAAATGGTTTAGGTACTCTCCGTTCACATTGACTCCTTTCTGCGACCAGTCTAATCTTCCGAAAGCTTCCTCAAGGGCAGCAGTAAACAGCTTCGGAGATATTGTGTCTCCTTGTTGAACTCCTTTCTCAATTTTAAATTTCCTACTGTCTTTGTCTAGTCTAATAAAGGAGGTAGCACTCTCGTATATTTTCTTCAAAATCATAATATATGGGGTATCAATGCCTTGTCTTTCCAGTGCCCGAAACATTGCCTTATGCTGTATGGAGTCAAATGCCTTTTCATAATCCACAAATGCCAGGCATAATGGTGTTTTATATTCATTTGCTTTCTCCATTAGCTGTGATATTACATGAAGGTGATCCATAGTTGAGAATCCTGTCCTAAAGCCAGCTTGCTCTTTCGGTTGATTCTCATCCAGTATTCTTTCTAATCTGTTAGTAATGACCCTTGTGAACAACTTGTAGATGTGGGATAACAAGCTAATTGGTCTATAATTTCCAATTTCTGATTTATCTCCTTTCTTATGCAGCAAAACTATGATTGCATTATTCCACTGCTTAGGCGTCACACCTTTTCTAATGCACTTTGTGAAGAGCCTTGCCAGTTTTTGTGTTATGTCTCTTCCTCCCAATTTTAACAACTCTACAGTAACTTCATCTTCCCCCGGGGCTTTCTGATTCTTCATTTTCTTCAATGCATGTTCTACCTCATCAGGAAGAATATTGGGTATGTCGTATGTGTTGCTACTTTGCAATCCATCTTCCCCACTGCTGGCATCATTCCCCTGCTCCTTGTATAATTCTCTATAGTAGTCTTCTGCTATTTGAATTATGCCTTCTCTGCTGTTTATAAGTACACCATCGCTATTCTTCAGTTTCAGTATCATTTGTCTTTCTGTATTACTGCTCATGGCTGCTGATTTAAATCCTTTGTTTTCCCTTAATGCTTGTTCTACTTTTCTTGTGTTAAATCTTCTTATGTCCTCTCTGAGTCTCTTTCTAATGGCTTTGCATAACTCAGTATACTCAATTTTCTCCCTGTCAGTGTTTTTCTTGCTTTTCATTTGTCGTCTTCGGTTCATCATGACAAGTGTTTCTTGACTAATTTTTTCTTCTTTGGATTTCTTTTTCCCTATAGGTTTCTTGGGCTTTATCACTTTCAAAAAGTTGTAATATTCCTCGTCGATATCTTGGTCCTCAGCAGTCTGCAGAAGCTCAAACTTGTTCTTAAGTTCCAGTACATACTGCTTTTTCTCCTCTTCTGTTATCTCAAAGACCTTTGTATTATTTACTCGAGTCAGTTTTTTCCTTTCCTTTCCTACATCTATATCAAGTGTACATCTTACCATTCTGTGATCACTTCCAACATTTACCTTATTCAGGACGGTGACATCATTCACAATATATCTTCTATTAGTGAGGATGAAGTCGATTTCATTAGTAGTTAATCCATTTGGACTCTTCCATGTCCACTTTCTGTTCACCCTTTTCTTGAAAAAAAGTGTTCATTACTGACAGTCCTTGAGATTCTGCAAATTCCACAAGTCTTTCACCTCTTTCATTTCTTTCACCAATTCCAAAATTTCCTATAGTTCCCCTTTCTGTGCTGTTTTGTCTTTTTCCAACCTTAGCATTGAAGTCTCCCATAATAATAGTGTAGTGGGTTTTCTGCTCATCTAGAAGACTCTCAATTTCAGTGTACATTTCTTCAACCTCTTCATCATCATGGCTCGATGTTGGTGCATAAATCATTATAATCTTTAGCTTGTATCTCTTAGAAATCTTGAGTATTAGTCTTGACACTCTTGGTGATGTACTTTTGAATTCCAAAATGTTGTTTTTAAAATCTTTATGGACCAGAAACCCAATTCCACCTTCACTCCTTTCACTGTTTCCATTGGTGTACAGCAGATTTCCACTTGATAAACTTATAAGTGATTCATTTCTTCTTCTTGTTTCAGCCAAACTGATGATATTCCAATTCACATTTTCTGTAGCAGTAACAGATTTGTCTTGGGTAGCAGTAACCCAAGACAAATCTACCAACTGTGTGGTACTACACTCAAGGAGGTAGAGAATGAAAAAGGCAGTGCAGATGGGCTGACAGAGCAGGTCATGGAGTTTTGTCAATGATATATAGGAATTTTGCTAGCAGAGACAAGGAGATGATTATCCTTTGTATAAGGCAATGGTCAGGGCACACTTTGAGTACTGTGCACAGGTCTGGAGGCCTCGTTTTAGGAAGGATGTAGAGTTGCTAGAATGAATACAGAGAAGAGCAAGACTGGTGAGAGGAACATAGGGGTGTGCTTACAAAGAAAGGCTTAAGTGCTGCGCAAGTTGCAGCATCTGGAGATATTTATCAATGATATTGATGAAGGTATATCAGGCTTAGTGTCGAAGTTTGCAGATGATACAAAGGTTGGCAGGGTTGTTAATGACAGTAATGGCAGTGTGCTACTGCAACAGGATCTAGATAATTTGGGCAGATGGGCTAAGAAGTGGCAACTGAAGTTTAACTTTGACAAATGCAAAGTACTGCACATGGGTAGAAGTAACCCCAGAGAAACATATCAACTGTGTGGTACTACACTTAAGGTGGTAGAAAATGAAAAATACCTGGAAGTAATTGTGCAGTCAGATATGAAGTTTTCTGAGCAATGCAGACAGGCTGCCAGAGCAGGTCATGGGGTTTTGTCAATGATATATAGGAATTTTGCTAGCAGGGAAAAAGAAGGTGATTGTCCCTCTGTATAAGGCAATGGTCAGGCCACGCCTTGAGTACTGCGTACAGGTCTGGAGGCCTCATTTTAGGAAGGATGTAGATTTGCTTCAGCGTGTACAGAGAAGGGCAACTAGATTGGTGAGGGGAATGAAGGGAGCCTCTTACCAAGAGAGGCTTAAGTTCTGCAAATTGCAGTGGCTGGAGACTAGGCACCTGCTCAATGATCTGATTGAGGTGTATAAGGCCTTGATGGGTTGAGTATGCTGAATTCTGATGGGATCCTTCTTGTTCAGATTACGAACCTAAGGGGGCATAAATTCAAATTAAGAAAAGACAGATGTAGAATAGATGTGCGGAAATTTGCCTTTAGCCAGCAGGTGGTTAATTGCTGGAACAAACGTTGTGGAAGTTGATAGGTTAAATAAATTTAAGGAGGAACTGGACAGGCATTTGGAGGGAATGGTGTGATTTTTTTTTTTGGCTGATGTTGCATAAGCTCATACACTTGCTTTCTTGCATCATATGCCACTACTACTACTACTACTATTAGGTACCTGCGAAGTGATCTGATTGAGGTGTATAAGGCCTTGAATTGTTTGAGCAGGCTCAACGCTGACAGGATATGTCCGCTTGCTCAGACTAAGAACCTGAGGGGACATAGATTCAAAAAGAGGAAAGACAGTTGTAGGATAGATGTGCGGAAGTTTGCCTTTATCCAGCAAGTAGTTGATCGTTGGAACAGACTTCCATCTGTTGTTGTGGAAGTTGATTGCTTAAATAAATTTAAGTCTGAACTAGATAAACATTGAGTGACCAGATGGGAAGGTTTTTTTTTTTTGTCTGATGCTGTATAAGCTTGCCTTTCTTTCTTTGATGAAACGCCTCAACTAATGCTAATATAGATATTTTGTAACCACTATTAGAATGACTAAACGCTGATGATTTGACTGACAACTGTGCAGTGTAGTGCATAA
Source organism: Mastigoproctus giganteus (assembly GCF_048544385.1). Taxonomy (NCBI): domain Eukaryota; kingdom Metazoa; phylum Arthropoda; class Arachnida; order Uropygi; family Thelyphonidae; genus Mastigoproctus; species Mastigoproctus giganteus. The sequence goes on along the minus strand of NC_143582.1, from coordinate 111,935,104 downwards.
ACTTGATTCAAAGAGACATTTTTGTCTGATGTAAATTATATACTGTAGCTATTCACTGGAGGTGTTTTTTTTTGTTAAGATATTGGGTACTAAAGCTGATAATTAAAATTAATCCTGCATTCTGGTTGAAGATTATTTATTCAGAATTTTGAAAATATAGTTTACATATACTAATGTAATGCTAGCAGAAACTACTTCACTTCCTACTCTGGTGGTAAAGTAAAGAAGTTAAATGTATTATGCTTTAAACAGTGAAATACACCAGAGCTTTATATATTTTTCGCCATTAAATTTCTTTCTATACATTAAAATAATTTTCCTCCTAGTGATATTTATTCAGCTAATGGGAGAAGAGAGATATAGGTTAGGTGGTACTATGTAACAAATATTAAAATACGTAACAGAAGCTTGTTTTACTGTGGTAAAAGGAACTTCTGTTTAAGCGTGGTCATGTGCTATTTTATCTAACATGACCACGAGGTACCATTCTCGATTTCCATATATAGCATATTTATGCATTCATAGCAGAGGAACACACAGTTGAAAGTTTCTGTATTTTATTTTACTATATTTTCTGTATTTTATTTTACTCACTGATTACCAAAGCAGGAGAGGAACACATGCCTATTATCTCCCCCTTGAAGAGGGATGGATTAATTCAGAATCAATCATAAGGCAAGAAAATTTGGATCATTCCTCTGCCTGTAGCTTTCTCTTCTTAGCAAAGGTACCTTCATATTGAATCTTTTACCTATTTTAACTACTCATCTTCCAAATGAAGCCTGTTTAGTTTAGGGAGGAATGCACTTACATAAATAATTATTAATTATACATTCATATTTATGTAACTGTTTGAATATATATACAGTATAACAAGGACTTTATTAGTCCTTGTTATTTCATAATTAATTATTTGATTATAAATTGTTTCGGGTAAAATCCAGTGAATTATTGAAACATTCATTGCAAAAATCATCCCAACAAATTCTACTGTGTGTTTGAGTTGTGACAGATATTTTAGAAAGTTTACCAGTTATCCTCTGACTGTCCTCTAGGTCAGTATTTCTCAACCTTTTTTTGTTCGCATACTCCCAAAGAACCACATTCTTATTTTTGTGCCCCCATATATGTATGTCTACTATATTTTACTACAATACAAAACACGCTTAAGTACAAAATAGGATAAATCACCAATTAGCTCAATGGCAATAGTGTAATTACTACAGAATATGGTTAAGTAAAAAATACATTTCAATTGTTCCAAAATATTTTTGTTTCTTGTTAATCTCTCGCATACCCCCAGTTGAATAACGCTGCTCTAGGTGAATTACATGACTGGTTGACCAAAAGCAAAAAGTTGATGGAGGGAGAAAAAGATCATGATAGTAATTGTTCCTTTTATGATGTATCTGGATCCTCAGCAGAGAATAAGCACAAGACTGTTTATCAGAAATTAGATTCAGCAATGAGACCAAACCCTCACAATCACAGTATGCCCAATCCAGTATCTCCACTGTGGACCACATTCTTTGGAAGGAATGGAATGGGATGAAAGTGCAATTGGCATGTCTGATAAATAGAGCTGTTGCAAGATAAGTTGATAACTCACTATAGGCTAAAATTGTTTATAAATGACATCAGTGAAGGGATAAAGGGTGTGATGTCAAAATTTGCAGACAACATAAAGATAGGAAGAGTTGTTAATGATCAGTGGCAAGCAGCACTCCTTCAGGATGACTTGAAGATGCTTCAAAAATGGTCTGAAAAATTGCAGCTATGTTTCAAAGCAGCAAAATGAAAGGTTTTATGCTTGGGGAACAGCAACCCCAAAATAAATTATACACTTGGTGGGGTTGAATTAAAAAACAGTAGAGGGAGAGAGGGATCTAGAAGTTACAATGCAGGCAGATATGAAGTTTTCTGAGCCAAATAGACAGGTGGCCAGGAAAATTCCATGGTGTCCTATCGATGATTTATTGAACAATATCATGTAGGGATACAGGTCATAAGGCAACTGTAAGACCGCAGCTGGAATGCTGTGTCCTCATCTGTATGGAGATCTCATCTAAATAAAGACATCAAGATTATGAAAAGGGTCCAGAGACGGGCAACTCACATGGTGATATTAGCAAATGGACAAGAAAAGACTGATTATGTGGGTCGGCTACAAAGCTTCGCAACCAGGCACCTTTATTCATTTTACTAACCCCCTCTCAGAGCGTTAAGGCTCTGAGAGGGGGTTAGTAAAATGAATGATGGTGGAATTTTCACTATTATAAAGAATTCCAGAACTAGGGGCCATAAATTAAAATTACAGGGAAGTTGATTTAGACTAGATTGCAGGAAATTTTTTTAGCCAGAGGATCATTGATTGCTAGAACAAGTTATCTATGCAGGTAGTTGAGGCTGAAAGTTTGAAGAAATTCAAAGGACAACTGGATAGCTACTTACATGAGCAGGGAAGAGAAGTGCTTAATTTGTATTTTCTTATTTACTTTCTTGTTTTTTTAACCCAGCGCAGCAAAAGGAAGTAGCTTCTTTGCACTACATGACTATACGAATACTAAAGCAATAGTGTTGGCTACTAGTATAACAAAAAAATAAATAATAAATAAATAAATAAAATAAAGAAATCAAGTTTAGGTAACATTCTTTTTTTTTGCCCTCCACAGTAATTGGTCTGCTCTGCTACGATATCGATGGAGTTTTCAGGGCAATTGTCACAAGTACACTTCACTTCTGAATGGTATCTCTTCAACACCCCCTCACGGCTTGCTTGTTTGTTTGTTTAAGGCTCTGATCGAGTCTATTCTCAATTCCAATGAAAATATTTCCTCTTGCAACCATGCTAATTTGCTGTATGCTGTGGCCCACAGCAAACACCAGATTCCTATGGTGTTAGCCTGGAACCTAGGCTGTGGATCCCAGTGATGCTCAATTGCAGGACCACCAGCATCATGGGAGTTCTCCTCACCACGTACACCCAGTACGGTGCCCACATTGAGGGGATATTAGGAATGCTAAACTGTTTAGTGATGAGAACACGTAAAATTTTAATCATGTCTGAGACTGGAAAAACTACCTGCTTCGTAGGAGCTATATCGATAAACAGTCTATACATACTGTATAATGAAATGAACTTACAGTGGAAATGAATTTCATTATGCCAATGAATAACTCCAAGTGAGGCTGAAAGCTCATCATCAGTTTGAATAAATTAGCATTCTTTCATTTTGATATGTATATACTGTAATAAAAAATAATAAAACACAAGACAACGTTGGATATTTTTGGGTAATTAGAGAATTCATTCATCTTTCAAGGTTTTTACACAATATAAAATAGCATTAGATTTATGGAAAAAAATCAGCTGGACACAGTCATTATGTGCTAGAACATTAAAAAGTGTCACTATAAAGAGCTTTGACTGTGTGTGTGAGTGAAATGAAAACACAAAAGATATTAGAATCAGTACTTAATGCTGTGCATGGATTAAAGGCTGAGAAGGGAGATGCGTACGTGTTAACAATAGACTCGAATTTCTGTAGACTGTAGTTTCAGGGTATATGTGGAGGAAGGCTGTAAAAGAAAACAAGAGGTAGAAGGGATTTATGAAATAGAGAAAAATTTGGTTCTGCAAGTTTCACAGTTGAATGGATATACAAGATGGAGGAAAAGTTGGTTCTCTGAGTTTGAAGTTAGATGGTGAATGGATGCTGAGTGGTTGCAACAATATGTTCAGACTGGTTTGGAGGAGAAGAGGGGAGAAATTACAGCTGCCAATTGAGAGGAACAGTGCCTATGGAAGTATCTACAGAAAATGTATGTAGCAGAAACTGAACGGCTATGAGACAGAGTGGAGAGACTTTGTTAGAGATGGGTCATTAATCAATCTAACTGTCTTCTTTTGAATAGTCTAGAAGCCCGAAAGAGGTTTTGGATACACCACCCCAGATTTTGGAACAATATTCCATGGTAGAGTGGATTTGAGTAGTTGTTTAGAAGAAAAATAACACTGAGAGCAAAAATAAAACTTTATTTTAATGCAGAGGAAGCAATATTTGTGGCATGTTCATTTTTTTTTTTTTTTTTTTTGGTTTGGTAGTTATTGGCGCATCGGCTTCTGTGGCCATAGTGCACCTCCCAAGTTTTTTGCAGTACTTTGATCCAAGCCCGAGGCGGGATTCGAACCCGCGACCTTTGGGTTGCCAGGCAGGCGCTTTACCCACCCGGCTAGCCCGGTCGACCCGGCATGTTCATGCCAGAGAGATTAAAACTTAGGGTAATCCATAGATATATGAACTTGTCTAGAAATATTAGTGTCATTGAAGATGAGCATATGACAAGTACGCTGTTTTATGCAAGAAATATTTTTGTTCTCAATAGAAAAGATTTCTGCATGGTTGGCATGATTTTGCAATGGCAAACAATAAATGTCAAGTATAAAGTTTCAATCACTTTAGTCTTTGCATACATCAGCATTAGCTGTCCTTTGGGGATGGTTAGCTGCAATTTGATGCCAACCATAGTTTTACATGTTTGCATCTCAATGTCAGCATCATAATACAGGTGGCAACAATGTTGCGCAGTAAAATGCAATTTGTAATATTGTGTACAGAAAAGGTTTTTGGCGATGTATCCATATGTTTATATTCATACACACTTTTTGCTTTCTCAATTATATTTAATTATTATTTGAATGACTCATCATCATCATGTGTTCTGTCAAGGAAAAGTCCAAGGAGGCAACTTCTCCAAAGTTGCCTGCTTGGACTTTGGACTCTGCTGCCTCTTCCCACTCTCATTATCTTTCTCTTCTCATTACCTTCTCAATATTTATTCTCATCACAAACCTGTCACGACTTTCCTTAGCCTATTAACTAATTTCTGCAATTCTTCCTCAGAATCTACTATAAGTGCCATATCACCTATAAATCTGACATGCTTAAAAAAACCTTCCCCCCCAACAAAATCTACCTCTCATACAATTCTCCCTCATCCACATTTTCTTTATCAAATGCCTTCCACACATATATATATATTTCAACATATACATTAAATAAAGTTGGGTGACTCCTAATAAATACAAAATCACTATAAATATCCATCAAAATACATCCATCCCACTGACCGTTTTGCAGATCACCCAGTATAAGAATAGGATAACATAAATAGAGGGGATTATGAGAAGCTTCCAGCACACCATTAATTTTTTCTTTAGAAAAACAGCATCTTTGTTTTGAAATGCTACCTCTACTTTCTATACATCTCACATTGTCCTTATGCATATGTTTGCAAATGTCAGATTACAATGCAATTCCATCACTTCAAAACTGCTAAATTACATCTACATAGAGTAGACAACACAAATGTCACCTTTTTTACAAATTTTATAATATACAGAAAATCTTGCATGCATGTTTTCCAAACACTACATCATATATATTTAGCACAATTAGCAATGTTTATTTTTGTAAACAAAATGAAGCCCTCCTTTGTTTCTTTCTCCACCAATATTTTCTAAATGATCATGAAGTATTTTCTGTTTTTATTTTGATATATCTGGCACTACTGGCTACTGTATGCTAAACACAGTTACTATGTGCTCCTGAATTTTATGTTGAAAATGTGGTATTTAGAAGAGTTTTGATTTTCTTGGTGATCACCTTGTTAACAAATTTACATTGTAGCAGGGTTGAGTGTTTTCTCCCCCGATATCAGGTAGTATTCAACTACTTATAGATGTGTATATTTTGACAGTTGGAACATTCTAACAGTCAGCTGATTGTTTGTCTATGCTACAGCATAGCTGTAAATACTTAACATTTTATCTGGCTATAATTTAAAATTTATTCATTGGGGGCTAAGCCTGTACGAATCAACATAAAAACATGTTTAAGAAAATTCAAAAATCATTAATTGAAAATATTCATTGGGGGGCTAAGCCATTAAAATTTATTCATTTATTCATTTATTGGATGATTGTTTTCTACATCAGCATGTTCGTGAGGCAACAAGAGGGAGCAATACTCTTGATCTGATTATCAGTAGTGATTCTTCATGCATTAAGAACCTGCAGATAAATGAACCACTAGGTGGCAGTGATCACAGTGTGTTGAAGTGGGATTTACTCAAGGAGGTAACTACCATCAGAGGTAAAGGGAAGGGTTTTTGTTTTCGTAAAGGCGACTATGATAGTCTGAGACAGTATTTAAATTCTATACAGTGGGACCAACTGATGATGTTACCAACAGCAAACTCAAAATGGGAAGCATTCAAGGAACTAATCTTGGTGGCTACCAGGCTTTACATACCAACTAAGAAATATTGTTCAAGGTTTAGGCCTAAATGGTTGTCAGATGGACTACTGAGACATGTGGCAGAGAAGAAAAATGCATGGGATACATACAAATTAATGGGTGACATGGAAGCCTATGATAGATATAAGTTGGTCTGTAACCAAGTCACAAAGGAGATTAGGCAGGCAAAGGCAGACTACGAAAAATCCTTGGCAAAGGATGCAAAGAAAAACAGAAAGGAGTTCTTTACATACTTGAACACGAGAAGGAAAGGGATTAATCAGATTGGTCCACTGGATATTGATGGTTCAACAGTTGAGAATCCTGCTCAGGTGGCTAACAATCTAAACGAGTATTTTGCATCTACATTCACGCATGAGGAGTTATTCAGGAAGGAGAATGATGTAGGTAAAGTAAAACATTGGCAGTGAGCTGGATGATTTTGTAATAACTGAGAGGAAAGTGGAGGAGAGATTGTTGAGGATAAACATAAAAAAGGCACCTGGGGTGGATGGGATCTATCCAGTTATATTAAAGGAGGCAGCAAAGGAAGTATGCAAACCCCTAGCCATAATTATGAGAGCTTCTTTGGACTCAGGGGAGGTACCCATAGACTGGAGATGTGCAAATGTAACCCCAATTCACAAAGGAGGATCAAAGGCTGACACAAGTAATTATAGACCTGTTAGTTTAACTTCTGTTCCAGGTAAATTAATGGAGGCACTGGTTAAAGAAGCACTGCAGGATCATCTAGACAAGAATTCAGTTATAGCTCAGACGCAGCATGGTTTTGTTAAGGGCAGGTCTTGCCTGACCAATTTGATTGGATACTATGATGTAGTCACAAAAGAACTGGATGCAGGGAATAACTTTGATATTATATACTTGGATCTTAGAAAGGCTTTTGATACTGTTGCACATGGAAGACTGCTGCACAAATTGGAGCAGTGTGACATTGGAGGCAAATTGCTGCTATGGATAAAGGGGTGGTTGAGGGGGAGAAGACAGAGTGGTAATCAATGGACACTACTCATCGTGGACTAATGTTATTAGTGGAGTTCCTCAAGGTTCAGTGTTGGGTCCATTGTTGTTTTCGGTGTTTATGAATGATATTGATGATGGGATATCAAGTTTAATGTCTAAGTTTGCAGATGATACAAAGGTTGGCAGGGTCGTTAAGGACACTACTGACGCTATGCTGCTGCAACAGGATCTGGAAAGGTTGAACAGATGGGCTGAGAGGTGGCAAATGAAGTTTAACATTGACAAATGTAAAGTACTACATATGAGTAACAGTAACCCTAGAGCAATGTATCAACTCTGCGGTACTACACTGACAGTGGTGGAGAATGAAAAGGACCTGGGGGTAATTGTGCAGGCAGATATGAAGTTCTCTGAGCAGTGCAGACGAGCTGCAAGAGTAGCTCATGGTGTCTTGTCAATGATATACAGGAATTTTTCTAGCAGGGATAAGGAGGTGATTATTCCCTTGTATAAGGCAATGGTTAGGCCACATCTTGAGTACTGTATACAGGTCTGGAGGCCTCATTTCAAGAAGGATGTAGAGCTGCCGGAACGGGTACAGAGAAGGGCAACAAGATTAGTAAATGGAACAAAGGGTTGCTCTTACGAAGAAAGGCTTAAGTTTTGCAAATTACAGAGTCTGGAGACTAGGCACCGGCGAGGTGATCTGATAGAGGTGTATAAGGCTTTGAATGGTTTGAGCATGCTCAATGCCAATGGGATTCTTCATCTTTCTCAGAATAATCACCTCAGAGGGCATAAATTCAAATTGAGGAAGGACGGATGTCGGATAGATGTGCGGAAATTTGCCTTTGGCCAGCGGGTGGTTGGTTGGTGGAACCGACTTCCATCACTTGTTGTTGAAGTTGATAGCCTAAACAAATTTAAAGCTCAGCTGGACAGGTATTTCGAACGAACGGAGGGGTGAAATGGGAGAGGGTTTTTTTTTTTTTTTTTTTTTTTGGCTGATGCTGAATAAGCTTGCTTTCTTGCATCATATGCCTCTACTAATGCTAATGCTAATGCTACTTATAGATGTGTATATTTTGACAGTTGGAACATTCTAACAGTCAGCTGATTGTTTGTCTATGCTACAGCATAGTGTAAATACTTAACATTTTATCTGGCTATAATTTAAAATTTATTCATTGGGGGCTAAGCCTGTACGAATCAACATAAAAACATGTTTAAGAAAATTCAAAAATCATTAATTGAAAATATTGGGTAATAGCTAGCCTAGACCTTCCCAATCAATGTGCCATGGCTCTGCCACAGAAAGATTACTGGTGTGCTGCAAAAGATTTAATTTTATAAAAGTTTCATAGTTATAAAAAATCAAACCCAATTTGTAAAATTCAAAATTTTATTACACGAAAAAATATAAGAGCCTAATTAGAATGAATTGTGGCACTAACCGGGTATAGCTGAATGTGATTTCTACCAGGAATGATTTTAGTTTATAAGCACTTCAGTTTGACCTTCATTGGAAGTATAAAAATCACATTTTTCTTTTTTTATATTTCCTCTTTTTTTAAACTTAATTTTAAATCGTTTCTTATGCAAGAAAAATTTCTATAATTTAAAATTAGACAGAAAAGCAGTAAAACACTTTAAATATATATGATGTTTTTTCCTCTTACCTTTAATAAAAAATCCATTTTTTGTATGAAAACAGAGTTCGATATCACAGTTTAAATGGAAAAAAAAAAAAAAAAAAAAAAAAAGATTTTACTTTTTTTAGCCACGATTTGTTTTGCCTTTGGTTTTATCAAATTATTTTGAACCAGCTTTCACAGTTTTCTATTGAAAAGATATTATGTACAATAAGTTATTTGCTTACTTTTAGAATAAAAATCAATGTTTTTAGTGCTGTATACTAGTACAGCACTAAAAACAAATAATTATTCAAAATATATTTATTTTCCACCCATAAGGGAAAACTTTTTGAAAAGAGCAAGAAAGTCATTAGATTCACGGGACAAACAAAGTAGCCCCACCAAAGAAAAAAAGATAAAGCCAGTGTTTAGCAATATCACGAGGAATATATCAAATATGGATTTGTATGCTCTGATAATTCTTCTCTTCCTCGACCCATATGTCTTATTTGCCTAGAAGAGTTATCAAATGAAGCATTGGTACCAAGTAAACTACACCGGCACCTTACCACAAAACATCCATCATGTGCAGAAAAATATTTGAATTTTTTTAAGCGTCTTCAAACACAGAATAAGAAGCAAAGCTCTTTTATGAATTTGATTACAACAGTATCAAATCGAGCTCAAGATGCTTGTTATAAGGTCGCCAAATTCAAAATGCCTCATACAATTGCAGAATCGCTTATTTTACCAATGTGCATTAAAATTGTTAACACTGTGCTTGGAGCAAAAGAAGCAAAGGAAATTGAAAAAAGTGTCACTTTCAAATAACAATATTAGTAGATGCACTGAAGACATCAGATGACATAGAAACAAAATTAAGTCAGAGAATTATTGAAATTTCATTAAAAAATTTCAAAATACTAAAAATACTAAAAAAAATTTCATTGCAAATTGATGAATCTGCAGATGTTAGTAACTGTGCTCAATTAATAGCACTGAAGAGAAATGCTTGAAAGAACATTATTTGTTCTGCAAAGAACTGCTAAATCACACTACTGGGGATGAAATATTCAAAGTGGTAAACGAATAATTTGAGAAAAATAAGATATCATGGAAAGATTGCTTAACCTTGTGTACTGATGGTGCAGCTGCAATGACCAGAAGAGTTAAAGGTTTTACATCAAGAGTTCGTTCTGAAAACCCAGAAATTCAGGTAACACATTGTTTTATTCACAGAAAAGCTCTCGTATCTAAAAGTTTGCCTGTGGATCTGAATTTCACATTAAATGATGTTATTAAGATGGTGAATTTAATAAAATCCAAGCTGTTAAGTCACGTCTATTTTCAGCTTTGTGTGAAGAAATGGGATCAGAATACCACTATATGCTATTTAACACTGAAGTACATTGGCTGTAGAAAAGGAGAGTTTTATAAAGAGTTGGAGCTAACAGAAGAGTTGAAATTTTTTTGTGTGAATAATCTTACTTTTCGTAAGAAAAGTAAGATTATTTTAGATTTCGTGAAGGATAGTTATCAGCTCCAAACACTAGCTTACTTAACTCATTTTTTGAGCTCTTGAATGAGCTAAATCGAAAATTGCAAGGATCACATGAAAACATACTATCATGTACAGACAAAGTTTATGGATTCAAAGAAAAAATTCAACTCTAGGAAAATTAAGCTAAAAATGGATCACTAATGATGTTTAATCAGTGTTATAATTTAAATCATAAAGAAGAATTATTGGGATTATTAGAGCAACATTTGTGTTTGATTGTGGAAAAATTTCATCATTTGATGTAAAAAAATTTGATTGGATTCGAAATCCATTTGCATCATTTATCAATGAAAGAAAAAGAAGAGCTGTTGCATTTAAGAAATGATCACACCCTTCAAGTACAATTTAAAGATATAGAGTTATCCGAATTTTGGTTAATGGCAAGAAAGGAGTTTCTGTCAATAGGGAAAAAAAGCAATCGAGACACTTCTTCCATTTGCTACCACCTATTTTGAGAACAAAGTATTTCATCGATGGCGACTATCAAGAATTCAGAGAGATCATCATTAAAAAGTCTGGATCAAGAGTTACAGGTAGCCATTTCAAGAATAAAACATGATATAAAAATGTTATGTTCTCAGAAGCAAGTTATCTTGTTTGGCAAGCTCAAGTTTCTCATAAAAAATTCAAAAAGATTTTATTTTGAAGTATTGTATGAATTTAGTATTAAGTATTTAATATCTTCCATTAAATATTTATATTTTACTTTTCTTATCATAATTACATATACAGGGTGTCTCAAAAATGATGGTCAATAATTTAAAGGTGAAAAGTACAAACTAAAATAAGCAAAAAAGTCCCAGTGAATATTTGGCTGCAAATGAACCATTTTCGAGATAATGCACATTTTTTGTTAAGATCAGCCACTGACTATGGGAGCACTAGTTTAGCAAAAAGCTGTGAATCCTTTGCTAAGGGTGGTTTTATTAAACATAAGATAATACATTTTTAATTTTTGGTTTCAACACCACAGGATTTTACATATGTTACAGGATGTTAAAAAAGGTGTTCAAAATGCTGTCCTGGCATCCGTACGCAGCTTTGTAGTCTTCTCTGCATTGAGTTGTGAATCCTCTCAGGCATTCCTGGGTCATTTCTGATTTGCTGAAAGGCTCCTTCAATTTGACACTGCAATTCCTCAACTGTGTTAATGTCAGAAGTGTACACCATGCTTTTTACATGAGCCCAGATACAATAATCCATAGGATTTAAGTCTGGTGATCTGGGAGGCCACATTACAGGCCCACCTCTACCTATCCACCGTTGACCATACCTTCTAGTTAGATACTGAGTCACACCTTGACCAAAATGTGCTGGTGCACCATCATGCATAATTCACATGTTCTGGCGTTGCTGAAGTGGAACATTAGCATCATCAAGGAGGTCTGCACATTCTGCAGGAACAGCTCTCCTGTTATCCTGTTTGGCAGAAAGTGTGGTCCAATTCAACAAGAAGCATTGCTGATGTCGTGACTCGTGAATTGCATTAGGATTTTCGTTGGACAGTTATGAAAATGCCATCACGAGTAAACCCACCTTTGTCAGTGAACAAAATGTTGTTTAAAATTTGGGGGTAAGGACACACTGTTGTCGCATCCATTGGCAGAAGTTCACTCTGGGAGGGTAGTCCGTATTGCTGACACCTTGTACATATGTTACACTGGATGTGGTAAGGGTACAGTAATTGGCGATGTAAAATTTGCCACACACTGCTATGACTCAGTACACGTTCTTGCACAGCAACCCCCCTTGTCGAAATTCCTGGATTTTATTCTTTTCTTTCTAACACCCTTTCCTCAGCATCAGGTGTTAAGCTTCTGGGCCTACCTGCTCATACTCCATGTGCGAAGCACCCATGTTCTCTAAGGCATTAATGTACCCTGATGAATGTGCACCTATTACGCTGCTTTTGGCAGGGAATGCTTCTTGATACAAACGTGCAGCTTTGACTGCACTGCTGTTGGCTTCACCATACATGAAGTGCATGTCCACATACTCTTCGTTGCTGTAACTTCTTTCCATGTTGACTATCCTTTGACAAGTACTAGTATGCCTGCTACATCTCAGAGCATTGAGAGAGAGAGAGAGAGAGAGAGAGAGAGAGAGAGAGAGAGAGAGAGAGAGAGAGAGAGAGAGAGAGAGAGGAAAGGGAGAGAATGAGCATAACTTAACCTAAACAAACAAGTCAGTGGTGGTCCTAACTAGAAATGTGCAATATCTCAAAAACAATTCACTTAAGAACCCATGTTTACTAGGTCTTTTTTGCATATTGTAGTCTGTACAGTTCAACTTTAAATTATTGACCATCACTTTTGAAACACACTGTATATTATAATGCAAATGTAATAAATTTTTTGACAAAGTCCTTATAGACACCCCAAAATCTGCCCTAGTTTATCTCTGTGTGCCGTACAAAAATTATAATTTTCCAAGTGTGCCATGGCGCAAAAAAGGTTGGGAAGCACTGAGTTATACATTGAGAGAAGAGGGATAATAGCATCACCTCACTGAAGTTATAAAAAAAAAAAAATTAAATTGTGCAAAACATATAAACAGGACAGGGAAAGCAATAGGAAACTATCCTCTAAAGAAAGCATATTCCAAGTAATCCTATGATGAGCAAGCTAGTGAAGTGTAAAAGATCTGGCAGCTACAAAATCATTGTAGCACAACTGAAGGCTAATGGGATGCTGGACGTGGCAAGGGACGTGTCAGGGCTTTGTAGGTCATCAATATGCGAAATCCCTGTTGTGGAATTGGGACATGGAACTTACAAACAATGTTGAAATGTGGAAAGCTGGAGAGTGTCAAAAGAGAAATGCACAGGGATGGTATTGACATGCTTTGAGTGGTGGAGACAAGATTGGGTGAAGTGGACAAATTTGTAAGTGGAGACTATAAATTTGTGCACTCTGGAAGTAGTGGCAGACAGGGGGATGTGGCAATAATTATGACTAGAAGATTCACGAGAGCACAGTAGATGTGGAATCGTTGGGACAGACTTATCATGGTAAGATTTGCGGCAAATTCCGTCAACATGGTAATTATACAAGTTTATATGCCAACCTCAAAGTGTTGACAAATTAGTTGAGAAGACATATGAACAGTTAGAGGAATTAATATGGAAAACCAGATCAAGAGACAACGTGATAATTATGGGGGATTGGAATGCAGTGGTTGGAGAGAGAAGGGAAGAAAAGACTATAGGGAACTTCGGTCTAGGTGTGAGAAACACAACAGATCAATGTTTAATGGAGTTTTGTACAGAAGAGAGGCTAATGATAGTAAATACGTGGTTTAAGGCACCACTTCACAAAAGATATACATGGAAAAATCCTGGTGACTCATGAAGGTACCAAATTGATTACATTTTAGTTAAACAGATACCATAACCAAGTGAAAAATGCAATGTCCTATATGGGAGAGGACTACTCACTCATGAAGATGAATGTGGAACTAAAATTGAAGCACCTGAATAGAAAGAAATAATTCATGAGATGAAACATTGAGAAATTTAAAGAGTGTGCAAAAAATGTGTTTCAAGATCTGACCAATGTTATCGCTACTGAGACTACAAACAGTCAAGAGCAAAACTGGTCTTTAATCAAGGAGATGACTTGTAAAGCAGCATCAGAGGCTCTGGGGAAGAGTGATAAAATTGGGAGGAAGCCTTGAATCAGATATTTTACTGATGAGAGGAGGAGACTGAAAGAACAAAAATATGATGATCACAGGCACTATCGTAGATTGCAGAATGAAATTGATAGGGAATGTAAGAAAGCAAAAGACCAGTGGCAGGCAGAGAACTGTCAAGAGATTGAAATGTTTGAACAACAAGATCGGATGGACTTGGCGCAGAGAAAAATCAGAGTTAACAAGAAAGAGTAGCAGAATCCAAACAAGAGCAATGCAGGATGAAAAAGTTAGAAACCCAATCAAATTGCTAATACAGGTTTAAACATGTTAAAATTTCTAATGAAAACATAAATATTACAGTAAACTTAGCACCTTACCTTGAAAAGATATGAAGTTGGCTTGATTGATATTTCTGTTCACTGATTATTTTTTTTTTTGGATTGGAAAATTTAAAACAGTAAAAAGGATAAGCAATGAATAATGATGAACATGGGATACACAAATTGCACAAGTGAGACAAGTTTGCAAAGTTTAAAAAATAGGAATGAAGAGAAGATTATGAACATTTATGTTTTTTATGACTGAAGACTTCGTGGAAAGGGAAACACATTTCACCATAACAACCCACAGAATTCCAGCTATCGATATTATCGCAAATGCAGTAAGATAATTTACTACCCATTTATAATTAGATTGCATTAACTGAGAAGCCCAATAAACCGGAAACTGCAAATTGTTTTTGTTTTATGGTAGTGACCTCCAGAAATGTGCTCCTCTGCTCACGCTATCATGCCTCACGAAATTTCTGTTCGAGCAGAAAAATGTCAGCTCCTGAAAACATGAGTCAGCCTACAATATCACGTGCTATCTTGTAAATACAGCGAATGACAACAGCACATCTCCGACCAATACAACTACAGTATATGGGAAATACAGCTCTCACACATTTGATGTTTGACAATTTTTAAGCTTCGTAAACTTATATGTATTGATGTGCAGGTTGCTACGTTCAGCTTGGTGCCAGGTTTTGCGTTCACCTGGTGTTACGCAGACGAAATCACACATGAGCCAATGCAAAAATTGCATTATACTCTCATTGTTCCCTAATATATCAGTTGTGTTGGAGCAAATCTGCATTGTGAAAATGCGCATTATAGCAGAACTGACTGTACTTAACACTTGTATTTTATACCAAATGTTTTAAACCAGGGACTAGCTAGGGTTCTTAATACCGGTATTCCAAAAAAAAAACTTTCTTTTTGCAATAAATTTTGATGACAATTAGGTGTGCAATAAAGTCCTCACTTTATTGCAATTAAAAAACAAGTAATTACTTGAATTCGCGTTTTAAATCAAACTTTTATTACATTAATAAATATTCTAGCAAAAATTATCAAACATACAGTTATTCTAAAAACATAAAAATAAGCATCCACACTACCTGTCCGAATAAAATGACCTCTTAAGAAACTCAATAGTGTTATCGTTTAAACTGGATCTAATTTTGGTACATATTTAATTAGTGGCAGAAAACGTCCTTTTGGATTCTGTGCTGGTTGGTGCTGCTTTGTACTGAGATAGTCGTAGACAAGTTGCAGGTTAACCCCCCTTATTCCCTCATCTTCAAAAAATCTTATTTCCTTTTTGACTTTTTATGGCACTATACCCATATTAACTAAAGAAAGGGACTCACATTTAAGCTTGGTGGGGGGAGGATTATTTATTTTTATTTCCCTGTACTTTAGTATTGCCGTCAGTGGCCATTGTTATGATTTTCGTACAGGAGCTCCCCTCAAGCACTAAGTCCCACAAGCTACCTGACTGAGTTAAAAAATGAGAATTTCCAGGAGCCGAGGGATATCCCCCCCACACATGCATGAGTATATATATTATATATCGTATACAGGGTGTCTCAAAAATACACAGCATAACTTCAGGAATGAGTTCCTCATATGTAGACAATAAAAATATATTTTTTCAACATAGTTCCGGAAATGCTTGGTTCCCCAGTTTTTAACGAGAATGTCTTATCTCTCGCAGGTGATTTATTTCATCACAAGGTACTGACAGAATCTGGTGGTTTTCCATTCCAACCATGTACTGAAATCAGGAGCAAGCGGATATGCACTTTACGTACAGTTTGGCGGACGGTAATGCTCTGGAGGCTCGTCGTTTGCACCACAAAAGGTTCCCAGAACGAAGATGTCCAGACAGGAAATCGTTTGAAGGTATCCATCGCCGCCTTTGTGAACATGGGACCTTTACACTTCATGCTGCTGACAGAGGACGACCAAGATCTAAGACTCCTGAAGTAGAGGAGGAGATTTTGGATGTTGTGCATGCCACTCCTGTAATCAGCACACGCAGAATAGCAATGCAACTGGCTGTTCAACTTTCGACTATTTGGAGAGTGTTGCAAGAACAACTGTATCCTTACCATCTGCAATGGGTACAGGCCTTGTCACCAGCAGATTACCCTGCAAATAACGTTCTGCCAGTGGTTCTTGCAGTAGTGTGGTACAACTGCTCACTTTCCTGCCTTAGTGATATTCACAGATGAAGCACACTTCGCACAAGACGGAATCCAAAACTTTCACAATCAGCATGTATGGGCTGAGGAAAACCCACATTCAATTCTTCCATCACATCACCAACAGCAGTTCAGCCTCAACATCTGGGCGGGTGTTTTTGGTGATAAGTTATTTGGGCCCCATGTACTTCCAAACAAACTCACAGGGCAAGCGTACAGAAACTTTCTGGAAAACAACATGCCTGATTTCTTGGACGATATGCCACTGATCATTCGTCAACAAACACACTTCATGCACAATGGTGTTCCCGCACATTTCAGCCACCTAGCCCGCAATTACCTGAATCGAAGGTTTCCTGGTCGAAGGATAGATAGAGGTGGACCAACTGCCTGGCCTCCACGCTCACCTGCCTAATTTAAACCCACTAAATTTCTTCTTGTGGGCTATTTAAAGTCATTGGTGTATTCGTCTCCGGTAGCTGATGTGGAAACTCTCCGCAATCGAATTGCGGCAGGTTGTGAGACAATACGAAACATGCCAGGAATTTGGCATCGTCTTCGTGAGTCCCTGAGACATCGATGTGAGGCCTGTATTCAGGCAGAAGGTGGACATTTTGAACAATTACTATAAGGTGATGTGAACAGTTAAGTGTCATAGACAGACCTTCAAAACTCGGAAACCAAGCATTTCCAGAACTATGTTGATATAAAATATTTTTATTGTCTACATATGAGGAACTCATTCCTGAAGTTATGCCGTGTATTTTTGAGACACTCTGTATATATTATATGTGAGCTGTCAGTTTCTCAAGAGCAATGACACAAATATAAAACAAGTCATTTATCATACAAATCTACTTACAATACATAACTGGTGTTCATTTACGTCTAATCTATTCATTGTTTTCATTTAATCTGTTAATACATGCTATCATTTCCATAAAATTTTTCTCAATTAACAATCTCAACTCTCTACAACTTCAAACACTAAACTAATTCAATCTTCCTTATATTTCTCTTAATCACCAATATCAATTCTCTTCACAACAGCAATCCATAAGTCACTAACTTAATGCTAACAATTCCATGTAATCTCTCTTAATTTAGCAATATCAATCTTCTTTACAACTTCAACCTTACTCTAAAATAATCGCCCATTTTATCTAAGTACCATTTCCAAAACAACACAGTACAGAGGACCACAGTGAAAGAGAAGGAAGGCTCCTTCTCTTTCACCATGGGATCCTTTGTGCAGGTTCCTTCCACGGAGTGCAGTGATGTGTGCGTCTCTCTCTTCTTAGTTGAACTCTGCATCTCTGCTGTATAGCTCTTTCAGTACTGTCTTATTTTGGGATTTCGAGAACAGCATTGTTAATACTGAAGGAAATTACCACAGCAGCAGTAGAAGCCAGGGCACTATCTGACTGGCTTGTTATTCAACTTCCGGATTAACTTCTAGCACAGGAACATGCCCGGCAGAACCCTTCGCTATATAGCTGGACACTCCCAGAAGTGGACACGAACTGAACCCAGAACTAGCACTGGAAGTCTGCAACCCCTTCGAACAACAACCACCCCTCTTTTGGTGCAAGCACCTTATTTATTTCCTTTCCATTTATCGATTTATTGAATTGATTGCAAGTTACAATCGCCCCTTGTACTACTTTTTTAATATGCAAGCTTATGTGCAAACCCCAAGAGGGGTTTGCACGCATTTACGTATTTCTCCCTATCTAATTTAAACCTGACCCAATCACAATTCTTTAAACTCAATCTTCTTCTTTTGGTGGGAAAAACAGAATAATTTTCCCACATAACGAAACACTTTCATCTTTTACCTCTAGATCGCCTGTTCACAATACCTTTGAACTGCTCCATACCGACACCCTTTCTCAAAATGTACTCATTGTCGCATCTCCAAGTAGAGGTGTAATAGAGGGATTAAACTATTGTTCAGTAGCTTTTAATTTTAACCCTTCCGCACCTGCCATACCATTATTTACCATATTCCTTAATTGCCCTACCAGGCTACTCCCACTAATAGAAACATTTCTGTAATGAGGTTTTCGTTATTCCTTAAGTGCTTTACTTCTACACACAATATACAGTCGAACTTCCCTATAACGAATTCAATAAATCCAGCGAAAAAATTCGTTATAGAGAAATTTCGTTATACAGAGAATCTTTTTTATTAGAAATTGTTATCTAATTAGAAAATGAAAACGAATGTACATTTATTTTTAATGTATTTTATTTCAAAAACACTTATTTAAATTATGTTTACAATTTTCGCCGGTAAGCATCACAGATAAAAAAAAATCTGTAATTTGTTTGCACAGTACAATTAAAAAAAGTCAAAGAAAACCTCATTTGTTCAGAGCATTAAAAACATTATCAGGAACATTTTCACAAAACTGTAGACCGTTTTAAAAGCATGAATCATTTCTTTGCGAGTTGGCTTTTCTACGGGTTGTTCTGATGCGTCTTGAGCGTCATCGTTAATTTCTTCGTGATCATGGTCGCATCTAACACTGTTCAGCAGTATTTCATCTTCATTTGGATGTTCTGCTGTAGTCAGATCTTGATCTACATAAACATAACTATCCAGTGTTATTTCATTTTCGATGTTTCCGAACAATTCTTTCAGTTGTGTTTTTCAGGGCAGTTCATCTTGTTCATCCAGCTGTTGTTCGACTTCTGTATTCAATGCAAATCCCGCTTTCGAAAAACAATTTTGAACAGTGTATTCAGTGACATCGTTTGTCCAAACTCTTGCCAGTTCAGAGATGCAATCTCTAAGGTTAATTGTAATCTCCAAGTTTCTATTTTCTGATAATGCATTGACAATCTTCATTATTATTCTCTTTCAATAATGAAATTTAAAATATTTAATAATGCCTTGGTCCATTGGCTGGAGTTTTTACATTATGTTTGGTGATAAAAACAACAACTTCACACTTACGTTTGG
This sequence comes from Mastigoproctus giganteus, assembly GCF_048544385.1. Classification (NCBI taxonomy): domain Eukaryota; kingdom Metazoa; phylum Arthropoda; class Arachnida; order Uropygi; family Thelyphonidae; genus Mastigoproctus; species Mastigoproctus giganteus. Next base: position 111,915,492 of record NC_143582.1, on the reverse strand, counting down.
CAGAAATACTGACAGGATGTGCCGGACAGTTGTCAGTTACCAACATGATTTTTCTTTTGTTATACGCTTGTCTAGTTTTAATATCCATTCGTCAAAAATATCACTTGTCATCTATGCTTTTTTATTAAAGGTGTAGTCAACTTCCAAAGATTTTGTGCCTCTAAAACATCTTGGGTTTTTTGATTTTCTTCACTTCATGTCATATTTGCTCCAACTAGCACAGTGATTCTTTCTTTGCTTTCCGGCAAAACATTTATCATCCTTAAAAGCAAGTGTTCTATTCGGTAAACATTAAAAGAATAAATCCATTTCATCAGCATTAAAACATCCTTAGGTTCATATTCTTCCAAAATCTTCTTTAAGGTATTGTTCCTCCAACTGTTACAATCTTTTTCGCTTACATTAACACTTTCTCCACAAATAACCTTTTCCACAATTCTGTGGTGCTTCTTAAATTTATCTAACCATCAGTGCTTGCATTAAATTTTGTATGTCCAAGGGACTGTGCAATTTTCAGAGCTTGTTGCTTAATTATTGGACCAGATATTGGTATATTCTTTTCACGTATCATTTGCACCCATTTTAGAACAGCTTTATCAACATCTTCGTATATACACAACTTAATTTGCTTCTTGTCTGCTCCTCCTTCAATTGCATTTAAAATCGATTCTCGATTTTTTAAAATCGTAGATAAACTTCTTGCAGGTATGCCATATTTCTGCGCAATATCTTTTTTCTTAAAACCCTGGTCAATATCATGAAGAATCTTTGGTTTATCATTAATACTTAAACACTTTCTCTTCGACACTGTTTCCGCAACTGTAAAAATACATACACTACGAACTTCGCTGCGCTGGCCACAGTGAATTGTTAGTACCGCCTACTCAATGACATTCACTTGCCAATTCAACAGTATCACGTGACCTTTCCTATCAATCACTTTGAAGAAATATACGACTTTGTGAATTTCTTTTATTCTGTTTTCATTCATATATACACGAAAGAAAATTTATGGTTAATGTATGCTGTATGTTACTTTTTAGAAAAAATAAATAAAATAAAATAAAATACAAGAGCATATAGCCTATGTGATTGATGACAAATTGTTCTAAAAGAAAAAAAAAAAAAAAATTCACAAAACCATCTACTGGGAGTCCAGTTAGATGAGAACAGACATATCATATAATGATTGACAGGAAGGTCACATGGTACGGTTGAGGTGAGAAGCGAATGTCACTCAGTAGGCGTTAATAAAAACCGACTATGGTAGCATTCTATGTATTGCTGCCGCAGCACGCTAAAGGGAATTTCGTTTTCCCCTTAGCCAACATCAATTTACAAATCTGCCCTATTTATTGTAAAGTTTATGACCACTTTTAAGAAAACCAATTTGGTTTTATAACTGTAACAAAAATGAAACAAAGACCATCCTACAGGCATCAATGGCCACGTGTTCACTAAAAGGATGATTAATTCCATATGCTAATGCACAATTTCGGAGGGAAGGAGGCCGTATATTTGAGTGGCTGTTTAGCAGTAAATGCTTGAAAATCTTCAAAAATGCTTTTACTAATTTTTTTAAAAATTCGTTATAGAGAGACTAACTTCACTACATGAGGTTAATTTTACATGTAATTTTGTTTCAAGGTGCAATGTTTTGCAAAAAAATTCGTAATATAGAGAAATTCGTTAAATAGAAGTTCGTAATAGAGAAGTTCCACTGTACTTACTAAGAGAAATATATTTGTAAGATTTTATGTCATAGTTTCAGGTTTCCATTGCATTTGTACTGTGTATAACAATCCCTCATTTGCAAATTCAGCAGTATTAATGATTTATTGTTGTTGATTTTATAACCTTTATGAATAAATCATGGATAATTATTTTTTAAATTAGTACCAAAAAACTGATATTTTTGTATCAATACTGGGATTTGAATACTAGAAAAAACTGACCGGGATCCCGGAATCTCGGTATTGTAAGCCCTACTAGCAGCCTCCTAACAATATAAACTACTTTAAAAATAAGAGGTCCCAAATCAATCTATCACAATTTTTAATTAAAAAAACACATTAGATAAGTAGTTACATAAAAATTGCTATGAAACTTTTAAAAACTAAATCAGACAAGTAATTAATGATACTTTTTTTTCCAGAAAATTCTATTATATTTTTATTACCATGCACTGTGATTGACCATTTGCCAACTCCTGTTTGAAACTATGGCACTGATATGGTATTATCATATGATATTACCTTCTATGGCACTGATATGGCATTACCTTCCTATACTAAATAGGAAGGATCATACAAGTATACGGTTAACACAAGTCCATTTAGCAATTTTATTCCTAATAAATAACATTTAACAAATTTTTAGCTGGGAAGTAATATAAAACATGTGTATTTTATAGGAAAAACTTTAAAGCATGGTGATTAGATGTAGTACTATCATGAAACATAGTCTTTTAGTCACTAGGAACTTGACTATATATTTAGTCAAGTTCCTAGTGACTAATATTTAGAGTACATATTGAGGTGTTTTCAGTAAAATTCTTAATTCCAAAATTACGTGATATAAGAGTGTTTATTTCATAATAATGGTTAACCAAGTAGCTTTTTTGATCCAAATTATTAGAAACAAACTTTGACATAGTCAGAACCCAAAAACTATCACTCCTGCTATGATACAGAAATAAGAAATTAAACTACATCCAATCCTTGTGATGTATAATAAAAATACCCAAAAAACATTTATGCATTTATACATTCATACTGACTGGACAATTGAGCCATACATACCTCTCATCAGAGAAAGAAGCGTAGGAGGTTGCAAGCAGTGTTTCATTTACAAGGAGTAGTGATGAATCTCCAGCAGCAGGTTCATGTATATATCCAGTGCTATCTGACAAAAGGCCTTCCGGTTCTTCTAAACCACTGCACTGAATTTCTTCCCTAATAAACTGAGTTAAGAGTTCTCTACTTTCTATGTTTACTTCTTCTTCAGTTTGTTCTGTAAATGTGACAGGCCGTGAAAGCACTCTCATGAAAGATTGCTGTCTTGAACTGGCAAGTTCTTGATAATTTTGGTCACCTGAATGTGACTGATTATAGGGAGGCATCATAGTTTTTTTTTTTTCCTATACAAAGCTAAAAAAACTGAAAAGGAAATTAATGAATAAACCAAATCTTTGAATTAAGAAGACAATTTAATCTTAATTTTCCGAATTCTCCATTATATCCAACTTTGGTTAGAACTAATGAAACAGAAATCTAAAATTTTATTTATCAAAGTATAAGAACTCAACAGGACCAATGAAATTAAAAGGTTGCAAATTATAGAAGTTTACTCCTAATGGTACTGCACATGAGAACTAACAATTAATTTACTCTCACATTATTATTACTATTATATCATTTTGTTTAAAACTACAAGCAAGCTAAAATTACTGGCAATGGTTCTTAATTCTTGTAATTTACATTATAATATAATTCAATGTCTGAAGTACTTGAGAGAGAGAGAGAGAGAGAGAGAGAACCTTTATTAATTACTGGATATTTAGAATAAAATTTAAATTATACAAAAATTAATAAAATTAAAATTTCTATTCAAACATTTGTTCTCTCTGTGGCTGTGGTCCTCAAATCCAGAGAATCAGGACCATTCAAGGGATGGCTGAAGGTATCAAAAGGAAGCAAGATTCCTGATCTGATTATCAGCAGCAACTCTTCATGCATTAAGAATTTGCATGTAAAGGCAGGCCCTACTGTGTCGCAGTGATCACAGCGTGTTGATGTGGGATTTACTTAAAGGTGTAATCAAGGGTAAAGGGAAGGTTTTTTTGTTTCGTTAAGGAGATCACAGTGGCCTCAGACAGTTTTTAAATTCTATACAGTGGGATTAACACGTTGACTGCCAAGGCTTATTTGGGTAAACTGGTCTCCGATGTCAATTTGAGTTAGGCATGTTAAATTATTCAAAACCCAAATTATAATATATATTCATCACCAAAACTTGTAAAAAAAAAGCATCGTGAATTATCTGGTAGTTTGTGTATGTAATAGAAAATTCTTCACAGCAGCCAACTACGGGTTAACTCGATTAAATCAGATGTGTTGTAACTTGAAGAATTCTCTGTATACGAATCTGTGCTGTGCGTAAATCAGCTGCAGTGAAACACTTTGCCATGACGTTGTATTTAATACTTTGTTACATACTAAAAAGAACCTAAAACATGGATAAGAAGAGACCACTGACCGAAGAAGAGCTTGAGCTCTATGCTAATATGAGTGACTCAGAATTTGAAGAGCTTTTTGACAGTCGGATCAAATGCTTTCATATTATTCAGCGCTAAGGAAAACCATCAGATGTCAGAAAAAAAACTGCATTACATATTATAGAAATATATATACTACCATTAAATATTGACAAAAGTTAAATTATAATAAAGTAAATAAATAAATGAGCATTCATTAGAGGCAGCGACTCACAATTCCTCCATATGAAGCCAAAATATATTTTAAATTAAATAAAATAAAACATAAGCCAGTAGTAAGGCAAAAACTGTAGAGCGAAAATTAACATAAAAATAACCAAATAAACGAACAGACGGAAAAGAAGAATAAAAGTTAGACATAAATAATAGCCCAGAAACCCCTATATAATTTCGAACTTTAAATCCAATTAACATGACATATATAAAATTTAGAATAATGCCAATTACATATTAATTTAGTGGTCCCTCCCGAGAGGTACCAGTTCCAAAAGACGTGAAATATCACCAAAAAAGGGGGTTAAAGGAACTACTAAAAGATAACAAAATCAGAATAAATTAAAATAAAATAAAATAGACTGACCATCATGCCCCATATCGACAGAGGACCACGAGGCCAATAATGGTCATGGAATCGCTGCATTTCAATCCCTATACAAATCGTCGCAATGGTGAAAAGATTGAGTACCAAATCACCCTTCCTCCTCTAATCGATCCTCCAATGCAGAGGATTTGCACAGCGGTGGTCCTTATGCAGCAAAAAATAAATTATAGAAGGGGTTTCTGGGCTATTATTTATGTCTAACTTTTATTCTTCTTTTCCGTTTGTTCGTTTATTTGGTTATTTTTATGTTAATTTTCGCTCTACAGTTTTTGCCATACTACTGGCTTATGTTTTATTTTATTTAATTTAAAAAAAAAATATATATATATACACAGTAATACCCCGACTTACGCGAACTCAGAGTTACGCGGTTCTTGATTTTTTCGTTTGGTGTATATCTAAAATTAGCTTACCAGTGATTTGGAAGTCAAATCATAAAGCTTGAGTGACAGCTTCCATTTTTGAGGACTGGTTTGGTCACCACTTCATACCCGAAGTCGAACGTTATTGCAAGTCTAAACAGATTCCATTTAAAGTGATGCTTCTTATTAACAATGCACCCGGTTACCCTCCTGCCACCCTAATTAATTTCAACCCACGTGTGAAAGTTTTTTGCCTCCAAACACAACCAGCTTGCTTCAACCGATGGACCAGGGAGTCATCCAAACATTCAAGGCTTACTACACGAGGCCTTCGTTTGCACGTCTGAATGAAACTATGAGACAAAATAATGAGATATCTGTTAAAGACTTTTAGAAACAATTCAATGTTTTAGATGCCGTAAGAATCATTGAAGAATCTTGGGATGAAATTCACAAAAAAACATTGAATGGTGTCTGGAAGAAACTTTGTCCATTTTTTTTTTAAAAAACGAGACGAAAACAACACCAGAAACTGATCATGTCGCTCATGTGATAGAAGTAGTTGTTAATCTTGCCAGGCAATTAGATTTGGAAGTCAATGGTGATGATGTCAACAAGCTGTTGGATTCACATAGTCAGGAGCTGACAATGAATGAGCTCATAGAGATGCGTGAGCAAAACGTCACTGAAATATCCGACACTTCAGACCCAGTTCCACCAGAAAAGCACATGACAATTGCAAGTTTGACAGAAGGTCTCAGCTCAATTGAAAAGGGCTTAAAAATTTTAGAACACAGACTCCAACGAAGAAAGTGTTATAGCTACAAAGCAAGGAATAAACAAATTATTAGCTTGCTACGAAGAAATTCTGCGTGAAAAAAAGAAGGCGCTGTGTCGTCAGACGAATTTGTTAGATTTTATGAAGACACCGAAATAACTTTTTTACGTAACTCATTTATTTTTTTAATACATATTTTGTATAAATAACTGCAATTTTATTAAATATTTTTCTTCTAAACTAGTGTTTTTGTTAGTCCTTGGTCCCAATTAAAAAAAAATTATATGTATTTATATGCAAAGTTGTACCCCGACTTACGCGAATTCGACTTAAGCGATTTTCATCGTACCCACCTATCGCGTAACTTCAGGGCATAACACATACACCCTTTTCCGTAAAGTTACGGGTTTCTCTGAATTTTGGACATATTAAGGTGGAACCCGTAACTTGACGGGTTCCACCCGTTTAAAAAATTCTAAACGTTCCAAAGAAGATTAGGTCTGAATGTAAAATTCATTATTTAGAATTTCAGTTGGCTATACCACCAACTGAAAAATTCCACGCCCGACTAAGCCGTGTCGAGTATGTATGAGAAATAAAAAACGCCACGGAACACGTTATTATTGTCCAGTGTGCTAAGAGAATCTAGCTCTTTATGTGAAGAAAATATTTCTTTTTGTGAATAAATTCTCTTTTCTAATGCCATGGTTGACTTTTCATTCTTATCCCAGAAGCCAACTATCCATCAGCTGCACATATTTGTTACGAATATACTCATAGCTGCGCCTGAAAGGCAAGTCATACCAATCCGAGTTAACTCGTAGTCGCTGTCCTGGGCCAGATCGCCAAGTACGAATTAACTCGTAGTCAGCATTCAACATGTTAACTGATGATGTTACCATCAGCCAATTCTAAATGGGAAGCATTGAAGGAATTAATCAAGGAAGCTACTAGGCTTTTGATACCAACTAAGAAATACTGTTCAAGGTTAAGGCCTAAATGGATGTCAGATAGATAAACTGATGAGACTTGTGGATATACAAATTAATCAGGTGATACAGAAGCCTATGGTAAATAAAAACTACTCTGTACTCAAGTCATAAAGGAGGTTAGGCAAGCTAAGGCAGAATATGAGTCTTCTCATATCCTGCCTTAGCTTGCCTCTCATATCCTGCCTTAGCTAGCAAAGACTTCTTTACTTATAAGAGGAGACAGAAGGGGCTTAATTGCACTGGTCAACTTGATGTCGATGGTTTTACTGTTGACAATCCTGTTTAAGTTGCTGAAAAACGGAATAGGTATTCACACGGGAAGGATTCTTTAGGGAAGAGGCTGCCAAGAGATTATCAACACTAACAGGGAGCTTAGATTTTATGATAACTGAGAGGAAAGTGGAAGAGATATTGAAGATAAAGTGGGGGGGGGGGAACATAGGATGGATGGGATCTATCCAGTTACATTAAGGGAGACAGCAAAGGAGGTAAGCAAAACCATAGCCATAATTATGAAAACACCTCTGGTTTCAGAGGAGGTCCCCTATGTACTAGAGATTTGCAAATATATCCCTAATTCACAAAGGAGGATCAAAAGATGACAGGAGTAATTACAGATCTGTTAGCATAATGTCTATTCCAGGAAAAATAATGGAGTTCCTGATTAGAGAAGTAAAGCATCCTGCTTTACTTCTCTAATCAGGATCATGTCAGGAATGCAATTATACTGTAATCACAGCATGGATTTGTTAATGGGAGATATTGTCTGACAAATTTTATTGGATTTTATGATGCAGTAAGAAAAGAACTGGATGCAAAAAATAATTTCGATACCATATGCAGTCGAACCTCTCTTTAATGAACTTCCATATAGCGAATTTTTTTGATTTCCCCTTGGTCATTACATTGAAAATAGTTTCTGTATAGCAAAGAAAATTTCCATAAACAAAATTATTTCGAGACACCTGGGTATGCACTCTGGCCTTTAGGCAATAGAGCTGATTCTGCAGAAAGCAGGAATTAAGATCTGAAAGGATTAAGAATTAATCCCTTTAGATTTTAAGAGCTAAAACATTTCACACTTTAGTGGTACCCATAAAACCTATACACCCATCACCACCTTGTTTTTAAGGTGGCAGTGATACAACTGCATCTACTATACTGAGAAGTCGCACTGGTTAACTGCTATCTGTGTCCACAGCCATTAGCCAAGATTAAGGCATATTCCTGATGTGGATGTTGGCTCTGGTCTACCTGTTTTCTACTGTAAGCACCCTATTAGACAATTAGGAGAGAGAATGATTTTCCTTTATCCTGGAAATTTATCTGTCGTTTGGCAGAAATGAGTAATCTACACTCACTAAATTTCACCTGTCTTTATTTACATGATTGGTACAAGTGGTCCCTAAATCAGTTTTGTTTTAGCTACTGTGCAAGTAACCTTACAATGTCTAAGAGAAAATCCTTGAGTGTAGTGAAAAAAGTGGAAGTGCTTAATAGTGTAGATTAAGTTTGTCAACCATTCTGAAAAACTGTGTTTCAGTTTTCAAACTGTTTGAGGAAATGGAACCTAATTGAAAGTGTGCAAAATTATGCTTGTATGAAGTAGATTTTAAGTGGGTTTCGTTTGGCAGAAATGAGTAATCTACACTCACTAAATTTCACCTGTCTTTATTTACATGATTGGTACAAGTGGTCCCTAAATCAGTTTTGTTTTAGCTACTGTGCAAGTAACCTTACAATGTCTAAGAGAAAATCCTTGAGTGTAGTGAAAAAAGTGGAAGTGCTTAATAGTGTAGATTAAGTTTGTCAACCATTCTGAAAAACCGTGTTTCAGTTTTCAAACTGTTTGAGGAAATGGAACCTAATTGAAAGTGTGCAAAATTATGCTTGTATGAAGTAGATTTTAAGTGGGTGAAGCTGATTCGAGACCAAAACATGCCGATATCAGGTTCATTAATAAAAAAAGAGGCTATAGAGTATGCATCTTTTCTGAGGCATAAAACATTCCAAGCCAGTTATGGTTGGCTGGACAAACATATTCAATGCTGATGAAACAGGTCTATTTTTTAAATGTTCACTTAACAAGACACTGACTGTTAAAGGCGATAATAGGTAGTAAAAATAGTAAAGAGAGAATTAGTCTTAGCTGGTGCAAATATGGCTGGTAATGAAAAAACTGAAGCTTTTGGTAACAGGCAAAGTAAACAACTCCAATGTTTCAAAGGAGAAAAGTTGTAGAGTTGTTGGACTACAACAAAAAAATCTTGGATTACAAATGAAATTTTTGAACAGTGATTGTTAAATTTCGATAGGAGATGACAAAAGAAAACAGAAAAATCACGTTGATTGTCAACAATTGCCTACCAACTTTCATTCAGTAATTTTGAAACTTACAAGTGTGAAGCTTGTTTTCTTCCCGAATACCCTGTCTCAACTACAGCCAATGGACCAAGACATTATCAAGAATTTGAAAATGCACTACCTGGAAAAAAAAATATATATATATACTGAGAATAGAAACCAACCAACCTATAGATTCTGTTATAGATTCGCAGATGTGCATATCAGTTGGGGAAAGTGTGGAGTCAAGATGTGACAGAAACAACGATTAAGAATTGTTTTGCAAAAGCAGATTTTGTTAAAATGCCAATTAACAGCAATGAGAGGGATAAACTGGTACCAAGTCATTGAGCAATCTTGGGAAGAACTCCAAGTGAGAGGTTTGATCAGTGGAGAAAATTGTTCTTGATGAAATTTTAGTAGTTGATAATGACGTCAGAATATCCATATGACTGCAAGTTTGGAGTGTATTCAAAGAAGCAGTGACAATATTGGCATGAGTTGGATGAAAACGAAGGCAACTAGGGCAATATTAAAACTTCCAAACATGAAATGTTGCCAGAAAATATATTTGAGCATTTAAACAAATGCGAAAATTTTTATGGTCAAGGTACAACAAAAAATAACCAAATATTTTACGACATAATGCTGAAAAGTGTACTAATATATTGTCCACATCATGTAATTAGTCATTTCTTAATATGTAGGTATTAATAAATTAATTGTTTAAAATGTTAGAAAATTTATTCATTCCCATTTATTTCTGATTTATTTCCCACCTTTTACTATATTTTTGAATGTTGAATTACAGTATTTTTCATTGTTGAATTGTTGGTATGTCATATTTTTATATAATGAAATTCCTGTTTAATGAATTTTTTCAAGCTAATGATCGATTTCGTTATATAAACGTCCAGCTCTACTTAAATTTCAAGGAAGGCCTCTGATACTGTTCCACATAAAAAACTAGTATATAAATTGGAGCAATATGGCATTAAGGGCAAGTTACTGCTATGGATAAAGAGATGACTGGGTGGAAGAAGACAAGAGTGGTTATTAATGGCTCTTCGTGGACTAATGTCATTAGTGGTGTGACCCAGGATTCAGTGCTAGGCCCATTGGTGTTTTCTATATTTATTAATAATATTGATAAAAGTATATCAGGCTTAACATCTAAGTTAACAGATGATACAAAGGTTGGCAAGGTGGTTAATGGGAATAATCAAGATAAACTACTGCAACAAGATCTATAAAAATTTATGCAGATTGGCCAAAAAATGGCAGTTGAAGTTTAACAAAATAAAAAAGACCTGGGGATAATTGTGCTGTCAAATATGAAATTTTCTGAGTAGTGCAGGAAGTCTGCCAGGAAAGTTCATGGGGATTTTTCAACAATACACATGAAGTCTGCTAGCAGGGATAAGGAGGTGATTATCCCCTCATACAAGGATATCTTGAATATTCACACAGGCCTGGAGGTCTCATTTTAGGAAGAACATAGAACTGCTGGACCAGGTACAGAAAAAAACCAATGAGATTGTTGAGGGGAACAAAAGAGTGGTCTTACCATAAAAATCTTCAAAATTTGCAAATTGCCACCCCTTGAGACTAGGAACTTGCAAGATGATTTGATTGAGTCATTTAAAATTTTGAATGGATTGAGTAAGCTCAATGCATTCAAAATTTCCTATCTGATTCACCAAATCTGATAGGAAAGTGCATCTTCTATGCTGTGGGGGTTCTGTCAGTGGCGCACACTTTCCCAGCAGGGACAAGGAAGTGATTATTCCATTGTATAAGGCAATGGTTAGTCCACACCTTCAGTACTCCACACAAGTCTGGAAGCCTCATTTTAAATAAGATATGGATCTCTTAAAACACATACAGATAATAGCAACCAGATTAATCAAGAACACAAAGGGGTATTCTTACCACACAAGACTTCAGCTTTGCCAATTGCAGTGCCTGCAAGTAGACCTGTTTGAAGTTTTTAAGTGTTAATGTCTTTAAACAGATTGAGTAAACTTGATATTCTTACTCTTTCTCAGACAACACACTCAAAAGATATTAACTTTAACTGAAAAAATAAAAAAATAAGATAGTTGCAGTATGGATTTCAAAATGCTTCTAGCCAGAGTAATTGATTGTTGGAACAACTACCACCTGGTGTTGTGTGAGTGGGTAGTTTGAATATATTTAATGAAAAATGTATAATATTATACATAATTTTATGTATAATATTATACATATTATTAGATGGGATGGACAGATGAGGTGGGTAGTTCATTTTCATTTTTTGGCTGATGCTCTATAAGCACTGCATCATTTGTCACTATTACTAATAATAATTATCAATATGGCAAGCCCAGGAGATAGCAGAATTGAAGGAACAGAAAGCGAAAAAAATTTACAAAATATTTACAAATTGAAGTCCAGCACCTATTGGAGAAGAAAGCAACTGTTATTCTAAGGCGGCGTTTCCCAGATATTTTAAGTCACGGAACGTTTTTCATCTCAACATATTCATGGAACACAAATTTAGCGAGAGCCAAAGAAGTGTTGCTAATATTTTATTACATATGTTGCACTGAGCACCAGGAGCATCTTTATTTTTAATAAATCTTTATTTTAAATAAAAACCAGGGTATGTATTCCAGGGGCAAAAGTTGACTTTGTGAAGCATATATCATCTTTTAAGGGCACAAAGGATGATATTCTTGTACACATTGGCACAAATGACATTAAGAGTAGGAGATCTGCAGATTTACTTAACAAGTAAAGCACTTCCTAATTAATCTCACAAATATACGTGGTCTCAATTCTAATCTCAACGATGTCCATTTCCACTTGCAGTCTGCCAAACCCCATGTACTTTTTCTGACAGAATCTCAGTTTTCTGTTGATTCAACTACTGCTCATCTCAGATGCCCAAATTATTCGCTGTATGATTCCTTTCGCCTCAAAGGTGGTACTTGTGCATATGTCCATTCTGATATTCCCTGTCAGAGACTTGGCAATTTGGAATCTCCTCTCTTTGATCTTCTCTGGCTTAAAATCTCTCTACCTCATTGTGTCAAATTCATCTGTTGTCTCTATCGTTCTCCCAACTCCACTAATCACTTGGAGCTCTTTGACTTCCTCTCTTTGCAACTTGACTTTCTCCAGTCCAACTTTCCTAACAGTGAGGTAATTTTCCTTGGTGATTTTAATGTTCACAACTCCAGCTGGCTTCCATTTTCTAGTCACACCGACCCAGCAGGTCGAGATGCTGAGGCTTTTGCAATTACTAATGACCAAGCACAGATTGTTCATTTACCTACAAGAATACGGGCCAATCCTAATCATACAGCCAATACGCTTAATCTTTTTCTCACAAACAACCCTTCTAAGTACACGGTCAAAGTGAGAGGTCCTTTAACCACTTCAGATCACAACTTGGTGATTGTCTCTTCTCCAATGGTACCTTTATCTCATGGCTATTCCCAACCTCGTGTTGTTTGGCATTACAAGAATGCAAAATGGGATAACCTGCAAGATTCCTTTTCTTTTCCTTGGTCAGATTACTGTTTCAAAACTTCTAATGTCAACGTTTGCTCAGATCGTGTCAGTGAAATTATTCTTGCAGGAATGGAATCCTTTATCCCACACTCCACTTTAAAATCTCGTCCTTTATCTAAACCTTGGTTTTCCAATAAATGTGCTAAGGCTGTTCAAGAGAAGAATGTTGCATATCGTAATTGGCTTGTTTCTAATTCTTCAGTTTCATTTTCTGCCTACACCAAAGCTCGCAACAATTGTAAAGCAGCTATTAATCAATCCAAACTACAGTTTGAACAGGCTAAGAGTAGAAAACTTGCTTCTTGCCCTAATGGTAGCCGACCATTCTGGTCTCTTGCCAAAGCTATTGGCCGCAACTTTTGCCCATCTCTGCTCCCACCTCTGTCCAAACCAAATGGTTCTGTTGTCACTTCAGCCAAAGATAAAGCTGACCTGCTAGCATCCCATTTTTCTTCCAGCTCATGTATTAATGATCTTGGTAAAACACCTCCCACCATTCCCAACACGCTCCATTCAATGCCTCCTGTGGTCTTCCGTCAAAAGGATATCAGAGGGATTTTAATGAATCTTGATGCTAAGAAAGCTCCAGGTCCTGATGGTATTTCTCCACTTGTTCTCAAAACCTGTGCTCCTGAACTTACTCCTATTCTTTGCCACCTTTTTTCACTTTCTTATTCCAAAGGTGTTTTTCCTTCTGCTTGGAAATTTTCTCATATCCAGCCAGTTCCTAAAAAGGGTGACAAATCCCTCCCATCCAATTATTGTCCCATTGGAATTACTTCTACTCTTTCTAAAGTAATGGAGAAATCAATTAACCGCCAACTCTTAAACTACCTAGAAACCTTCCGTCTGATTAACGATCGCCAGTATGGATTCCGTCAGTGTCGATCCACTGGTGATATTCTGGCTTATGTTACCCATTTATGGACTAATTCAATGGAAAGGTTTGGTGAAACACAAGTAGTTGCTCTTGACATCTCAAAGGCTTTTGATTGTGTTTGGCATAAAGGACTTCTAAACAAGCTTCCATCTTATGGTTTGCCAACTATTTTAAGTAATTGGTTATCCAGTTTTCTCTCTGATCGCTCACTGAGGGTGATGGAAGATGGCTCTCTGTCTTCTAACTTCTCCACTAATGCCAGTGTCCCCCAAGGTTCAGTTCTTTCCCCCACTCTTTTCCTCTTGTATATTAATGACCTTCTTCCATTGACTGGAAATGCTATCCATAGTTTTGCCGATGATAGCACATTGCGTTCCACTTTCCATTTTGAGAAACCCTGTCCTGCTCAATCAGCTTCAACTTCTCGAAAATCTGCTACCAATTCCTTAAATGCCGATCTTCAGGTAATTCTCCAGTGGGGCAAAGACAACTTAGTTGATTTCAACCCTTCTAAAACTCAGTTTTGTCTTATATCTCGCAAAAAGGATTCTTCTGCTCCTATGCTTTTCTTTAGTGACACTCCGATTTCTAGGCAAAATGATATATCTCTTTTGGGGATTACCCTGACTTCTAATCTCTCTCTCTTGGCAGAAGCACATTACAAATATTGCTTCTTCTGCATCTAAAAAATTGGTTTTCTCTTTCGCTCTCGGCGTTACTTTTCTTCCAAACAGCTGCTCAACCTGTATGAATCGCAAATCCGCCCTGCCATGGAATATTGTTCCCACATCTGGGGTGGTGCCCCCAAAACCTCTCTCAGGCTTCTTGATTCCATTCAGAAGAGGGCAGTTAGGTTAATTAATAATTCATCTCTAACAGAGTCTCTCCACTCGCTTTCTCACAGACATACTGTTTCTGCTGCATGCCTCTTCTGCAGATACTTCCATGGGCACTGTTCTTCTGAATTGGCATGTATAATTCCCGCTCTCTCTTTCAAAAGAATCCGAACACGTGCCACCACCAGCCAACATCCATTTACTGTCCAACTTCAAACCCATAGAACCAACTTTTCATCTTCCTCATTTATTCATTCAACTGCCATTTTCTGGAACAACCTTCCTTCATACGTATTGTCTGAAAATTACAATCTACAGAAGTTCAAGTCCAATGTCAACAAATATCTTCTTTCGTCTTCTCAACCTCCAACCCAAGCATGGTACTAAGTACTATAGGTTCTAATACTTCTCATGTTTGGGGTTCACAAAAAAAAAAAAAAAAAAAAAAGTACAGGTCAATGTTGCAAAAAAGTCATGAGTTAGGGTTAAATTTGAAAGTGTCTGCAATTCTGCCCAGACATGATAAGAGGGGGGTACATGATGAGCCTTATCAATCAATTCGGACTTGGAGGGAATGTGCAAAGCTCAAGGGGTAGAATTTTTTTTCAGCCTGGTCTGTACTTGTTAACAGGAGAGACTGCTTCTACAGGGATGGAATACACTTAAATAGAAAGGGTGGAAGAATATCTGCTGATGCTATCGAGGCAGTGTTAGGTGGGTCGCAAAACTGCTAGCTTGGGTGGGGGGATTCACAGACTAAAAGGTTAAAAGTAGCCGTAGGCAGAGGGGAAGGTGATTCTTGCACTACTTCTATTAGAATAAGCAGTGGCCTTGAGTGAGGGATGCTGGGGGTTTCAGGGACTGATGGCAGTCATCGTGAAACAGGCGGGTATATGGGATGTGTTAGGGTAACTAAGAATAAGTGCAAGTATACCAATGCTAGAAGTATACTGAATAAATTTTATGAATTTGAAGTGTTGGTCAAGACATCAAAGGTGAATATTGTTGGGATATCAGAGACATGGTGTCACACAGACATAAGCAGTGCAGAATTGGAATTTGGGAGTACAATGTATACAGAAAGGATAGGAAGTGAGGAGGGGATTTTGTAGTTAATTAAGAAAAACATAAAATCAAAAGAAGTGCATCCAGTTGATATAGATGGAGAGTGCACTGTTCAGTCAGTTTGGTGCGACATAAGCACCGTGAAGGCAAAAATAAGAGTAGGAGTGTGTTATAGGCCTAATGACTCGAATGAGTACAATGAACAATTGTACAGAGAAATAGAGTGGGCCAGTAAATCAGAATGTCTTATAATGGGGATTTTAACTTCCCAGATATTGATTGGAACTTGTGGGTTGGTCACTCGCACACTAGTAAGACTTTTGTAGATTTATTAGATGATTGTTTTCTGCAGCAGCATGTTCGAGAGGCAACCAGAGAGGGTTGATCTGGTTATCAGCAGAGATCATTCGTGTATTAAGAATCTGCAGATAAAGGAACCACTGAGTGGCAGTGATCACAGTGTACTGATGTGAGATTTACTTAAAGATATAATTAACATCAGGGGTAAAGGAAAGGGTTTTTGCTTCTGTAAAGGTGACTACAGTGGTCTCAGACAGTTTTTAAATTCTGTACAGTGGGATCAACTGATGATATTACCAACAGCAAATTCTAAGTGAAATTCCAAGCATTCAAGGAATTAATCGTGGCAGCTACTAAAAGTTTCATACCTATTTAGAAATATTGTTCAAGATTTAGGCCTAAATGAACTAATGAGACTTGTGGTAGAGAAGAAAAATGCATGGAATGCATTTAAATTATCAGGCAGATATAAGCTAGTCTGTAATCAAGTCACAAAGGAAGTTAAGCAGGAGAAGGCAGATTACAAGAAATCTTTGGTAAAGGATGCTAAGAAAAACAGCAAGGATTTCTTTACTTATATAAACTCTAAAAGGAAGGGGATGAATCTGATTTGTCCACTTGATATCGATGGTTCAAATGTTGATGATCCTGCTCAGGTAGCTAACAAACTGAATGAATATTTTGCATCTACATTCACACATGAGGAGTTATTAAGGATTGAGAATGCCAGAAGGTTATCAAATTGCAGCAGGGTGCTTAATGATTTTGTAACAAATAAGAGCAAAGTGGAGGAGAAATTGTTGAAGTTAAACATAAGAAAGGTACCTGGGGTGGATGGGATCTATCCAGTTATATTAAAGGAGGCGGCAAAGGAAGTAAGCAAACCCTTAGCCATAATTATGAAAGCATCCTTGGACTCAGTTCCCCACGGACTGGATATGTGCAAACGTAATTCACAAAGGGGGATCGAAGGGTGGCATGAGTAATTGCAGACCAATTAGTTTAACTTCTGTTGCGGGTAAAATAATGGAGTCACTGGTTAAAGATGCATTGCAGGATCATCTAGACAAGACTGCAGCAATAATTCTAACACAGCATAGGTTTGTTAAGGGAAAGCCTTGTCTGACAAATTTGATTGGATATTATCATGTGGTTACAAAGGAACTGGATGCAAAAAATAATTTTGATATCATATACTTGGATTTCAGGAAAGCTTTTGACACTGTTGCGCATGGAAGACTACTGTACAAATTGGAGCAGAATGGTATTAAGGGTAAGTTGCTACAATGGATAAAGTCACCCATTGATTACCACCCTCTGTCTTCTCCCACTTAATGGGAGAAGACAGAGGGTGGTAATCAATGGGTGCTGCTCTTCGTGGACTAATGTTATTAGTGGTGTCCCACAGGGTTCGGTGTTGGGTCCACTGTTGTTTTGTATATTTATCAATGATATTGATGAAGGTATATCAGGCTTAATGTCGAAATTTGCAGATGATACAAAGGTTGGCAGGGTTGTTAATGACAGTAATGGCAGTGTGCTACTGCAACAGGATCTAGGAAATTTGGGAAGATGGGCTGAGAAGTGGCAACTGAAGTTTAACATTGACAAATGCAAAGTACTGCATATGGGTAGAAGTAACTCCAGAGGAACGTACCAACTGTGTGGTACTACACTTATGGTGGTAGAAAATGAAAAAGACCTGGGAATAATTGTGCATCCTCAAACAGGCCTATGGGGCTGGAAAATTCCATATTCAAGAAAGTTAATACTCAAACACCAGCCAAGTAATTAAATATTTAATAAAATAAAATAAAGTAAGATGATACAGTAAACTGGACTATTACAATAAATACTAAAAGAAATAAAATCGTTTAAATCAGTTAAAAACTAACAATGCTAAAATCGTTAAAATACCGGAAATCCAAAGCTTTCGAAGACAGCTGTCTCCTTTCTCAACAGTGAAGCTTTCGGAGACAGCTTTCTCCGAAAGCTTCACTGGTATTTTAACTTATTTTAACGATTTTAGCAATGTTAGTTTTTAACTGTTTTAACAGATTTTATTTCTTTTAGTAATTATTGTAATAGTACAGTTTACTGAATCATCTTACTTTATTTTATTTTATTAAATATTTAATTACTTGGCTGGTGTTTGAGTATTAACTTTCTTGAATATAATAATTGTGCAGTCAGATATGAAGTTTTCTGAACAATGCAGACAGGCTGCAAGAGTAGGTCGTGGGGTTTTGTCAATGATATACAGGAATTTTGCTAGCAGGGAAAAGGAGGTGATTGTCCCTCTGTGTAAGGCAATGGTCAGGCCACACCTTGAGTACTGCGTACAGGTCTGGATGCCTCATTTTAAGAAGGATGTAGATTTGCTTCAGCGTGTACTACACTTAGTACACGCTTATACAGAGAAGGGCAGCAAGATTCGTGAGGGGAATAAAGGGATCTTCTTACCAAGAGAGGCTTAAGTTCTGCAAATTGCAGTGGCTGGAGACTAGGCACCTGCAAGGTGATCTGATTGAGGTGTATAAGGCCTTGAATGGGTTGAGCACACTGAATTCTGATGGGATTCTTACATTTGTTCAGATTACGAACCTAAGGTGGCATAAATTCAAATTGAGGAAAGACAGATATAGAATAGATGTGCGGAAATTTGCCTTTAGCCAGCGGGTGGTTAATTGCTGAAACAAACTTCCATCTGTCATTGTGGAAGTTGATAGGTTAAATAAATTTAAGGAGGAACTGGACAAACATTTAGAGGGAATGGTCATGTAATTTTTTTTTTTTTTTGACTGATGCTGCATATGCTCATACGCTTGCTTTCTTGCATCATATGCCACTATTACTATTTCCAACACATGTAAAGCCAAAATTGAAATAACTGTCATTATACTTTTGTTTTGGTCTTTTATTAGTTGGTTCCTGTTTTTTCACTTTGGATTTCTGGAGAACAAAAGGCTGCGATTGTTCATTCTCACTTTGAAGTGTAACAATATTGTGTTAGTTTTCATTGAAGCAAAGTACTTTGCTTCTCGTTTTAAAGTTTCTTTTTTCAACCACCAATCCATGATCACATATTTTAATAAAATTTCAAAATATTAATAATTAACGAAAAAAAATTTATACAAGGAAGTGAGTTTAGTTATGATATCAGTTCGCTTCCTCCTCTCCTTTAACCCATGTACTCCAGGCTAAATCGCATACGAATGGTATACTAGATCACCATTGTAGGTGTCATTACCTCTACACATACTTCTCTATGCAATAGCATGCCAAAATAAAGTGTTCCACGGTCTATTTGATTATTAGTCTATGCCAGTATATTAATAACTGAAAAAAAAATTATGTCAAATATTATAATGATACAAAAGTGGTGTAAGCTACAAATATGCAAAATTTATTGATGTTATTTTATTTTTTTAATTATTAATTATGCTTTTTCGCGGAACACTTGTTCAGATCTCATGGAACGCAGTTTGAAAAATTCTGTTCGAGAGCGTGACTGGAGCACTGGGTGACATTCCAAGAGATTTGGGAAAACATCTGGATGAAATTAGTATAGAATGATAACTTGGCAGAAAATGCAATACTACTCAGTGCTACATTTTATGATGATAATACTTGTTGACGCTTAGATCCTTTGTTAGAATCCAAATCAGCGATGGACCATAAATTCCAATTGCAACAGGTGGATTACAATTACTATGAATAATAATAACAACATTTTTTGGATTGTTCACAAAACCAGGAGAGTTGCCATTGTCAAAAACACAGAATATGAAAATCACTTTAGAAGTAAATGCCAGTTAACAGGACAGCACCACATACATGTCTAAACACATCTGTACCTGTAATTCACAAAGGAAATAGGACACATTGCATATGCATGGAATGTGTATTTAAGAAAACAAAACAATTCCTCTTTGCTGCATTATGTCGCAGAGGGTGGATGTCACATGACTCATTCTCCTTTCTAGCTGTAATGTTATGATTGTGGGTTCTTTTCCTCTCCAGCTGCCACAGAACTGTTTCCTTTCATGTACTGGTAGACTGATGGGTTTCTTGATGTGAGTTAACCTGTGCAATGTCCTTACACAGTTTAACTCGCATCACAGTATTCAAGAAATACCACCAGTCATCATAATGGATCCAGCAATAGACACCAAGCCACTGACATGAACTGTAGATTCCTTTAGGGCAGCTTAGTGTCTGTTGCTGGATCCATCATAGTTGCTGATGGTGACCCTGCCAGAGTTTCTATCAACTGTTTTTAGCAATTCATTTGGATGTGGAATGGTTCAAGAAAGTCCTTCCTCTTTTGGTGGTGTGCAATATGGATCCAACAAGAACACGTTAACTCTATGCAACAAAATATTCAGGAAAATCTTCATTACTCTACTACAGCACTGGAAACACTCTCATGTAGAAGACAAAGCAGAATAACAATCGCAAAAATGAGTCACATGACTTGCCTTCTCCATCTTCAACACTCAGCCTGCAGCAAAGAGGAACCAGCTGATCCATAAGGACTCCTCAGCATCTAATCAAGAACATGACATCTGATCACCTGATCTCTTTGTCTTGGCACTGTTTCTTCCCTAGTCTCCTCATTCTCTTTAGCTTCTTTGTGCCTGGCAGGGTGTAATCAGAGGATTATGTAGTTATGTAAACAAGTTTTTTTTTTTTTTAATTATTTATACACAGAACAAGGAACCATAGTTTTCAAAAACATTTGGAATATGAATACTGTACTGTACTGTACAGTTAATAATTAATTAAACTGTCCAAATTATGTTTATGCAGAATTCTGACAATTTATTAATCACATCTTATTAACTCCTGCATTTACTATCACATCTTATTAAATCCTACATTTACTATGATGTCAATGAACTCCTGCATTTATTATCATGTCCATCAATTCCTGAATTTATTATCTCGTCCAACTCTCTTATTCTGTATGTCTCTGATTTCACCACTTCAGGCCTGGAGGAGTCCTTATATGAATTATTGACAGAAAAATTCTGTCAATAATTCATAATTTTTCTGATACAAAATATGAATTATATATCAGAAAAATTCCTTACCCCTGCCCTCAGCTCTTTTCACAAGCAATTTCTCATACTCTAATTTTGTTTTCTTACCTGAACTGCAGTACTATTACACATCTGTTTATAATTTTTTTACATAGCAGTGTGTCTTGCTATGATCTGCAAATATCCTTCCTTCTTTAGCTATAAAAAAAAAAAAGTAAAGTGCAGCCATTATCAACCCACTGCAGGATGGAAGCCTCCTCAACAATTCATGCTGAGGGAAATGGACCATAATCTGCCACGCTGGTCCAGTGCGGGTTGGCAGATCGACCGTATTCAGCAGTCAGGGGCTTGAACCCCGGTCTACTCAAAGAGCGTATGCTACTGCACTCCCGCTCCTGCCCACTCGGCTACGGAGGCCGGTATGTAAGCCCTCAACTCACATGTCATCAATTTTAGCATCCTTCTTTTATGATACTCTACCATTGTAAAAATATATTGTTTGTGGTGTCCATTATAACTCATTTAAATGTCTCCCACAGAGAACTAATACTCAGAGATATGAAATTATCACCCCAGCTGATAAAATGCAATAAGTTCCTAAACCTGCTAAAGTCTCTTCCAGTAACAGCAAATTTTTGTATGGTTGCAGTGGAAAAATCAATTTTGCCCTCCTCCTTCATTAATTTTACTGGTTCAATATAAAAAAATTGTAGGGCATTTAGGGTCCCAGTGCACTGCACCAATTCATTATATGTAGGATATGCCTCCCTCTTAAAAATGAAACCCTCATCTTTGTCTCTGGCTACTAAAACTTCCTTTGTCATTACTGTAACATTGTGGTTGCTTCTTGCTCATATTTCTTGCCCTGTCATATCTTTGACAGGGCAAGAACATCACTGAACATCAAATTGAAATAAGTAACATAATAATAAGTAACAATAATAAAATAAGTGATCTAGAAACTCATCCTACTTGAGGTATTGCTTGACCATGAATTCTAATCAATAAGGGGTAATTAAAGTTATCCATAAGGCATCCATCCTTGCACGCCCATCCAAGTTACCTGAAGAGATTTTTTATCATTAAGTCTGTGGCATACCCTGACTTTCAACAATACATCATTCACAAAGACAACTCACACCACAGTGATTCTAGATCCAACTGGGCTTCGCTCCTTTGGATCCACTTTTGGTAAGAACATAACCCCACACCTCCTACATACTTCTCTATTTATCCTTAGTACAGTAAGTCTTACATAAATTTTTTCACTCAACTTTTTTTTTTTCTTAGGATGGTAAATTTAAAACAGTAAAAAAAAAAAAAAAAATAAATAAATAAAATAAAAAAATAGGCACAATAAAGAAGAACATGGCATGCACAGATGAGGTACGGAATAACAAGCTTAAAAAATAGGAATGAAGAGAAGATTCTGAAAATTTTATATATGACTATTTTTTTTTTATATATGACTGAAGATTTCATGTGAGGGGGGCACACATTTCACCATAAGTAAAAACTCACAGAATTCCAGCTATTAGTATTATTATTGTAAATGCAGTAAGATTGAATTTACTACCCATTTATAATGAATTGCACTAAAGAAAAGCCCAATAAACCAAAAGTACAAATTGTTTTTATTGTTTTATGGTTGTGACCTCCAGAAATGTGCTTTAGCAAAATGTGAGCTCGCGTAAGGTGATAATTATTATTTTTAATTAACGTCTTTTTATTTCCACATCAATGGGTACCCCTGGAACAGCCTGGTTTGGCTAGAAGGGTGTACATTATAAATATTCAAGGCGATTACACTGATTGAATTAAAAGACAGGAAAACATTGTATTTACAGGTAAGCTAACAAAGAATATAGCACTGAAGTTTCAAAACTGTGAAAGTGGTTCTAGTTTATATGCTTCTTTCAGGGTGATCAGTAGTGTTTCTGAGGGAGTTATATGGTCCGAATGTATTCAACGGAAACACTGATCCTAGGTATTGCACTGCACCGGGTTCATTCGATGGCCCGAGGGTTTGTTGTCACTTACCATATGTCAGGTGAATCCATTTGGCCACAAAGGAGTTGTGCCAAAGCGTGCAGATTCCTTTCCTTGATGGTTTCCCATGGTTTCATGCTGAGGTTTGAGTACAGCATGCTCTGAGAGATGGTAAAAGGGTGCCCTGTTTAACCATCTCAGGAGCCAATACTCTGTCCCAAGAAATCTTTTGAGTTGAGCAGAAGAGACCCCTGATCAAAGCACAGATACATAGAGCAGTATTTCCACCTTAACCCTGTGAAGTTCTTTCAGAAAATTTCATTTTGACTGTTATCATGGTGCCGACTAAGAGAATAAGTGACATTGGTACTAGTAAATCTACCAAGAAAAGGAAAGCGATCAATTTGAATAAGAAAATTAAAATAATAAGGATGTATGAAAATTGTCAAATATTAACAAGTATCGCGCGGAATTTAGATTTGTCAGTATCAACAGTGAACACAATAATAAAGGACAAAGACAGAATACAAGAAGCAGTGAAGGGTCCACACCAATGAAGTCAATTATAATTACCAAGGGTATGAAATGCATACGGTATCAGTTTTTATAGTACAATAACATGCATTTTTTTCCCCTTTTGTTTTCTTTTCTTATGTGCCACTCCAGCTACTTCACCACTGTCCCTAGATAAAGTTTTTAATTGAACTTGGAAGTTTTTAATGGAAAAATATATAACTAATTAATTGAAAAATATATAACTATTTTCCTTCATTCTTCTGAGGATATTATGTAGCTTTCGTAATTTTGGCATATCATGGATATTAACATAGCAATATTTTATTAATCATACCCGAGTTACGTAAAACTTGTCTTATGTAAGAAGTCCTGGAACATATTCATAATAACTGCACAACCTACATCAACCGTTATTAAAAATAAATAGTGTTGTGTTATATTAAAATAATAATGATGTAAATGAAATAAATAAAATGATATAATTCCACTGGATAAAACTGATTAAAAAGATAACTGTCTGTACAATAAAATATGAAATTTTAAACTGCCTAATAAATTAAATTTTAAACTTAAGGATGTGCCATACGATAAACCTCACTGTTGAAAAAGGAGGCGGATGCGTCTGAAAGCTACGGTGTTTTAGTGCTTTTATTATCCCGTGTTTTATCTACATTGTTTTATTGTAATTTATTCATTGAAAGTGTAAAATTTCATATTTTATTGTACAGACAGTTACCTTTTTATCAGTTTTATCCGGCGGAATTATATCATTCTATTTTTCATTTACATCATTATTTTAATATAACACAACACAATTTTTAATAACGGCTAGTGTAGGATTGTGCAGTTATTATGAATATGAATATTCCCAATCCCAGAGGCCTATTTGAAGAGTCCTGGAACATATCTCTTACATAAGTCGGGGACTTACTGTACATTACAATAATCACAATGAACTTCCTTATCCCTAACCACAACTTGGATAGCCCTAGAGCCCTTGCTTAAATTCATTCATTTTGTTAACAGTACACCTCTAGCATAAAAACAGATTTTTTATTTCTTATTACCATTCTTATACATCCATTATAAGTTTCAGTTGATGGCAGAGTCTCTTCCCATGCATGTATTAATTGAGATCCCTTACAAATCTATCAAAGTTCCACTTGCACCCTCCTACTCTTGACGTGGGTGCAAGTCAAACTATTCATTCCAGTGAAAAGGTTTCAGAAAAGAAAGGTTTCAGAAAAGAAAGCTGCCCAAGTGGGTGACTAGAGAAGTTAAGAGTTTGAGCAAAAGAAAAAATTCCTGATATAGATATCCCACATTTTTTTTTTCTTTTCCTCAATTATGGACCTATCTTCGGATATTGAATTACACAAGTATTACAGGAATATATTTACAAAATTATTGATGGGGCAAGCTGAGTAGAAGAAATCACTAGTAAAGAGAGCTAAAAATGAAGATAGAATTCTATCTATACATCAATACAAAAAAAGAAGAGAGAGAGAGAGAATCGGATTGAATCCTTACCTGAATAAACAGAAAAAGTAATAGAAAGCCTGGCAGAAGTGGCTGACGATGAGTTGAATTGCTATTAAGTGATATATCAATCTTAAGAGAAGAATATATGGGGGGAGGAACTACTAAAGCACAGCAAAGATGACGAACCAGGAGCAGATGGTATAAATCCAGGTATACTAAAAAAGGTATGCAAGTGACTGAACAATCTGGATGTTAATAAGATCATTATTACACTCCAAAACAATCGTGATGGACTGGAAAAGTGCTAATGTCTCTCCAGTCCAAAAGGGACGAGCGAAAGACATTATGGGCAACTACAGACTAGTGATAACAAATATCACATAGTAAGGTAGACTTCAGTGGTGGATGAGATCATGGATAATGATACAATATCCGATAATGATACAATATGGGGATCATCTCAAAAGGAATGATATCCTTAATGCATCCAGCATGGGCCTGGGAAGGGAGGGGTCTTGCCTACCAAACTAGTCAATTATTATCAAAGTCATAAAACGGAGGGATGTAAGCAACAATTTACATGAACTTATGTTGAATTATATAAACTTACATTGGAATTAAACAACTTACACTGAATACACCATGAATTGTCAAATTAATAGAGTAAACTTATATGAGAAAAGATCTAAACCTCCCAAACACTTCCTAGTTCATTTCACAAATATACATGGTCTCAGTTCTAATCTCAACGATGTCCATTTCCACTTGCAGTCTGCCAAACCCCATGTACTTTTTCTGACAGAATCTGTTTTCTGTTGATTCAACTACTGCTCATCTCAGTTGCCCAAATTATTCGCTGAATGATTTCTTTCGCCTCAAAGGTGGTACTTGTGCATATGACCATTCCAATATTCCCTGTCAGAAAGTTGGTAATTTGGAATCTCCTCTTTTCGATCTTCTCTAGCTTAAAATCTCTCTACCTCATTTTGTCAAATTCATCGGTTGTCTCTACTGTTCTCCCAACACCACTAATCATTTGGAGCTCTTTGACTTCCTTTCTATGCAACTTGACTTTCTCCAGTCCAACTTTCCTAACAGTGAGGTAATTTTCCTTGGTGATTTTAATGTTCACAACTCCAGCTGGCTTCCGTTTTCTAGTCACATCGACCAGCTGGTCGAGATACTGAAGCTTTTGCAATTACTAATGACCTTGCACAGATTTTCATT
Organism: Mastigoproctus giganteus; assembly: GCF_048544385.1. Taxonomy (NCBI): domain Eukaryota; kingdom Metazoa; phylum Arthropoda; class Arachnida; order Uropygi; family Thelyphonidae; genus Mastigoproctus; species Mastigoproctus giganteus. The sequence goes on along the minus strand of NC_143582.1, from coordinate 111,889,242 downwards.
TACCTACAAGAATACTGGACAATCCTAACCGCCAACACACTTGATCTTTTTCTCACAAACGACCTTTCTAAGTACACGGTCAAAGTGAGTGGTCCTTTAGGCACCTCAGATCACAACTTGGTGATTGTTTCTTCTCCAATGGAGCCTTTATCTCAAGGCTATTCCCAACCTTGTATTGTTTGGCATTACAAGAATGCAAAATGGGATAACCTGCAAGATTCCTTTTCTTTTCCTTGGTCAGATTACTGTTTCAAAACTTCTGATGTCAATGTTTGCTCAGATCGTGTCAGTGAAATTATTCTTGTAGGAATGGAATCCTTTATTCTACACTCCACTTTAACATCTCATCCTTTATCTAAACCTTGGTTTTCCAATAAATGTGCTAAGGCTGATCAAGAGAAGAATGTTGCATATTGTAATTGGCTTGTTTCTAATTCTTCATTTTCATTTTCTACCTACACCAAAGCTAGCAACAATTGTAAAGCAGTTATTAATCAATCCAAACTAGAGTTTGAACAGGCTAAGAGTATAAAAGTGCTTCTTACCTTAATGGTAGCTGAGCATTCTGGTCTCTTGCCAAAGCTATTGGCCACAACTTTTGTCCATCTCTGCTCCCACCTCTGTCAAAACCAGATGGTTCTATTGTCACTTCAGCTAAGGATAAAGCTGACCTGCTAGCATCCCATTTTTCTTCCAACTCATGTATTAATGATCTTGGTAAAACACCTCTCACCGTTCTGAACACACTCCATTCAATGTCTCCTGTGGTCTTCCGTTAAAAGGATGTCAGAAGGATTTTGACGAAATCTTGATGCTAAGAAAGCTCCAGATCCTGATGGTATTTCTCCATTTGTTCTCAAAACCTGTGCTCCTGAACTTACTCCTGTTCTTTGCTGCCTTTTTTCGCTTTCTTATTCCAAAGGTGATTTTCCTTCTGCTTGGAAATTTGCTCATATCCAGCCAGTTCCTAAAAAGGGGGAAACATTCCTTCCATCCAATTATCGTCCCATTGCAATTGCTTCTACTCTTTCTAAAGTAATGGAGAAATCAATTAACCGCCAACTCTTAAACTACCTAGAAACCTTCCGTCTGATCAACAATCGTCAGTATGGATCCACTGGCGATATTCTGGCTTATGTTACCCATTTATGGACAAATTCAATGGAAAAGTTCGGGAAAACACAAGCAGTTGCTCTTGACGTCTCAAAGGCTTTCAATCGTGTTTGGCATAAAGGTCTTCTACACAAGCTTTCATCTTATGGTTTGCCAACTGTTATTTGTAATTGGTTATTCAGTTTTCTCTCTGATTGCTCACTGATGGTAGATGTCTAACTTCTCCACTAATGCTGGTGTCCCCCAAGGTTCAGTTCTTTCCCCCACTCTTTTTCTCTTGTATATTAATGACCTTCTTCTATTGACTGGAAATCCTATCAATAGTTTTGCCGATGATAGCACATTGCATTCCAGTTTCCATTTTGAGAAACCTTGGCCTGCTCAATCAGCTTCAACTTCTCGAATATATGCTACCAATTCCTTAAATGCCGATCTCCAGGTAATTCTCCAGTGGGGCAAAGACAACTTAGTTGATTTCAACCGTTCTAAACCTCAGTCTTGTCTTATATCTCGCAAAAAGGATTCTTCTGCTCCTATGCTTATCTTTCGTGACACTCCGATTTTTAGGCAAAATGATATCTCTTTTGGGGATTACCCTCACTTCTAATCTTTCTTGGCACAAGCACATTACAAATACTGCTTCCTCTGCATCTAAAAAACTTGGTTTTCTCTTTTGCTCTCGGCGTTACTTTTCTTCCAAACAGCTGTTCACACTGTACAAATCGCGAATCCACAGTACCATGGAATATTGTTCCCACATCTGGGGCAGTGCCCCCAAAACCTCTCTCAGACTTCTAGATTCCATTCAGAAGAGGGCAGTTAGGTTAATTAATGACTCCTCTTTAACAGTCTCTCCACTCTGTCTCATAGTCTTACTGTTTCTGCTGCATGCCTTTTCTACAGATACTTCCACGGGCACTGTTCTTTTGAATTGGCTTCTATAATTCTCGCTCTCTTTCAAAACAGTCTGAACACGTGTCGCCACCAGCCAACATCCATTTACTGTCTAACTTTGAACTCACAGAACCAACTTTTCATCTTCCTCATTTATTCATTCAACTGCCGTTTTCTGGAAGAGTCTTCTTTCATACGTATTTCCTGAAAATTACAGTCTCCAGAAGTTCAAGTCTAATGTCAATAAATATCTTCTTTTGTCTTCTCAACCTCCAACCCAAGCATGGTACTAAGTACTACAGGTTCTAATACCTCTCGTGTTTGGGGTTTTCATAAAAAAAACTTTGACATTATCTGCCTTGACAAAGGTGATTACATATTATGTAATTCCTGACAAGGAATATCAGAGCAGATATATATGGACAAGTCCTACTTTTAACCATTCAGCACACATGAAAACTTCAGATTTTGGGACATGCTGAACTTATACATAATGAATGCTAGGAAGCCATAAATTCCAAAATACTGGGTAATAAGGTATAGGCATAAATAACAAATAATATACACTGTGATACCTATCTGAATATCTACAAATAATCTTTATTTAGAGAAAAACTAACACGTGCCGAAACCTTTAGCCTCTAGTCACCATTGAAAAACTCCACCAGTTTTTTTGTAAATGTCCTCCAATACTTTTGCCATATGGCCTTCAAACAGGTGACAGTTCAGCTCAGTGTTTTGGGCTGCCCAGTCCAACTTTTTGACATTCACATCCTCAAACCAGTCTGTCATAATGAGCGCAGCACGACAAGGAGTGAGCAGTGCTTTTTTGCGAAGGTATGAAACGGTACGGTGTACTGGCACCTTTATTAACAGTGAGGTGAAATTTGGATGTAGTACATTTCAAAAAATTTAATATTCAGTAAATTTTTTTTTGCATGTTTACCTACTATTCAAATAAGCTTAAAGTTATTTAACTAAATTTACATTTTTTCACTGTCTATTGTAAAGTTATTTGCTATAAAAAATTTTTATAACCCTTTTTAGATTTTTGAATTACTCTTCGAGAATTGGGAGAGAGTGGTTTTCTTTTCCACCAACAAATAATCATCCGTTGTTTTGCAGAAGTGCATTATCCACATTTTTCCCTCTCTTTGTTTACACGGTCACAGTACCTGAATATCTCTGACATTTTGGACAGTTTCCGGAAGAAAAAAAAATTTCAAATTTAAGAACTAGTGACAATATTGATGACAAGAGAAGGAAAACAAAGGTATTAAACCTTCTAAACATGAAATATTGGAAGCTTTTGAAACTTCGTTGTGGCCTGCAGAGTAAAGAAAATGTTCCTGAAAATACAAAGTATATTAAAACAAATGCGGACATTTTTTTTTAATGATCAATGAGTAAATCCAGTGTAGAACAAAAGATAACCAAATATTTTACAAAATAATTCTTAAGTGTACTAAAAATGTGCACATCATGTACATATGAAAAAAAAATCTTATCTTAATATGTTATGTATACATACATTGTTTTGAAATGTTAGAAAATTATTTATTCTCACTTATTTACCACCTTTTACTATATTTCTGAATGTTGAATTACAGTATTTTTCATTGTTGAAAAGGTCATATTTCTTTATAATGAAATTTTTGTTTAACGAATTTTTTGCAAGCGAACAGTTGACTTCGTTATATAGAGGTCCAACTGTGGATTTATTTTATTAGTGTTTATCCCACTTTTGCAAGTGTTCTGCTCATCTAAGAAGTAACACCCATTTCGGTAGACTCGAATCTTTTTCTTGACTCCCCCCCCCCCCCTTTGGAAATACCATTTCCTAAGGGCTCGTATTAGTTCCCCACTAGTTTTTCTGCAACATCTGTTACAATGTAAAAGTTTGTTTGACACTAATAACTTAGTATTTTTTAATACCAATTCACTCACAATCTCGTTATGACATGGACATTTAAACAAAACTGTTGCATCTAAATTTAAAATGCACAAATACAATCTTGAACCGTAAAGTGAAAAATGAAAAGAATTACTAGTTTCTTTTCACCTTCCACAGTTAAGAAATTAAAAATAAAACAAGTGAAAATGTGAATGAAGAATTAACTACAGAGACTGTGTCTGTTCCTGATGGTATCTGCATTCAACAGCAAGAGATGACTGACATTACTGGCAAAGCTGCTAGACTGTTGATCAAAAAAATGACTTCTATGCAAAGTATAACAGGCTAAATTATCAAATTAAGAGACTTGGCTGTGTATTATGTAAACAAATTGGAACTTTTGGAGTGGAAAAGAAGATAGGTATGAAGATTTCTAAGGAATGGGCAAACAAAGAAGTTACCTATTTTGTCAAAAGTAGCAACAGCTACTGTCTTTAAGAAGGAAAATTTTTGATCACAAAGAAACAACAGGACAGAGCTGCCATAAAACTGCTTGCAGAAGCTGAGAAACAGCCCCTTGAAAATCTGTGTTTAAAGAGTTTATCTCATGAAAAATTAATAACAGAAAAAGTTTTCGCACTGCATATAAAGTGGCCAAAGAAAATCATTCTTTTCATAATTTTGAATTAGAGATTGACCTACAAGAATTAAATGGGATTGGTATGGGTCATATTCTTCATTCAACTAATGCTTACATTAACATCTTGAACCACATAAGTGATGAAATGAGAAAAAATTTGGCTAATAAAATCGTTATGTTGAACTGTAAAATTTCATTGATAACTGATGAATCGACCACAGTGAGTAAGAAATCTGCTTTAATCGTTTACTTTTGAACTTGTATATTTGAGAGTGGAATGAGATCTCCAATAAATTTATTTCTGGACCTGACAGAAACTCGAAAGTGTTACTCCAAAAGGGATATTTGATTCTCTGCTTGATTGTCTTGTCATATGGTATGATGGAAAACTATTTAAAAACTCAGTTTGTGTTACATGTGCAACAATACTATGAGGCGTTAGTTAATCATTTTTGAGAAGCAAAGCAAAGAATGACTTGATGTGTGACCAAAAATAAAGATGCACATATGAAGGATTACAGAAGAAAATTACAACTACAAACTTTATATTAGACTTAGGTTTAAAGTGAAATGCTCCAACAATTATCAGACTTCAGTTTGGACTTGCAGAAGTGCAATATAGATTTGTACAGGGCAAATAAAAAAAATAGAAATAGAATTATTCTCCAATTGATCTAGAAGCTTTCTACAGAACTTTGAAACAATCCGTACAAAGCAGGCTGCTTGGTACTAAAAATATTCTCTCAAGTGACATTTGGTGAGAATGAAGTTAGAAAATTGTCAACTAAGTTTCAGCTAAATGAAAGAGATACAATTTGTGGATTTCAGGAATACCTAATTGAAAAGACCGTTTTGTAAGAATTCAAGCATTTGATGATTGAAGTGTATAAGGCCTTGACTGGGTTGAACAAGCTGAATGCTGATGGGATTCTTCCTCTTGTTCAGATTAAGAACCTGAGGGGGCATAGATTCAAATTGAGGAAAAACAGTTGTAGAATAGATGTGCAGAAATTGTTTGGTGGTTGTTTGGTGGAACAGACTTCCATCCTTTGTTGTGGAAGTTGATAGCCTAAATAAACTAAATAAATAAATAAAGGCTGAGCTGGACAGGCATTTGGAAAGAATGGAGGGGTGAAATGGGAGGGTTTTTTTTTTTGGCTGATGCTGCATAATCTTGCTTTCTTGCATTGTATGACTCTACTAATGCTAATGAGTACAATATCAATTTCATCAAGTGAATGTAAATAAAGATTTTCACAAATGAATCTGATCGTCAGCCCAACCAAACCTTCATTGATGACAAAAACAATTTCTTCACTACTATTTCTTAAAATTGTAGGCCCAGTGCTGACACACTTCGATCCAGCAAAATATGTAAATCTGTGGCTGCTTCAGAAACATCATTCAGCAACAAACAAACAGTAACAAAATAAGTTGGCATAGTGTGTCGGAAGAGAACTTAATAAAAATTTGGAATATTTTATAAAAACTTTATTGTGAAATTATTTTTACTTAGTACTTATATTTACTTATTTTTTACCTCTTACTTATTTTACTCACATTTTATTTTTTTTACACATTTTACTTATTTTGTTTATATACTTGTATAATAAATTTATGTTTAATAAACTTTGTTAATATACTTAATTTGTTGTTCTTATTCCAAAAAAAATTACTATTGAAGTAACAATATCAGGAAACAATTTTTTAGTTTACTTTTCATATCCTTTTAATTTTCAATTTTTCCTGATGGTAAAGAATGAGTACCGGCACCTATTTTTTTTTTCAAAAAAAGCAGTCTACAAATCTTTATTTAGAGGAAAACTAACACGTGCTGAAACCTTTAGCCTATCCACCTGTTTTTTCATAAATGTCCTCCGATATTTCTGCCTTATGGCCTTCAAACAGGTGACAGTTCATCTCAGTGTTTTGGGCTGGCCAGTCCAACTTTTTGACATCCACGTCCTCAAACCAGTCTGTCACAATGAGAGCAGCATGACAAGGTGTGTTGTCATGCTGATACAGATATGGGCCTTCCCCACAATATAGGTAATGCATTATTGTCTAGGACAGTGTTTCCCAAATTGGGGTCCACAGACCCCTGGTGGCCGTAGATCAGTTCCAGGGGTCCGTAAAATGTTCATAAGTTATCAAGCAATATGTGTTAATTTCTTAAAAAATATACTGATAGAATCACAACAAACTTTGTCATAGAACATTACTTATTTTCGATAAGATTAGTGTATACAGGGTGATTCAGGAGGAATAGTAAATATTTTGGGAGGTTATAATATCAATTATTCTGAGTAAAAAAGTTTATATAAACATGTGTCCAATTCTCAATGGATATGGATATACACTTGTTTGAAATTGGCGTGCACAAAGCCATTATGAGAGGTATTCAAGAACAATAAATGACATTGTATTTATTGACTTTTTGAATGATACAAAACATAAATAATTGACAAATTTTTTACAGTTCAAAATAAATGTTCAAAAATCCCACTGCCAACCTCAATGCACTCTGCACCTCTTGTGGTAATATGACACCGTGCTGTTCTTCTGATGTTGTCTTGGCATTCCTTTATGAGGGTAGTAGTATCCAAAATGTGACTGAGCAATTCATCTCTTGTATTCACCTTTTCTTTGTATACTGCACTTTTCATCCATCCCCACAAACAAAATTCTAACAGAGTGAGGTCTGGAGACTGGTGGCCAATGAATAGGACCTACTGCGGCCAATCCATCGTTCAGGAAAAGTTCAATTAGATATTGTATCAACAGACAGGTATAACGTGCAGGAGCTCCATCATGCTGAAAGCACATACCAATTCTTGTAGCCAAGGGAACATCCTCCAATAGTAGTGGAAGTTCGTTCTGCAGAAATTCTAGGTAAATGGGCCCTGTAAGAAAATTTTGTAACACAACAGGCCCAATCAACTGATTGTCGATGATAGAGCTCCACGCATTTACAGAGAAACAATGTTGTAAATTGGTTTCTAGTGGCATGTGGATTTTTGTTTTGACCACCTATGAGATGTTGATACTGTCATGGATGAAAGTAACTTCATCGTTGAACAGTAATCGGCGATTAGCATTTACCCACTGACAAAATTCCAATCGCAGGGTGTAGTCTCCTGGTTGGTGTTGCACCCACTATAGGTGAAATGGATACAAGCCATACTCATGAAATTTTTTGCCATACTCCTGTCTGTGAAACACCGATACGCATAGAAATTCTTTGTGCTAATAGCAGAACTACGTTCTACCAACTGAAGAATGGGTTCTATTTCATCCATATTTTGTTCATTTGCATGTTCAGAAGAAATATGAACACTGGGAACTGTACCAGTCTCACACAGTTTGATGTAAACACTAGTAAACTCTCTTGAATCCGGTATTCTGTGGTTAGGAAACTGTCATCAGTATTCTCTACAAGCAACAGTAGCACTTCTGCTGCTTGTACAAACACCATATTGGCATATTCGCCATGTGTGAAGATGTGCAGCATTCTTAACAACACTTCTAATACCAAACAGCATCAGGTTATAACTGCTTCTTGGTCACATCTGATTCAGGGAGCTGTGCACACCATTTTCAAACAGCTGTATCTCCGTATCCATTGAGAATTGGACACATTTATATTAACTGTTTTTGCTCAGAATAATCAATACTATAATCTCCCAAAATATTTACTATTCCTCCTGAATCACAATGTATAATTGTATACATATTTCAAATTATTCGTTCTATGTATAGCAAATTGATGATAAATAAAATTATGTATCTGTATAAAAATAAAGTTGAGTTGTTTCACACATTAAACTTTGAATTTTCTTTTCAGAAAACCCAGTGTACATACTGGGTTTTCTTTTTTGAAAGGAGTCTGCAAACTTGTTTTGATTTTTGAAGGGGATTCACAAACTTGTTCTGATTTTTGAAGGGGTCCATAAATCTCAGTAGTTTGGGAACTGCTGGTCTAGGACATCTAGACAGACCTTAGCATTCATGGTTTTTGTCCAAAACAACCAATAGCCTCAGGCCAAACCATGATAAACAGCACTAGACAATCGTGCTGCCTCTGCCAAACTTCTTTGTCAGGATGATACAGCCTAGCAGGTAGCTTTCTCCAGGCACTGGCCACATCCAGACACAACTGGGTATGGCCAGTTATGTCTGATGGCAAGAACCCAGTACCCAACTCAGAATAACCACTGCATTTCACAAAACTATGATGAAGGGAATAATATAATTTTATATCTTAAATTACACAGATACATCAAACTACTATTATAATTTTATACAAGTGTGATGAGTTATTTTCACATATACATAACATGCTTATTCAAAGTGGTATTGAACCATGCTAGAAAGTAATACAGTGAATTCTTTGCACTGTAACGTTCTGACTTTGTTCTTTATGTTCACTGATCAATTGTAAAACAATTTGATTAGCAAAACTGCATAAAACAAGGTATGCAATGTATCTATGTAATCGGACATTTTTTTTTACTGATAAAAGGATGCTAAAAAGTACTTATGTCCTTTCTGGCCTCACACGATGACAGCTAAAGGGTTAATGTGTAAATGAAATCATTTTTGCAAACTGATAAATGGCATAATAAGCAACACTATATCTTTTAATATAATTTAATTAAAAGATAAGTTAAACAGTTCTTTATTAAAATCTGAAATAGAATATTGGTACCTTTTGGCCACTTTAATTGTATCTTCATTTACTTGAGTTCAATTGTCCGGTCTGGTCTCACATTCATATTTGTCATGTTACTAAATTAGAAAATATCAGACACAATGATTAATTTTATTAAGTGAGCAACTGCCAGAGCTAATCATAAAATACACAACTAAATACCATTTAAAATCTCTCACAACAGAATTAGTAAAAATCCAAAACTGGACAATTGATGAAACTAAGTTGATTAAAGTGAATGGCTGAGTTGATTAAAGTGAATACCTAAACAGAGAGATCCTTTTTATTTATTTTAATTTTATTTTTGATAATTTCTAATTTGGACAATCAAGTTTTATGTACCATGTGTTATTTTCTACAAAACTTCAAAATTCCACAAAGAAACTAATTACCTATAGTCACGAGAACGAACTCAAGGTAACCACTATACGTTGTCTATTTAAGTAGTGGAAGGTTTAGTGAACTAGACAAAAATAGCATAAATACAGATATATTTATATTACAGACCAAGACTAAAATGAGATCAGAATCGATCTCCTTACATTATTTTTTTTGTTATATATTTATATTACAACTTTTGTTTCAAAATCATCTGAAAATCAAAATTCCCTAATCACCTTGCTTCTATACAATATACTGTATCTGGTGGTGAACAGTTCATTCTTGTGGTGGCACAACTATACATGGCCACCTATGTCTGGAAAATTCACTGCTTTGAATTTTACTCAACTGCACAAGCCAGCACATTCCAGGAATTTACTCGTGAAAGTCAATCATCATAATGACAAAGCAGAATGCACTGATCTCACAGGAACTATTGGTTGTCAGTGACTCTACTATCAGGGAAACAGTGTGTAAAAAGGATAGGTGGAACAGGACCACTATTAGCATTAGTGGAGGCATATGATGCAAGAAAGCAAGCTTATGCAGCATCAGCCAAAAAAAAAAAAAAAAAAAAAAGAAACTTCCACTTCACCACCCCGTTCGTTCGAAATACCTGTCCAGCGGAGCCTTAAATTGATTTAGGCTATCAACTTCCACAACAAGAGATGGAAGTCTGTTCCACCAACCAACTACCCGCTGCCTAAAGGCAAATTTCCGCACATCTATCCTATATCTGTCTTTCCTCAATTTGAATTTATGCCCTCTCAGGTGATTATTCTGAGCAAGAGGAAGAATCTCATCAGCATTGTGCATGCTCAAACCATTCAAGGCTTTATACACCTCTATCAGATCACCTCGCCAGTGCCTAGTCTCCAGACACTGTAATTTGCAAAACTTAAGCCTTTCTTCATAAGAGCAACCCTTTGTTCCATTCACTAATCTTGTTGCCCTTCTCTGTACTCGTTCCAGCAGCTCCACATCCTTCTTGAAATGAGGTCTCCAGGCCTGTATACAATACTCAAGGTGTGGCCTGACCATTGCCTTATACAAGGGAATAATCACCTCCTTATCCCTGCTAGAAAAATTCCTGTATATCATTGACAAGACACCATGAGCTACTCTTGCAGCCCATCTGCACTGCTCAGAGAACTTCATATCTGCCTGCACAATTACCCCCAGGTCCTTTTCATTCTCTACCACTGTCAGTGTAGTACCACAGAGTTGATACGTTGCTCTGGGGTTGCTGTTTCCCATATGTAGTAATTTACATTTGTCAATGTTAAACTTCATTTGCCACCTCTCAGCCCATCTGCTCAACTTTTCCAGATCCTGTTGCAGCAGCATAGCATCAGTAGTGTCCTTAACAACCCTGCCAACCTTTGTATCGTCTGAAAACTTGGACATTAAGCTTGATATACCATCATCAATATTATTTATAAATATAGAAAACAATAATGGACCCAACACTGAACCCTGAGGGACTCCACTAATAACATTCCACGATGAGCAGTGTCCATTGATTACCATGCTGTCTTCTTCCCCTTTATCCATAGCAGCAATTTGCCTCCAATGCCACACTGCTCCAATTTGTGCAGCAGTCTTCCATGCTGGTATGCCTGCCAGGGTCAAAGGATGATGACGTAGAGCAGATATCATCTCTTAAGGGTACATAAGGTGATATTGTTGTACATGTTGGCACTAATGATATTAAGATTAGGAGACCGGAGGAATTACTTGACAAGTACAGGTCACTGTTGAAAAAAAGCCATGAATTAGGGTTGAAATTGAAAGTGTCTGCAATTCTGCCCAGACACGATAGGAGGGAGTATATGATGAGAGCCTTGTCGATCAATTCGGCCATGGAAAGATTGTGCAAGTCTCCCTCATGGGGTAGAATTTTTTTCAGCCTGGTCTGTGCTTGTTAACAGGAGAGACTGCTTCTACAGGGATGGGATACACTTAAAGGGTGCAAGAATATTTGTTGATGCTATCGAGGCAGTGTTAGGTGGGTCAGAAAACTGCTAGCTTTGGGGGATACATGGACTAATAGATTAACAGTAGCTGCTGGCAGAGGCGAAAGTGATTCTTGCACTGCTTCTATTGGAACGAGCAGCAGCCTGGAAAACAAGATGCAGGGTATTTCAGAGATTGCTGGGAGTCATTGTGGTACAAGTAAACACATGGGTCGTGTTAGGATAGCTAAAAATAGGAATAGGTGCAGTATACACCAATGCTCCTAGCATTGGTGTATACTGCACCTTCATGCATTGATAAATAAATTTTATGAATTTGAGATGTTGGTCAAAACATCAAAGGCAGATATTGTTGGGATATCAGAGACATGGTGTCACAGATATAAGGAATGCAGAACTGGAATTTGGGGAGTACAATGTGTACTGGAAGGATAGACAGGACAGGAAGGGAGGAGGGGTTATGCTATTAGTTACGAAACACATAAAACCCAAGGAAGTGCAGCCAGTCGACATCGCTGGACAGCGCAGTGTCAAGTCAGTTTGGTGTGACATAAGCACTGGAAAATCAAAATTGAGAGTAGGAGTGTGTTCTAGGCCTAATGACTCTGATGAGTATAATAAAAAACTGTACAGGGAAATAGAATGGGCCAGTAAATCAGAGAGTATTATAATGGGGGATTTTAATGTCCCGGATATTGACTTGAATTTGGGGGTTGGTCACTCACACACTAGCAAGGCTTTTGTGGATTTATTCGATGACTGTTTTCTATATCAGCATGTTCGGGAGACAACTAGAAGGAGTAATAATCTTAATCTAATTATCAGTAGTGATTCTTCATGCATTAAGAATCTGCAGATAAAGGAACCATTAGGTGGCAGTGATCAGTTATAGCTCGGACACAGCATGGTTTTGTTAAGGGAAAGTCTTGCCTGATCAATTTGATTGGATACTACGATGTGGTCGCAAAGGAACTAGATGCAGGGAATAACTTTGATATTATATATTTGGACCTTAGAAAGACTTTTGATACTGTTGCACATGGAAGACTGCTGCACAAATTGGAGCAGTGTGGCATTGGAGGCAAGTTTCTGCTATAGATAAATGGATGGTTGAGTGGGAGTTGTTGCAGAGAATGGTGATAAATGGACACGGCTCTTTGTGGAGTAATGTTATTAGTGGAGTCCCACAGGGTTCGGTGTTGGGTCCACTGTTGTTTTGTGTATTTATCAATGAAGGTATATCAGGCTTAATGTCCAAGTTTGCAGATGATGCTAAGGTTGGCAGGGTTGTTAATGACAGTAAAGACAGTATGCTACTGCAATAGGATCTAGAAAAGTTAGGCAGATGAGCAGACAAGTGGCAACTGAAGTTTAACATTGACAAATGCAAAGTACTTCATATGGGTAGCAGTAATCCAAGAGAAACGTAACAACTGTGTGGTACTACACTGATGGAAGTGGAGAATGAAAAAGATGTGGGGGTAATTGTGCAGTCAGGTATGAAGTTCTCTGAGCAGTGTAGATGGGCTGCCAGAGCAGGTCATGGAGTTTTGTCAATATATAGGAATTTTACTAGCAGAGACAAGGTGATTATCCCTTTGTATAAGGGCACACCTTGAGTACTGCGTACAGGTCTGGAGGCCTCATTTTAAGGAGTACATTTGGTACGTTTCTCTTGGATTACTGCTATCCCTAAGCAGTACAGAAGTACAGAGAAGGGTAACAAAATTGTTGAGAGGAACAAAGGGGTGCGCTTAAGAAATAAAGGCTTAAAATTCTGCAAGTTGCAGCATCTGGAGACTAGGCATCTGCGAGGTGATCTGACTGAGGTGTATGAGGCCTTGAATGGTTTTAGCAGACTCAATGCTGAAGGTATACAGGAACTCCCAGACTTATGTAATACTTGACTTACGAAAATTTGACTTTGTTTTTGCTGGCTGGTGCAAACTGAAAAAAAATATGGAAACGTATGTTGCAACTGTGGGAATAAATGGCGGTTCTGTGAAGATATCATAATGTGAACCCAATAACTTATTGTTTTTTTTTTTTTTTTTTTTTTGTAATTCGTTCCAATTCCTTGGAAGTTGAAAATTTCGCTATATTACTAAGCTGTTTATCTCTCCAAAAGGTCATATTTATAATGGAAATTGCACTACCCTTTCATCATTATCATATGTTCCCGTTATAAGAATCAATTTTGAACGCATTTGTGATATTTTTCTGAAACACGTTTCTGGAGGTCACATCCAAAGACACAATAAAAATAATTTTCAATTTCTGGTTTATTGGGCTTTTCTGTTAGCGCAATCTATTATAAACGGGAAGTAAACACGATCTTTTTGCATTTGCGATAATCCCGATAACTGGAATTCTGTGGGTGTTTATGTTATTATGGTGAAATGTGTTTCCTCTTCACTGAAATCTTTAATCATATAAAAAAGAAATTTTCAGAAACTTCTCTTCATTCCTATTTTTTTTTTTTTTTTTTTTATGAAAACCCCAAACATGAAAGGTATCAAAACCTATAGTACCTTGTTATTCGTAGCGATATTTTTGTAGGGGTTAGAAAAGAATTTGTCCACAATAACGTCACTTTCTTCCGTTAACACACTCGAAAAAGTCTGTTTTCCTTAACACACTGCAAAACGGTATATTTTTCGCTTTTGTAAGCATATCAATTTATAAATTGATAAATTTATTCAATTTATAAGCATATAAATTAAAAGCAAACCACGAATTCTTCCATGACAAGCGCATAGCACATACAGTACTGAACAGGAATTAGCAAGAAACATCCACGCTTGCGATTTTGTCACCCCTCTCCCCCACCCACTGAACACTGTTTTGACCGGGAAAGATAATTTTAGCCACGCCCATGTTTTTTTTTTTTTGGCGGAAAATGTTCACGGCGATTTAAAATTCAATTTTTTTAGGTTTCGTTTTATATTAAATCAGCGACCGCGAATACAGATACCGCGAATAGCGGGGGTTTACTGTGTATATATATATATATAATATATATATTATTAGGAAATCCCATATTTTACTTTGTTGAGAAATCCCACATTAGGTTCTGTGCTATTGAACTTGTGCTTGTTGAACTTATGGAAAAATCTAGATTTCAAAGTTTTATTACTATTGTATAAGGCGCCAGGCAATCCAAAAGATTTAAGTCACCCAAACACTGAAATAATGTTCCTACCACCTTTAATCAACTCCTTTAATTCAGCCATTAGATCAAAGCATTATATCTACCTTTGAAACTCATTACATTAAAAAATCATTACAATAGATTTTGGAAAAAAATTATTCTGAATCGAAGTGATGGAGGCATGGAAACATTTTTCAATGGTGGACTGTACTGGAATCATAGCTTTATTGCTCAAAGAAGTAAAACCATCAACATTAAATGCGTGTTGGAAAAATGTATGGCTAGAGTCAGTTCATTCAGGAAATATGATCAAACTGGCAGAAAACAGAATTGATGCAATAGTGGAAATTGCTAAGTCAGTAGGAGGGAAAGGTTTTGATGATATGACTACTGAAGCCCTCATGGGTAGCACAGTTGGTAGAATCGACATCCTCCTCACACCTGGTGGAAAAGTTTGAATCCCATAAATGACAGGAGGAATTTGTATGGGTATTTTTCACAATGTGGCTGAGTTAATCAATCTCAGGTGAGGTTAGCATGGTTTTTTCTCCTGGGAACTCAGTTTTTCGTCCAGCAAAATAGAAGATCTACTGCAGAACACACAATTTATAGACAATATACACAGAGTAACATGGCCTTAGTTGCCAACGCTTCTGAAAAAAAAAAAAAAGGGGGGGTATGATTACTGAAGAAGTTCAAGAATTACTGGTAGAAAAAGAAGCTAATGAAGCATATTTGGTGGAAATGGTATTTTGGAGGCAAATCAAATCAATTCAGAGGATGATAGCATAGATGAAAATTCTGAAGTTCCAAATTTTACACTAAAAAGTATATGGGAAAGCATAAAGTTAACTGAGCAATTAGAATCTTATTTTTTGAATGCAGATTCTTCGACTGAAAGGATCCCCCTCCCCCCATACTTCTCCTTCAATCCATGCACGGTACTAAGTACTATAGGTTTTGATACCTTTCATGTTTGGGGTTTTCATAAAAAAAAAAAAAAACACAAAGTTTAAAACGGAGCTTCAAAAATGCTAAGTTCCATACAATGAAATTTACAAAGATCCATCAAGTAAAAACAAACCCAGATTAATGATTTTTTAAAGAGAGCAGAAGATAAACAAAATCTAGAATGGTGTATTTTTGTTAGTATATTTCCAAATTACACCATTTTGTTAATGATGTATTTTGGAACATAACCCCCCTTTTGGTACTGGTTCTTAGTCCCCCATATAACACAGTTTTGCACTACACAAGATTTTATAGGAATCCTGAGTACCGTGTTATATGAGGGTTACCTGTATATTGACAGCGAAAATAAACTACTTGAATCCTACAAAGCACGCCCATCTGAAGATTTTCCGCTAATAAAATAAAATGCCATGAAAATTGCTACTTTTTTCGGACCAATGTATGTTGCGAGCAATTTTTTCAGGCATGACATCAAATAAATATTTAAAAAGAAACAGAATTACAGATGACCACCTTCATTCCGTATTGAGAATTAGCGTCACAAATTTTGAATAATTATATAAAAAATATCCAGCCTTAATCATCTCATTACATGTTAAGTTTTGTTTAGTAAATTTTATTGTGTATCATTATATTACTTATTCATCTTAATATTGAAAAGCAGTGATCCTTTTGAGGTTGTAAATTTTCTAAAGTGAGAATTTAAAAGCAAAAGCAAGGTATTTTTAAGGAAAAAAAAAAAAAAAAAAAAGTCATTTTTATAGTTTTAATAAAATCTAAAAAATAAATCACAGACATAGATTTGTTGCACATAAGTGTTGGGCATTTGCAATTTTTATATATGTAGCCGGAAAATTAAAAACAGTAACATTAGCATTGCATTAGTAGAGGCACATGATGCAAGAAAGCAAGCTTATGCAGCATCAGCCAAAAAAAGAAAAAAAAACAAAAAAAAACAAAGCACTCCAATTTCACCCCTCCATTCGTTCCAAATACCTGTCCAGCTCAGCCTTAAATTTATTTAGGATATCAACTTTCACAACAAAAGATGGAAGTCTGTTCACCAATCAACTACCAGCTGGCTAAAAGCAAACATCCGCACATCTATACTACAACTGTCTTTCCTCAATTTGAATTTATGCCCTCTCAGGTGATTATTCTGGGCAAGAGAAAGAATCCCATCAGCATTGAGCATGCTCAAACCATTCAAGGCTTTATACACTTCAATCAGATCACCTTGCAGGTGCCTAGTCTCCAAACACTAAGCTGCAAAACCTAAGCCTTTCTTCGTAAGAGCAACCCTTTGTTCCATTAACTAATCTTGTTGCCCTTCTCTGTACTCATTCCAACAGCTCTACATCCTTCTTAAGATGAGGGCTCGAGACCTGTCTGTATACAGTACTCAAGGTGTGGCCTGACCATTGCCTTACACAAGGGGATAAACACCTCCTTATCCCTGCTAGAAAAATTCTTGTATATCATTGACAAGACACAATGAGCTACTCTTGCAGACAGTTTGCACTGCTCAGAAAACTTCATATCTGCCTACACAATTACCCCCAAGTCCTTTTCATTCTCTACCACTGTCAGTGGTAGAGAATGAAAAGGACTTGGGAGGGCAATTGTTGATACGTTACTCTGGGGTTACTGCTTCCCATATGTAGTACTTTACATTTGTCAATGTTAAACTTCATTTGCCACCTCTCAGCCCATCTGCTCAACTTTTCTAGATCCTGTTGCAGCAGCATACTGTCATTAGTATCATTAACAACTCTGCCAACCTGCGTATCGTCTACAAACGTGGACATTAAGCCTGATATACCATCATCAATATCACTTATAAATACAGAAAACAACAATAGACTCAACACTGAACCCTGATGGACTCTACTAATAACATTAGTCCACAAAGAGCAGTGTCCATTGATTACCACTCTGTCTTCTCACAGTCAACCATCCCTTTATCCATAACAGCAATTTGCCTCCAATGCCACACTGCTCCAATTTGTGCAGCAGTCTTCCATGTATCAAAATCGTTTCTAAGATCCAAATATATGATATCAAATTTATTCCCTACATCCAGTTGCTTTGTGACCACATCATAGTATCCAATCATATTGGTCAGACAAGACTTCCCCTTAACAAACCCGTGCTGTGTCCGAGCTATAACTGAAATGTTGTCTAGATGATCCTGCAGTGCTTCTTTAACCAGTGCCTCTATTAATTTCCCTGGACCAGAAGTTAAACTAATAGGTCTATAATTAGTTGTGTCACCCTTTGATCCCCTTTGTGAATTGGGGTCACATTCGCACATCTCCAGCCCATGGGTACCTCTCCTCTGAGTACAAGAAAGCTCTCATAATTATGGCTAAGGGTTTGCTTACTTCTTTGCTGTGTCCTTTAATATAACTGGATAGATCCCTTCCATCCCAGGTGCCTTTCTTATGTTTATCTTCAACAATTTCTCCTCCACTTTGCTCTCAATTATTACAAAATCATCTTGCTCACTGACAGAGTTTAGTTCACCTCTGGCATTCCCCGCCCTGAATAACTTCTCATGTGTGAACGTAGATGCAATATACTCATTTAGTTTGTTAGCTACCTGAGCAGGATCATCAACATTTGAACCATTGATATCCAGTGGACCAATATGATTCATCCCCTTCCTTCTACAATTTACATAGGTAAAGAACTCTTTGTTATTTTTCTTTGCATCCTTTGCCAAAGATTTTTTATAATCTTTGGGCAAAGGATGCAAATCCTTTGCTTGCCTAACCTCCTTTGCGACTTGGTTACAAACCAGCATATAGCTATCGCAGACATGAAAATAGAAACTTTCTTTTACATGTAACAAGCTATGGAAAATGTAACACAACTTTTTCTCAAATTACTCGGTGTGGCCTGCAAAACAAATCTAACTTTGAATATGGACCCCATACGGGAAAAGGTTGGACACCACTACTTTAGAGCACAGAGTATCTAACAAAGAAATCATTCTTCACAACAGCAAACTAGAACCACAAGATTCTACTATAATCAGATCAGCAGCAATCTCAAGAAAAAAATGCTTAATACATTCAACTCATCTATACTGAGAGTGCATTCAGTGTGCCATAATTTTTCGAATGTTGAGAAACAACCTTCTGAAATGTGCAACATACCAAAAACTCTTAAATAATGGTTGAAAAGTAAAGGTCTGGAATTCATAGCTTTAGAGAACATAATTTTCCTTACATTATCAAAATAACCAAGAGCTAAAATCATTTAGCACTCAGCTATTTTGATAATATAAGGAAAAATTTGCACTCAACTCAGTTTTCTTCTACCTTTAACTAGGCAAATCCAATTCTAGAATTAGGTCTGTCCAAAGAATGCAATAAGGCCTTCTTAAAAAACATTTTTTCGGTTTAATTTTTAAAATGAGTTGTAAATCAAAACAAAACTCAAAACTTCTTCAGAAGCTTCCACATATATAAACTAACTTCAACACAAGCAAAAAGTATAATAAAAATGTGTACCAAGCAATAAACATAAACAAGAATTTCAAGTTAGTAGCCCATAGTTCAATCAGTGATGACAGAATCAAGCAACTTATTTCATGTAAACTTACACTTGATATTCCTTAATCAGTGTCATTAATAAATACTGAAAACATTATTCTGGGACCAGCACTAAACCCTGAGGGACTCTACTAATAGCACTAGCAGAACAGTGCAAATTAGTAATCTGTCTTCTGCTGCCATCCCTTTATCCAAAGCAGTAATGCTTAGCAATAAAAATTAACAGTGCCACACTGTTAATTTGTACAGTAGTCTTGCATGTGGAACAATATTAAAAACTTTACTGAAATTTAATTAGTAGTAGTAGTGGCAAATTAACTTAAAATTTCTATCTAAATTCAAAATAAACCAAGGAGCTTGACTAGGACTATAAGTTACTAATAGAAAATAATTTAATATAACTAAATCAATAAAAAGGCTAAATATAATTAAAAACTTAGCGTTTGCCGGAGCTGCAAAATTTTGACCAACATGTGGATACTCTTACTGATACTAAATAATAACCTACAAAATCTAAGTTCAAAATAAACTTAAGTATCGTAACTAAGAATATAAAGCTGCTACTAGAAAATAAATTAATATGCCAATTTAAGTCAATAAAATGGCAAAAATTTAAGAAAAAATTCTCTGTTAGTTGGAGCCGTAAAAACTTCGCCTGCACGGAGCTACTCTCGTTCCCGAATCTCATTGGGTTTATGGGTAGAATAATCAAGAAAATAATAGATATCAGAGCTATCTATTATCTGAAGGAAAACTTCCACCAGCGAATTTGGTATGATTTACTTCTATCCTGATGTATATCATATCAAAATTATTTTTGGCATCCAGTTCCTTTGTTACTGTGCTATAGTAGCTTATTACAGTGGCTGCTGTAGCCGAGTGGTCAGAAGAGGGAGTGCAGTAGCACAAGCCCTTTGAGTAGACCGGGGCTTGAGCCCCTACTTCTAAATATGGTCAATCTGTCAAGCCGCACTGGACTAGCATGGCAGATTATGGTTCACTCCCCTCAACATGAATTGTTTGGGAGGCTTTCATACTGCAGTGGATTGATAATGTTCTTCTGCTTTTAATTACACAAATCTAATCCTAGAAAAAGGTCTGTCCAAAGAATGCAAATAAGCATTCCTTAAAAATACTTTTTAGTTTTTTAAAACCAGAAGTGGAAGACTAGCTACAAAACGAATGGAATCTTTACCAGATGATTCCAGAGTTCAGTTTTATGATTAGTTTTGTATTAAATTACATCTCAGAATTTCTATTGTTCCCATATACTGGGGCTTCGGAAGTTAGCATTAGCAGTGGCAAATGATGCAAAAAAAAGCAAGCTTATACAGCATCAGCTAAAAAAAAACAAAAAAACACCTACCATTCCACCTATTCACCTCCAATTATTTTGTCAAATTTGTCTCTGAATTTATTTAAGTGCTCAACGTTCAAAACAACAGATGTAAGTTTGTTCCAGCAATAAACCACGCAGTGGCTAAAACAAAACTTCCTCACATTTAATCAGTAACCATCCTTCCTCAATGTGAATTTGTGCCCTGTCACCTGTGTGGTCTGAGCAAAAGAAAGAATCCCATCAGCACCAAGCTAGGCTCAATCCTTTCAAAACCTTAAACACTTCAGTTGGATTACTTCGAAGGTGCCTAGTCTCCAGACACTACAATTTGCAAAACCGAAGCCTTTCTTGGTAAGAACAACCCCTTGTTCTGCTTGCTAATCTTGTTGCCCTTCTCTGTACTCTTTCCAGCAGCAGCACATCCTTCCTAAAATGAGGCCTTAAACTGTATGTAGTACTCAAGATGTGGCCTGACCATTACCTTATACAAAGAGATAATTACCTCCTTATCCCTGCTAGCAACAATTCCTGAATATCACTGACAAGACCCCATGACCCACTCTGGTAGCCTGTCTGCACTGCTCAGAGAACTTCATGTCTCACTGCACAATTACCCACAGGTCTTTTTCATTTTCCATTACCCAGAGTGTAGCACCATACAGTTGGTACATTATTCTACAGTTACTGCTATCCATTCCATATGCAGTCATTGCATTTGTTGATGTTAAACTTAAACTTCAAATTGCCATTTCTCAGCTCATCTGCCTAACTTTTCTGGATCCTGTTGCAGTAACATACTGTAATTATTGTCATTAACCACCCTGACAACCTTTGCATCTTCTGCCTGATATACCTTCATCAATATCAGTGATAAATATAGAAAACAATGGGACCAACACTGAATCCTGGGCTCCACTAATAATATTAGTGCCCAAACAGCAATGTCCACTGATATCATTCTGTCTTCTCCCATTCAATCATCCCTTTATCCATACAGCAACTTGCTCTTAATGCCACACTGCTCCAATTTTCACCAGTCGTTTATGCAATAGTACTAAAAGCTTTCCTGAAATCTAAATACAAGTACCGGACCATTTATCCGGCTTCCAGAAAACTGGCTATTTTTGAAACTGGCTAGATTCGACTCTGGCAGGCTTTTTTTTTTTGTGACAACGTGCGGGTGTGGAATATAGCAAGCGTGAATCATAGCAATCAATTGCACATCAGTTTGAGTATGGACATTCAGTATGGACTTGCCTCTACATTTATGTGATTATTTGTCCCAATTTATTATAATTTTCATTTAATACCAGGACTAAAAGGAAACATTTTGCACTCAGGTATATCAAAGAAAGTAGAGTTACTTATGAGACTGATAAAAGTGCTTCAGTGCGGCATTTGAGTGAGGAGTATGGTGTTGGTACGTGGTAAATATGAAACAGAAGGAACAGATACTTAAATTCTATGGTGACAGTGGTGTGCCTAAATTAATGGACAAGCGAAAAACTTTAGACCAGTCAAAGAGTGTAGACATGGATAGACTTGCCTGAATGGCTTAGGAAGCAACGGAGTGAAAAGTTTCTACTTGTTCATTCCATTATAATGGCCCAAGCTAAACTTTTTCACGAGAAATTAAATTTGACAACTATGTGAATATTCATCTGGGTGGTTCAACAGATTTAAAAAAAGGCATTGCATTTGCAAGCTGAGGTTTGTGGAGAAAAGGCTTTTGCAGACCACGATGCTGCAGAGGCATATTTAGATGAATTTGCCAAGTTGGTTTTTGATGAGGGACTGTCAGCTGAACAGGTGTACGATGCAGATGAAACTTCTTTATTCTGGCGTTACATACCAAGGAAATCTTATATAACACCAGATGAGTCAGCACCAGCAGGGTATAAGGATTCCATCCATAAGCACTGTGGCACTGCAGCACCCCAAGCTATTTAAATCTAGATATACAGTGAACAGTTAAATGAAATTTGTGAAGAACAATGCAACGCAATGAATATTTTTATTAACAGGACCCGCATATAGTATGCAGGTCCTGTTTCCAGTAATCATTTCAATAATAAACGAATAAAAACAAGAAATCGTTTCCAACTTTGAAGTCTAATTAACCATAAGGCCTCACTGTATACTAGGCAGTGATACATTTTGCATTCCAGTGAATATCTGGTAGTTGGTTGCCATTGGCAACTTGCCAATATACATTATTTATAGGTGAAACGAATCAAAGTCACCGTAAAGCACACAGTGCAGATTTCATCATTGACCATGATGGGTGTGTAGCCACAATGTCGGTGTCTTTTTGTTATTTGCCAGAAATCCCATTAAGTAACTAAATAATATCAATGTTAAGTCAACATTCAACAGTATAATTATGTGATTACAACTTAATTGCAAATTGAGTTTGAATTTGGTAAGCTGAAGTTGTATTATGAGGTGATGTGTAAGTAAAACATTATTTCAATAACACACAATTTTGGGAAATTTGATTCGATCATGGCCTCCATGCTTCCCCATAAAGTAAATCGCGTGACAGTGAATAAACTTCAGCAACTTAGTTTTTCACAATTATCTCTCCAAGAAAAAAAATGCAATTAAAAAAGAAGGCCGCCCCACACCAAGGATTCAAATTTCTCAGATGGGGAATAAGTAATAAAAAGAAATATATTCGCAGTTTTAAAACAGCTGAATGGTACTAAAGGAAAAGTTGGCTTTGTTGTTATTATTTTGGTTTTTAGGAGCATTAGCAACTAAGACCATATTGCTCCAGGGATATGCGGTGGTCATTCCCTGATCTTTCCGCATCCTCCGTATTTGGTGGTCACGGGCTCGAAACCCTGGTCTAATTAAGAAACACATGCTGCACACTGCTGCTCTTTCCCACCTGGCTACGGAGGCACTGTTCTGAGATATGAACTGAATGGAGACATTGAGTGTTTTGGGGTTTTTTCACTCTGGAAAACCAAACGGCAGATGGAATATTGAAGTGCATTCTAGATCAGTTAGACATAATCCTCGAAGTAAATACTCAAAAACTGGTTGCTCAGACATTTGATGGCACAAGTGTGATGAAAGGCAAGAAAAGGGGACTTCAGGCTAAAATAAAAAAAGTGTACAAAAATGCACATTTTATTCACTGCTATGCACACCAACTGAATCCGATGAGAAATGTAGCAAGTGGTACCCGAGATTCAAGAATATTCTTTTCGAACCTCGTGTCGATTCCAACATTTTTCTCGAGATCACCATGGCATCTCTCTGTTCTCGGAAAGCATATAGACAGCCGTGTTGCCCGACCTTCCCCTACAAGATGGAACTTCAATATACGCACAGTGAACAACATTTATGAAAATTCTGAATCCTTAAAGTATGCGACTATATAAGTGTTGACATAGGTGAGAGATATTCTTTTACAAAGCAATTAATTACTGCTAAATTGTTTAACAAGGAGAACTTTGTTATTTTTCATACAAAAATGCCCATGGAAGAGGTACGGGAGACTACTGAGGCATATCCCATGATTGAAAGAGAAAAACTTCTTACGGAATTACACGTTTTTATAGCAGACAAGATCTACACAATTATTTCAAATTAGCTGACATGCTGAAATTCATCTCAGAAAATTATCTAGCTGAAGTTCTTGGCAAACTTACAAAATTCAAAAGTTCTTTTGACCATTCCGATGACTACTTCAGAGCCCGAACACTGCCATTCAACATTAAAAAGAATAAAAACATTTTACGGAGCACTATGAATCAGGAAAGGCTAAATGCTCAAGCAATGCTTTCAACAGTGAAAAGCTTGGCCAACAGAGCACCAAACTTGAATGAAAAAGTTAATCTATTTTCAACAAATAAAAACCATAGAATGGATTTTGTTTTTAAATAAAAGTTCAAGTCTGTTAATGGTAAATGTCTAGTTAATGTTTTGCAGTATTTTTAACTCGCTTATTATTATTACTGTGTATGTCTACATGTCTTATAACCAAAGCAATTTAATGTGACTTTAAGACACCCGCAAACATCAGAGTCACAAACCGCCACTGATTCCAGGTAACAACTTACAATTATTGCATATTCCAAAACAGCCGGCACCCACAAGTGCAAATTACTCACTGTTGGGAAAAGTCAGAATCCTAGGGCATTTAAGGGAGTCAGGGTGTTTCCTGTGATTTATAAGGCAAATAAGTGAGCTGGGATTACAACACAGATTTTCACCAAATGGTTTCTAAAGAACTTTGTGCCTGATGCCAGGGCTCATTGTAAATCTGTGGGACTACCTGATGACTGCAAAATTATTTTAGTGCTTGATAACTGTTCTGCACACCTTCCTGCTGAAGTTCTAGTCAAGAACAATGTATGTGCTGTTTACTTGCATCCAAATTGTACTTCGCTAATTCAGCCTTTAGACCAAGGCATTCTTCGTGCATTCAAGTGCAGGTACAGGGATATATTTCTGCAGAAAATGCTAGACACTTGCAACAAAGGTACAGGAATAATAGAATTTCAGAAAGCATTTAATGTTAAAGATGCACTTTGGGTGCAGCGAAGTCCTGGGACAATGTACCCAAGGATACTTTGGTATTTTGATAAATGGCTGGCATAAACTATTGCCATCTAACTTATTTCTTGACAGTGATCATGATGACGAACCTGATTTTTGTATGTCTGGTGAGGAAGAAATAGTGAAGAATTTATTGGAATATGCAAAACGGTTTGTTGTGTGAAGTAGCTAAGTCATTTGATGAAGGGGCTATACAAGAGTGTATAAACATTTATGGTGATGCTCCAAGAGTGTAAACATTTATGGTGATGCTTCTACTCACTAATAGTGAATTGTAGATATGGTAATGAATGCTAATAACAACAATTCAGATGAAAGTAATGGTGACGATGGTGATGACAGTGCACTGAAAGAAGAGAAAGTGTCTATAGACAAGTGCATCAGCCTGACTGAGGAACTGATTCGGGGAATGGAGCAAAAGAGCTTCATCAGCGGGCAACATATAATGTGGATGTATAAAATACAAGAGATTTTCATTAAAGAAAAACCAAAGTACATGAAATAACGGAATCTGCAGGACATATTTCCAAAGATCAACTAGAAACTTTCAAGTGAAGTTCAGCTTGAGCCTGAGCCTCAACCTTCAATATCTGTGCTGCTTCTCGTCCTGTATCTGTCAACCCCAGATGTTGAACTGTCTTCAGATGAAGATTAGTGAATTAATATTTGATTAAACAGACCCTGCTTTAGAAGTGTATTAATTTGCATCTGGTAAGTACAATTTCTTTCTTTACTTTTCATTGTTTATTTTAAGTATATATTAAGCCTTGGTTCAGAAAACTGGAAAATCCAGAAATCCGGGTCACCTCCGGTCCCAAGCTTGCCGGTACCTGTATATGATATAAAAATCTTTTGCATCCAGTTCCCTTGTGACCACATCATAGTATCAAACTGGTCACATCAAACCTTGCGACCACATCAAACTGGTCAAACAATATTCCCCCTTTACAAACCCATTGTGTGTCTAATGTGTAATTTTCGGCCTTGTGTAGATGATCCTGAATTACTTCTTTTACCAGCGACTCCATTATTTTCCTTGGAACAGAAGTTAAATTAATATCTGTAATTACTTGTGTCACCCTAAGATATCTCCCTTTGTGAATTGGGGAAAAATTCACACATCTCCAGTCCAATGACACCCTTGATCCAAGAATGCTCACATAATTATGGCTAAAGGTTTCTTTAATTCCTTTGCTGCCTCCCTCAATATAACTGGATAGATTCCACCCACCCAAGGTTCCTTTCTTATTGTTTAACTTAGCATTAGCAGGGCATATAATGCAAGAAAGCAAGCTTATATAACATCATCCAAGAAAAAACACCCTTCCCATTTCACCCATCCATTCACTCCAAATGTTTCTCTAGTTCTGCCTTGAACTTATTTAAGTTGCTGACCTCCACTACAACAGATGAAAGTTTGTTCCAACTATCACCACCCGCTGGCTAAAGACAAATTTCCGCACATCTATTCTACAATTGTTTTTCCTCAATTTGAATTTATGCCCCCTCAGCTGAGTAATCTGAGCAAGAGGAAGAATCCCATTTAGCATTGAGCCTGCTCAATCCATTCAAGGCCTTATACACCTCAATTAGTTCACCTTGCAGTTGCCTAGTCTCCAGAAGCTGCAATTTTCTTGGTAACAGCAAGAAAATTTGTTCCAATCACCAGTCTGATTGCCCTTCTCTGCACTCATTCCAGCAGCTCTACATCTTTCCTAAAATGAGGCCTCCACACCGGTATACAGTACTCAAGGTTATTTTTGGTTTTTAGGAGCATTAGCAACTAAGGCCATATTGCTCCGGGATATGCGGTGGTTATTCCCTGACCTTTCCGCATCCTCCTTATTTGGTGGTGACGGGCTCGAACCCCGGTCTAATCAAGAAGCATGTGCTACACACTGCTGTTCCTTCCCACCTGGCTACGGAGGTGCAGTTGTTTGGTATACTTCATCACAATCATTATGCCTATAGCACACTCCTATTCTCAAATTTTTTTTTTCCCAGTGCTTCAACACCAAACTGACTCAACATTGCACTGGCCA
This sequence comes from Mastigoproctus giganteus, assembly GCF_048544385.1. Taxonomy (NCBI): domain Eukaryota; kingdom Metazoa; phylum Arthropoda; class Arachnida; order Uropygi; family Thelyphonidae; genus Mastigoproctus; species Mastigoproctus giganteus. The sequence goes on along the minus strand of NC_143582.1, from coordinate 111,861,997 downwards.
CAAATATCAACTGGATACCTGCCTTACATTTTATGTGCTTCTTAACTAAGATCACAACTCTTCCCCCCTCCTATCCTGTCTGTCCTTTATGTATACATTGTACTCAGAATATTCAAATTCTGCATCCCTTAAATCTGAGTGACACCATGTCTTAAATTCCAACAATGTCTACATATGTCTTCACCAACAGTTCAAATTCATCAAATTTATTTACTATACTCCTAGCATTGCTGTACATGCAAGTCCACATACACCTGTTCTTACTCTTAGTTATCCTAACACAGCCTATGTATTTACTTGTTTCATGGTGACTCCCAACAGTTCTTGAAATCCCGAGTGTTTTGCTTTCAAGGCTGCTACTCATTCCAATAGAAACAGGGCAAGAATTGCTTTCACCTCTACCTGTGGCTATCGTTAATCTATCATTCTGTGTATCCCCCAAGCTATCAGTTTTCCGACCAACTTAACACTATAGCATCAACAGATATTATTGCGCCCTTTCTATTTAAGTGTATTCCAACCCTCTAGAAGCAGTCTCTCCTATTAACAAGCACAGACCACACTGAGAAAAATTCAACCTTATGAGCCTTGCACAATGTCTGCAGGGCCAAATTGATTGACACAGCTCTCATCATATATTCCCTCATATAGTGTCTGAACAGAATTGCAGCACTTTCAAATTTTACCCTAACTCATGACTTTTTTGCAATATTGCTCTGTATTTGTTAAGTCTGCTGATCTCCTACTCAATGTCATTAGTTCAACGTATACAATATCACCTTTTGTACCGTTAAAAGATAACTGCTCTACAATGTCATCAACTTCCCCCCGGCAGACATACCTTGGTCCTATTCCCCCTTACCCTTTTTGCACAATATATTTCCTGTTTCCCTGACAATAATCACCAACGACAAGTAGCTTCTGCAGGACCAGTGCATTCTGCCTGTGTTGCCTGATGATCAAGTGCAACCTCTATCGTTGTAGGCAGCTGAGAGCTTCATGGACTCCAATTTAATTCCTTCGAGGGCTGCACCTTGTTCTTCAAGCTGTCATAAAGGCCCATAACAATGCTGAGTTGGTGCCTAATATCCTCACACTCTTTACATCGAGAACACAAGATATCCCCAGTGCGATATCATGACTCATTACTGATAGATCTGCAAACATCAAGAAAGCCATAAATCTCATAAGGCCATGATTTGGCAGATTACTGCCCCCCCCATCAGTTCTCTGCAGAGCCATGGCACTCCCACTAGCTTGATCCCTTCGCTTTGCTGCTCTGAGGCATGATTTTTGTTCAAATTCAACACAATTAAAAATACTACACTAAACAAATATATTTAATGCAGTAATAACAACATGCACCAGTTATGTTATGCAGGTGACGTTATTAATTACATATAATTAAAATTCAAATGCACCACTAATACTACCACGCTACCAAGTTGGCATTACACTATATTGTTACAACTGAAAGTTATGTTGATTGTAATATATAACAAAATTATCTAACACCAACCTAAGTGATTTGAACTTATTTACCACAATTAAAAAATTTGAATTCTCCTACCACTCAGTTGATTTAACTGTATAAGGCTGTTTGTTTGGTTTGATTTTTAGGAGCATTAGCAACTAAGGCCATATTGCTCCGGGATATGCGGTGGTCATTCCCTGACCTTTCCGCATCCTCCGTATTTGGTGGTGACGGGCTTGAACCCCGGTCTAATCAAGAAGCGTGTGCTATGCACTGCTGCTCCTTCCCACCTGGCTACGGAGGCGCCTGTATAAGGCAATGGTCAAGCCATTGCAAACAGGTCTGGAGGCTTCATTTTAGGAAGGATGTACAGCTACTGGAACAAGTACAGAGAAGGGCAATGAGATTGGTGAAGGGAACAAAGTGATGCTGTTAACAGGGCTTAAGTTCTGCAAATCGCTGCGTCTGGAGACTAAGCACCTGCGAGGTGATCTGATTGAGATGTATAAGGCCTTGAATGGTTTGAGCAAGCTCAACTAATGAGATTCTTCCTCTTGCTCAGACTGCACACCCAAGGGGGCATAAATTCAAACTGAAGAAAACGTTAAACTTTCGGAGCAAATGGATAGTTGAAATGTTTTTTTTTGGCCGATGTCTATTGCAATTTAAAATGTTAATTAAAAATTAACATTTTTAATAACATTTTAAAATTAACACCAATAATAATTAAAAAAAAAAGTGAGATGTTATGTTAGAAAAGCAAGACTTAAAATATGTTTTAAATATAAATAAAATGGATTTCTCACAACTGTATTCATAAAAGTGGCTTCAAAAACTGAACAATTTTGAATTATCCTAACAACAGTGGAAAAATCTACCATTATATACACTAATGTCATACTTTTAGTGTGCCCAGTAAAGGGTTAAGCAAAGAATTCTACAACTTCATGTAAATAAAGCAGATAAGTTGAAGTTAGTAAAAACTGTTGTTGAGGGAGGTGGTCTTCAAAACAATACAAAATTTATTAACTTTCTATTTCTGAAAAGTTATAAATACTTATTTTTGTTTCAACTGCTTTATTTTCTCAAGCACAAATGTTATTAAGATATAGAAAATAAATACAGCTTTATTATAAATGTTCCTATTATTTAATTCCTGCATTTTCCACACTATTTACAGACTCTGTTGGAAATTTCATATTTTAGTTGGAGATTTCTACAAGCCATTCTGATTTTCAGTGATATTCGATTTCCAACCCCAAGACCTTGAGTAACGAACTTCTAGTCCAACTCGGGCACAGAATTCACAAATCTTCTGTTAGAGTTGACAGAAACCAAAAGCAAGGATGAGGTTTCTCAGAAATTTAAGTCTAGTAACATTACAAAATATTAACAAACCAAAATAACTGTATTTGTTGTTATCCCACTTAAACTGACTTAAGACTTTCGCTGGCCATATAGCTCCTAGTTAATTCGAACCCGGGTAATCAGGCGGCTTATTATTATTATTATAATTATCCATATGGTGCAGCATCTTTTGCTGCATCAGCCAAAAAAAAAAAAAAAAAATTCTGTGTTACCCCTGAGAGTAAATATAAACATACACAAACTCGGCTGACTATTTCTCACCACTCAAGTGGAGTCAAAAGGATATATTAAACCTAAGGATAAAAAAGATTCACTTAAACTGATATCATACAGAAAATATAAGAAAAAGAGTGCAACAAAATATTCGCATAACATGACACTTTGCATCAAAAACGTTACCACCAATTTCACAAATACCGCCAATAACAACTACCTGCTCACCTGAACATAACACATGGAGAAATTGTATTGAGAATGTTGAACGCTCCCCGCTAGAGGTAGCATAATTACAAAACCAAAAACGAACATAAAAAATGAAAATTACGATATATTTTTACAAGAAGAAAATTATTATTATTATTATTATTATTAGCTACATGATGCAAGGAAGCCTGAGGCTTATGCTGCACCAGCAAAAAAAAAAAAAAAATTCCCGAGTTACCCTGAGAGAGAAAGAGAGAGTGTCAAAAGTAGAAGGGAATCACCTTTAAAGAGAAGGAGGATGATATCCAGCTTAGAACCCTGGATGTGCCAAGCCCATATTCACCACACCAGATGTGAGCCCCTGAGATTACCGAGGAATCTTCTAGAATAATTATTTAGAAAATAAATCACAACCGAATCTACAATAAAAATAAACCTGAAATTTCTGAAGAAAGAAAAAAAAAAGATAAAATCTCGTTGTAACATAATAGAAAAAAGTGAAGTGTCATAGTATGACCACCCGAGATTTGACTCATCCGCCGATGCGGATGAGTCCATAGACTGTGTTAATTTTCTGGTCCAACTAACAGTTTTGCTGGGGAAAAAACCCTCAATGTTTTTGGGGGGTTGAATCTTGTTATTCAAACCAGAGATTAACCCAACCACGGAGTTGAAAAAAGTCATTAAAAGTTCCTGGCGTCAATGACGAGTTTCAAGGAAAGGGGAGGGATGGTGATTATTACCACTGGCCTAATGCCAGGCTATTGCAATAGAAAGATCTACTGGTGAAAAACCAAACTATTATATTTAGGCCACCCCAATAATTAAAGTCATCTGCCGTGCTGTGTCTTATGTCTGTTAATTGCGTGTGTTCTATGATCGAGTTGTCTGTTTGCTGGAAGAAAAACCCCAGTTTCTGGGAAAAAACCTTGCTATCTACACCTGAGACCGACTAACTCAGCCACGGAGTGAAAAAAGTCCATTAAAGTTCTTCGCGTCAACGACGGGATTCGAACCCGGGCCTTTTCCACCAGGTGTGGGGGTGGACGGTGACGATACCACTGTGCTACCCACTCAAACGATCTAGTGGTAAAAAAAAAAAAAACAAAAAAAAACCAAATTATTATTTTAGGGTTGCCCGTAATTAAATACATTAACCCGTATTTGTGTCTGTAAATTGCGTATGTTCTATGGTTGATTTGCCTGTTTTGCTGGACGAAAAACCCCAATTACTCGGGAGAAAAACTTTGCTATCTACGCCTGAGACCAACTAACTCAGCCACGGAGTGAAAAAAGCCCATTAAAGTTCCTCGCGTCATCGACGGGATTCGAACCCAGGCATTTTCCACCCGGTGTGGGGAGGACGGTGACGATACCACTGTGCTACCACTCAGACGATCTAGTGGTAACATAATAGAAAGAAACACCTCTAATCGCAATGTCTTCACAATTAGTACAATTACAGTCGATATCTTTCCAAGCCGATTGAAAATCGCCAACGTTCCATTTCAGTTCGCGTAGAAAAACAACAGGGAACAAAAATTAAATTATATTACAACTGATATGTATATTCAAAAAATAATTGATTTTATTTAAAAACAAAACGAAAAATATATAAATGTGACACTTAAAATAAACAAAAGAAAATCTTTAAATAGGGAGGAAAATCATACAGAAAACACAATTAATATATATCAAATGCCACACAGGATATATCTTTACCTACAACATAAAAAATCCCGAAATTAAAATATACTACTTAAAATAAAATGCGGAATAAACAAATAATTCAGTGCCTCAAAACTGTGTCTAGCTGCAGCCCCAAGATTATTTAAATCTGGCTTGGTCATCTCATCGGGGAAGTTCCCCATCTTAAAAACTTTCAAGAGCTTGTTTATTATTATTATTATTATTGCTCTTATATTATTTCTCCGTGATTGGAGGATTCCACTCCGTGACCGGTACTGCTACCAAGTACACAGGGTGGTTTTAATGTCTGGTGTTACTGATGGTCGAGGAACTCTCTAACTATCCTACAGGTGTTCAGGATTGCGACATTCTGGAGATACTTGTAGGTGTTCTCTGAGAAACCTATTGCTACTAGGCTGCAATGTAGGATTTTTGTACCATACCGGTGGTCGACACGATGATCGGGATGGTCTTTACTTCTTGCATATGCCCCATCACCTTAACCTCATGTCTGAGATTTGTGTACTTCTTAATTTTTTCCTCATGGGTTTTCTCAACATTGCTAGTGTTGGACACCGCTGAGTAAATCAGGTAGGTAGCCTTTTCCACCTTGTCCAAAAGGATTATGTCCGGTCTGTTGTGTGGGCTGGTCTTATCCGTTATTATGGCACGGTCCCAGTAAAGCTTGTGGGTTTGGATCTCTAGTACTGCCTGCGGTTCATACTTGCAGTATGGTACACTTTCTTTGGTCAACTGGTTTTCCTCGATAGCTTCTGATTTATCCTGGCTATTTGGGTAATATGAGGGTACTCAGTCTGCGTGATCACCTTGCTCCCTGTGGGGATGTGCTGGATCGTTTCTGAGGTCAGGTGGCATCGTCTACATTAAGATTAGCATTAGTAGGGGCATATGATGCAAGAAAGCAAGCTTATGCAGCATCAGCAAAAAAAAAAAAAAAAAAAAAAAAACACTTCCACTTCAACCCTCTGTTCGTTCGAAATACATGCCCAGAGGAGCCTTAAATTTATTTAGCCTATCAACTTCCACAACAAGGGATGGAAGTCTGTTCTACCAACCAACTACCCGCTGGCTAAAGGCAAATTTCCGTACGTCTATCCTACATCTGTCTTTCCTCAATTTGAATTTATGCCCTCTCAGGTGATTATTCTGAGCAAGAGGAAGAATCCCATCAGCATTGAGCATGCTCAAACTATTCAAAGTTTTATACACCTCTATCAGATCACCTCGCTGGTGCCTAGTCTCCAGACGCTGTAATTTGCAAAACTTAAGCCTTTCTTCGTAAGAGCACCCCTTTGTTCCATTCACTAATCTTGTTGCCATTCTCTGTACTCGTTCAGCAGCTCTACATCCTTCTTGAAATGAGGCCTCCAGACCTGAATACAGTACTCAAGGTGTGGCCTGACCATTGCCTTATACAAGGGAATAATCACCTCCTTATCCCTGCTAGAAAAATTCCTGTATATCATTGACAATACGCCATGAGCTACACTTGTAGCCCGGATGCACTGTCCAGAGAATTTCATATCTGCCTGCACAATGATCCCCAAGTCCTTTTCATTCTCTACCACTGCCAGTGTAGTACCAGAGAGTGGAGACGTTGCTCTGGGGTTGCTGTTTCCCATATGTAGAACTTTACATTTGTCAATGTTAAACTTCATTGGCCACCTCTCAGCCCATCCGCTGAACCTTTTCAGATCCTGCTGCAGCAGCATAGTGTCAGTAGTGTCCTTGACAACCCTGCCAACCTTTGTATCGTCTGCAAATTTGGACATTAAGCTTGATATACATAATCCATATCATTTATAAATACAGAAAACAATAATGGACCCAACACTGAACCCTGAGGGACTCCACTAATAACATTAGTCCACGATCAGCAGTGTCCATTGATTACCACTCTCTTTCTTCTCCCCCTCAACCACCCCTTTATGCATAGCAGCAATTTGCCTCCAAGATCTTTCTAAGATCCAAGTATATAATATCAAAGTTATTCCCTGCATCCAGTTCCTTTGTGACTGCATCATAGTATCCAATCAAATTGGTCAGGCTTGACTTCCCCTAAACAAAACCACGCTGTGTCCGAGCTATAACTGAAGTCTTGTCTAGATGATCCTGTAGTGCTTCTTTAACCAGTGTCGCCATTAATTTTCCTGGAACAAAAGTTAAACTCACAGGTCTATAATTACTTGTGTCAGCCTTTGATCCTCCTTTGTGAATTGGGGTCACATTTGCAGTTCTCCAGTCTGTGGGTACCTCCACTTAGTCCAAGGAAGCTTTCATAATTATGGCTAAGGGTTTGCTTCCTACTTTGCTGCCTCCTTTAATATAAATGGATAGATCCCATTCACCCAAGGTGCCTTTCGTGTGTTTATCTTCAACAATTTCTTCACTTTACTCTCAGTTATTACAAGGTTCTCTAGCTTACTGCCAGAATTGAATACACCTCTGTCATTCCCATTGCTGAGTAACACCTCATGTGTGAATGTCGATGCAAAATATTCATTTAGTTTGTTAGCTACATGAGCGTGATCATCAACAGTTGACCCATCGATATCAAGTGGACCAATCTGATTCATCCCCTTCCTTCTAGAGTTTACATAAGTAAAGAACACTTTGCTGTTTTTCTTTGTATCCCTTGCCAAAGATCTCTCGTAATCTGCCTTCGCCTGCCAAACCTCCTTTGTAACTTGGTTACAAATCAACTTGTATCTATCATAGGCTTTTTTTTTTTATTAGTTCTTAACGCATCAGCTTCTACGACCATATTGCACCTCCCAAAGTTTTTGCATTTTACTGTTATCCAAGCCCGAGGAGGGAATCGAACCCGCGACCTTTGGGTTGCCAGGCAGGCATTTTACCTACCTGGCTAGCCCAGTCAGCCATAGGCTTCGGTGTCACATGTTAATTTGTATGTAATCCCATGCATTTTTCTTCTCTGCCATATGTCTCATTAGTTCATCTGACATCGACTTAGGCCTAAACCTTGAACAATATTTCTTATTTGGTATGTAAAGCCAGTAGTTTCCATGATAAGTTCTTTGAATGCTTCCCATTTTGAATTTGCTGTTGGTAACATCATCAGATGGTCCCATTGTATAGAATTTAAATACTGTCTCAGACCATCATAGTCGCCTTTTCGAAAGCAATAACCCATCACTTTACTCCTGATAGTAGTTACTTCTTTGAGTAAATCCCACTTCAGCACACTGTGATCACTGCCACCTAGTGGTTCCTTTATCTGCAGATTCTTAATGCCTGAAGCATCACTACTGATAATCAAATCAAGAGTATTACTCCCTCTAGTTGCCTACCGAACATGCTGATGTAGAAAACAATCATCCAATAAATCCACAAAAGCCGTGCTAGTGTGTGAGTGACCAGCCCACAAATTCCAGTCAATATCTGGGAAATTAAACTCCCCCATTATAAAACTCTCTGATGTACTGGCCCACTCTATTTCCCTGTACAGTTTGTTAATTATACTGATCAAAGTCATTAGGCCTATAGAACAATCCTACTATCAATTTTGATCTCCCAATGCTTATGTCACACCAAACTGACTCGACACTGCACTGTCCAGCGATGTCTACTGGCTTCACTTCCTTGGATTTTATGTGATTCTTAACTAATAGCATAACCCCTCCTCCCTTCCTATCCTGCCTATCCTTTCTGTTGACGTTGCGCTCCCCAAATTCCCGATCTGCATTCCTTATATCTGTGTGACACCACGTCTCGGATATTCCAACAATATCCGCCTTTGATGCTTTGAGCAATACCTCAAATTCATGGATTTTATTTACCAAACTCCTAGCATTTGTGTACACGCAAGTATACATGCACGTGTTTCTATTCTTAGCTACCCTAAAACAACCCATGTGTTTTCTTGTACCGCAATGACTCCCACCAATCTCTGAAATATCCTGCATCTTGTTTTTCAGGCTTCTGCTCATTCCAATAGAAGTAGTGCAAGAATCACTTTCACCTCTGCAAGTGGCTACTGTTAATCTATTAGTCTTTGTAACCCCCAAGCTAGCAGTTTTCCGACACACCTAACACTGCCTGAATAGCATCAGCAATATTCTTGCACCCTTTCTATTTGAGTGTATCCCATCCCTGTAGAAGCAGTCTCTCCTGTTAACAAGTACAGTCCAGGCTGAGAAAAATTCTACTCCTTGAGCCTTGCACAATCTTTCCAGGTCCGAATTGATCGACAAGGATATCATCATATACTCCCTCCTATCTTGTCTGGCTTTTTTTTAACAGTGACCTGTACTTGTTAAGTAATTTTTCCGGTCTCCTACTCTTGATATCATTAGTGCCAATGGGTACAACTATATCACCTTTTGTCTGCGCGGGTAGCACAGTGGTATCGTCACCGTCCTCCCCACACCGGGTGGAAAAGGCCTGGGTTCGAATCCCGTCGATGACGCGAGGATCTTTAATGGGCTTTTTTCACTCCGAGGCTGAGTTAGTTGGTCTCAGGCGTAGATAGCAAGGTTTTTCTCCCCAGTTACTGGGGTTTTTTCGTCCAGCAAAACAGGCAAATCAACCATAGAATATAGGCAATTTACAGACGCAAATACGGGTTAATAATAATATCACCTTTTGTGCCCTTAAAAGATGATATCTGCTCTAAAACGTCATCTACCTTTGTCCCTGGCAGACATACCCTGGTCCTGTTCCACCTATCCTTTTTACATAGCATGTTCCCCGTTTCCCTGACAATAGAGTCACCAACAAATACTTGTTCCTGTGGGTCCAGCGCATTCTGCCTTGAGGGTTGCCGCTGTGTTGCGCGATGACCAAGTGCAAGCTCTGGCATTGATGTGGGCAGCTGAGAGCTTGATGGGACCCTCAATTTAGTTCCTTCGAGGGCATCCACCCTGTCCTTCAAGCTCTCATATAGGCCCATAACAACGCTGAGTTGTTGCCTGATTTCGTTACACTCCTTGCATCGCGCACACACACAAAAACATCTCCCATGGCAATATCATGTCCCGTACCTGATTGTCCACAAACATCATGCAAGCAGTGCATTTTAAGAGGCTGTGATTCGGAAGGCAACTGCCCCCTCAGTTCTCCTCTGAGCCACAGCACTTCCATTAGTTTGAGCCTTTTGCTTTGCTGCTCTGGTCTGAGTCATGATTTCGATTTAATTTTATAAAATTTCAATTTCACTACTAAATTATAACCTTAAACTTGTATCCCAACACAGTTATAACGGTATATATATTTTTCAGTGTCAAGTATTAATTTTCTACGAGTTCCCTTTATACGGGGTGATTCACTACCAGTGCGACAAACTTGCAGGAGGTGTAGGGGGCACAAAGACGAATCGGAATCACCTAGCATTGCAGGGTGCGAAATGCCTTCGTCATGCGGTAGAGGACGTTGAACGGGAGGTCGCGTGAACAGCGATCCCGCTGGAAGACAGCATTTCCGAACCGCTTCTGTTGAAGAAACCAAGTAGCAAAAGTCCTCCGGAGTGGATAATCCGCAGGCTCCAATGATTGGACGCGTTGCAGATGGTATGAACTCATTTGGTTTGTAGACTGTATCCTCCATACAGTGGATTGGGAAATACCCAATCGTTGGCCTATCGCTCGAGTACTCGTACTCGGATTGCCTTCTGCAAGACGTAGGACATTCTCCTCATTGTCTGGCGTCCTCGTCGTTCGCTCTCGATTCATGGTACCTCTCGTGAAACAACCAGTCTCACGTAACCTTCTGTGCACACGTGCGAAAATCGATGATGAGGAGCATGCCTGTGGGGGAAATGTCCCTGTACAAGCGCAGAGCGGCGCGCCCGTTACAGTCCGCAGCTCCATACGCGAGGTGCATGTCAGCCAGTTCAACGTTTGAATACTCGTCCATCCTACTGCCTCGGGAACCGGTTCGCAAATGCTGACTTCCAGAGGGATCGCTGTTCACGCGACCTCCCGTTCAACGTCCACTACCTCATGACGAAGGCATTTCGCACCCTGCAATGCTAGGTGATTCCGATTCGTCTTTGTGCCCCCTACACCTTCTGCAAGTTTGTCGCACTTGTAGTGAATCACCCTGTATAACTTCCGTATCACGTTTTGTATTAATTCATTATGTTACGTTTATAATCTAAGTCGTTATATGTATTTAGTTAAAAATTAATTTAATTGACAACGAATTTTAACAAGTTTAATAGATTTTAGGTATTAATTGACAATATTATACTATACTATACTAACGCTATCTAGTTCGGTATATAACGTATAGTATGCCAAAGGCGGCAAGTTACGAACGGGTTAATCTACGGACAAGTATTAATTAACTTTCATATCTCGCTGTCTCAAATTAGACTAAACTAACGATCCTAACTAGGTCTATAAGCTACTTATAGAAAATAATTTGATGTAAAAAAATGGTCAATAAAGCGGCTAAATATGGCTAAAAACGTCTCGTTCAGCGGAGCTGCAACTTGTAACACGTGGATTTGATACCCTTACCGATACTTTTATGCAATTACAAGGCCGAGTAAAGAATAAATACACCAGAATAGTCAGAAGATCACAAATATATGCTATACTACTAAATTTAAATCAAAAGTTTTAGAAAAACAATAATTTCAAATCAATAAATAAGAAAAATCCACTTAGCGGCTTTGAACACGTTCGGCTCCTACTAGCCTCTTCAGCAGACATGTGTCGTCTGACATTCCGGGCTCTCTCATGATGCTTTTTCTCTAGTTTTTGGTGTAGATAACCTGGCCTTGGATGGCGAGCATTAATCATGGGGAGGCAGTGTTAGGTGGGGTCGGAAAACTGCTAGCTTGGGGGGACAAGGACTAATAGATTAACAGTAGCCACTGGCAGAGGTGAAAGCGATTCTTGCACTGCTTCTATTGGAAAGAACAGAAGTCTGAAAAACAAGATGCAGGATATTTCAGAGACTGCTGGGAGTCATTGCGGTACAAGTAAACATATGGGTTGTGTTACGGTAGCTAAGAATTGAAACAGGTGCATGTATACTTGCGTGTACACCAATGCAAGCAGTTTGGTAAATAAATTTGATGAATTTCAGGTATTGCTCAAAGCATCAAAGGCGGATATTGTTGGGATATCAGAGACGTGGTGTAACACAGATATAAGGAATCCAGAACTGGAATTTGGGGAGTACAACGTCTAGAGAAAGGATAGACAGGATAAGAAGGGAGGAGGGGTTATGCTATGAATTAAGACACCATTAAATCCAAGGAAGTGAAGCCAGTCGACATCGCTGGACAGTGCAGTGTCGAGTCAGTTTGGTATGACATAAGCATTGGGAGATCCAAATTGAGAGTAGGAGTGTGCTATAGGCCTAATGACTCTGATGAGTATAATATGAAACTGTACAGGGAAATAGAGTGGGCCAGTAAATCAGAGAGTCTTATAATGGGGAATTTAATTTCCCAGATATTGACTGGAATTTGTAGGTTGGTCACCCACACACTAGCAAGGCTTTTGTGGATTTATTGGATGATTGTTTTCTACATCAGCATGTTCGGGAGGCAACTAGAGGGAGTAATACTCTTGATTTGAATATCAGTAGTGATTCTTCATGCATTAAGAATCTGCAGATAAAGGAACCACTAGGTGGCAGTGATCACAGTGTGCTGAAGTGGGAATTACTCAAAGAGGTAACTACCATCAGGGGTAAAGGGAAGGGTTATTGCTATCGTAAAGGCGATGGTTTGAGACAGTATTTAAATTCTATACAGTGGGACGAACTGATGATGTTACTAACAGCAAATTCAAAATGCGAATCATTCAAAGAACTTATCTTGGCAGCTACTTGGCATTACATACCAATTAAGAAATATTTCTCAAGGTTTAGGCCTAAATGGATGTCAGACGAACTAATGACACACGTGGCAGAGAAGAAAAATGCATTGGCTACATATAAATTAACCCATGACACAGAAGCCTATGATAGATACAAGTCGATTTGTAACCAAGTTACAAAGAAAGTTAGGAAGGCGAAGGCATATTACGACAAATAAATAAATAAATTTTCTGTTTATACTCCGGGACGACCAAACGGTCAGAGGAGTTCACAAGATAGATAGAATACAAGAAACAGCACCGTATTCAGTAGTCACGGGCTTGAACCCCGGTCACTCAAGGCACGTGTACTTACGCACCGGCGCGCCTGACCACTAGGCAAGGGATGCAAAGAAAAACAGCAAAGAGTTCTTTACTTATGGAAACTCTGGAAGAAAGGGCATGAATCAGATTGGTCCACTTGATATCGATGGTTCAACTTTTGATGATTCTGCTTGGTTAGCTAACGAACTAAATGAATATTTTGCATCGACATTCACACATGAGGAATTATTCAGCGCGCTGAATGCCAGAGGTATATTCAACTCTGGCAGTAAGCTGGATAACCTTGTAATAACTGGGAGTAAAATGGAGGAGAGATTGTTGAAGATAAACACAAGAAAGGTACCTGGAGTTGATGGGATCTATCCAGTTATATTAAAGGAGGCAGCAAAGGAAGTAAGCAAACCCTCAGCCATAATTATGGGAGCTTCCTTGGACTCAGGGGAGGTACCGATATACTGTAGATGTGCAAATGTGACACTAATTCACAAAGGAGGACAAAGGCGGACACAAGTAGTAGTAGTAGTAGTAGTGGCATGTGATGAAAGAAAGCAAGTGTATGAGTTTATGCAGCATCAGCCAAAAAAAAAAAAAAAATCACACCATTGCCTCCAAATGCCTGTCCAGTTCCTCCTTAAATTTAGTCAATCTATCAACTTCCACAATGACAGATGGAAGTTTGTTCCAGCAATTAACCACCCGCTGGCTAAAGGCAAATTTCCGCACATCTATTCTACATCTGTCTTTTCTTAATTTGAATTTATGCCCCCTTAGATTCGTACTCTGAACAAGTGGAAGGATCCCATCAGGATTCAGCGTGCTCAACCGATTCAAGGCCTTATATATACGTCAATCAGATCACCGCGCAGGTGCCTAGTCTCCAGCCACTGCAATTTGCAGAAATTAAGCCTCTCTTGGTAAGAGGATCCCTTCATTCCCCTCACCAATCTTGTTGCCCTTCTCTGTACACGCTCAAGCAAATCTACATCCTTTACCTGTACGCAGTACTCAAGGCGTGGCCTGACCATTGCCTTATACAGAGGGATAATCACCTCCTTTTCCCTGCTAGCAAAATTCCTACATATCATTGACAAAACCCCATGACCTGCCCTGGCAGCCTGTCTGCATTGCTCAGAAAACTTCATATCTGACTGCACAATTACTCCCAGGTCTTTTTCATTTTCTACCACCTTAAGTGTAGTACCACACAGTTGGTACGTTTCTCTGGGGTTACTTCTACCCATATGCAGTACTTTGCATTTGTCAAGGTTAACCTTCAGTTGCCACTTCTTAGCCCATCTGTCCAAATTTTCTAGATCCTGTTTCAGTAGCACACTGCCATTACTGTCATTAACAACCCTTCCAACCTTTGTATCATCTGCAAACTTCGACATTAAGCCTGATATACCTTCATCAATATCATTGATAAATATACAAAACAACAGTGGACCTAACACCGAACCCTGTGGGACGCCACTAATGTTATTAGTACTCTAATAACATTAATCCACCCATTGATTACCACCCTCTGTCTTCTCCCACTTAACCATCCTTTTATCCATTGTAGCAACTTACCCTTAATACCATTCTGCTCCAATTTGTAAAATAGTCTTCCATGCGCAGCAGTGTCAAAAGCTTTCCTGAAATCCAAATATATGATATCAAAATTATTTTTTGCATCCAGTTCCTTTGTAACCACATCATAATATCCTATCAAATTTGTGAGACAAGGCTTTCCCTTAACAAACCCATGTTGTGTCTGAATTATTGCTGCAGGCTTGTCTAGATGATCCTGCAATGCATCTTTAACCAGGACTCCATTATTTTACCCGGAACAGAAGTTAAACTAACTGGTCTGTAATTACTCGTGTCACTCTTTGTGAATTGGGGATACATTTGCACATCTCCAGTCCGTGGGAACCTCCCCTGAGTCCAAGGACGCTCTCATAATTATGGCTAATGGTTTGTTTAGTTGCTTTGCCGCCGCCTTTAATATAACTGGATAGATCCCATCCACCCCAGGTGCTTTTCTTATGTTTAACTTCAAGAATTTCTCCTCCACTTTGCTTTCAGTTATTCCAAAATCATTAAGTATCCTGCTACAATTTGATAACCTTCTGCCATTTTCAAACCTTAATAATTCCTCATGTGTGAATGTATATGCAAAATACCCATTCAGTTTGTTTGCTATCTGAGCAGGATCATCAACAGTCAGATTCATCCCCTTCCTTTTAGAGTTTATATAAGTAAAGAAATCCTTGCTGTTTTTCTTACCATCTTTTGCCAAGGATTACTCGTAATCTGCCTTCGCCTGTCTAACCTCCTTTGTCAATTGATTACAGACTACCTTATATCTACCATAGGCTTCTGAGTCGCTTGATAATTTATATGCATCCCATGCATTTTTCTTCTCTATTACGAGTCTCATTAGTTCATTAGATAACCATTTAGGCCTAAACCTTGAACAATATTTCTTAATAGGTATAAAACTTTTAGTAGCTTCCACGCTTCCCACTTAGAATTTACTGTTGGTAACATCGTCAGTTGATCCCACTGTACAGAATTTAAAAACTGTCGGAGAGCACTGTACTCACCTTTACGGAAGCAAAAACCCTTTCCTTACCCCTGATGGTAATTAAATCTTTAAGTAAATCCCACATCAGTACACTGTGATCGCTGCCACCTAGTGGTTCCTTTATCTGCAAATTCTTAATACACGAATGATCACTGCTGATAACCAGATCAAGAGTATTACTTTCTCTGGTTGCCTCTCGAACATGCTGCTGCAGAAAACAATCATCCAATAAATCCACAAAAGTCTGACTAGTGTGTGAGTAACCAACCCACAAGTTCCAGTCAATATCTGGGAAGGTAAAATCCCCCATTATAAGACATTCCGATTTACTAGCCCACTCTATTTCTCTGTACAATTGTTCATTGTACTCATTCGAGTCATTAGGCCTATAACACATTCCTACTCTTATTTTTGCTTTCGCAGTGCTTATGTCACACCAAACTGACTCAACAGTGCACTGTTCATCTATATCAACTGGATGCAATTCTTTTGATTTTATGTTTTTCTTAATTAACAGCATAACACCTCCTCCCTTTCTATCCTGTCTGTCCTTTCTGTACACATTGTACTCCCCAAATTCCAGTTCAGCATTCCTAATATCTGTGTGACACCACGTCTCTTCTATCCCAACAATATCCGCCTTTGATGTCTTGACCAACACTTCAAATTCATCAAATTTATTTACTATACTTCTAGCATTGGTATACATGCAAGCATATATGCTCCTACTCCTATTCTTAGTTACCCTAACACATCCCATATACCCACCTATTTCAGGATGACTGCCATCCGTCCCTGAAACCGCCAGCACCCCACGCTCCAGGTCGCTACTTATTCTAATAGAAGTTGTGCAAGAATCACCTTCACCTCTGCCTACGGCTACTGTTAAACTATTAGTCCTTGTATCCCCCCCCCAAGCTATCAGTTTTCCGACCCACCTAACACTGCCCCGATAGCATCAGCAAATATTCTTGCACCCTTTCTATTTAAGTGTATCCCATCCCTATAGAAGCAGTCTCTCCTGTTAACAAGTACAGTCCAGGCTGAAAAAATTTCTACCCCTTGAGCCTTGCACATTCTTTCCAGGGCCGAATTGATCGACAAGGCTCTCATCATATACTCCCTTCTATCGTGTCTGGGCAGAATTGCAGACACTTTGAAATTCAACCCTAATTCTCGGATTTTGTTCAACAGTGACCTGTACTTGTTAAGTAATTCTGCCGGTCTCCTACTCCTAATATCATTAGTGCCAACGTGTACAACTATATCACCTTTTGTGCCCTTAAAAGATGATATCCGCTCTACAACGTCATCAACCTTTGCCCCTGGTCCCGTTCCACCTATACTTTTTACAAAGCATGTTTCCCGTTTCCCTGACAATAGAGTCATCAACAACTAGTTCCTGTGGGACCAGCGCATTCTGCCTTGGGGGTTGACGCTGTGTTGCGTGATGACCAAGTGCAAGCTCTGGCGTTGATGTGGGCAGCTGAGAGCCTGATGAGCCCCTCAATTTAGATCTTTCGATGGCATCACCCTGTCCTACAAACTCTCATATAGGCCCATAACAACGCTGAGTTGTCGCCTGATTTCCTTACACTCCTTACATCGCGCACACACAAAGACATCCCCCATGGCAATGTCATGTTGCGTTCCAGACAGTTCGGCAAACATTTCACAAGTTAAAATTTTTTTTAGGCTGTGATGCGTTGGAGAATCGCGCCCCTCAGTTCTCCCCCGAGTCATAGCACTCCTGCTACTTTGTGCCCGTTGCTTTGCTGCTCTAGTTTGGGGCATGATACTTTAAATTAATAAAATCAATAAATTAAATTAATTAAATGTCAATAGTACGCTATCTAATAGAAACAGTGAAGCGTATTACTCTATAAATTATACGTTAGAGCTACCTAACTACCTCAATTAAAAATTTGAATTCCCTACCACTATATACAAAAACAATGGCTGCAAGTAATTATAGAACTGTGAGTTGAACTTCTGTTCCAGTAAAATTAATGGAGGCACTGGTTAAAGAAGCACTGCAGGATCATCTAGACAAGACTTCAGTTAAAGCTCGGACACAGCATGGCTTTGTTAAGTGGAAGTCTTGCCTGACCAATTTGATTGGATACTATGATGCAGTCACAAAATATGTGTATGTAGGGAGTAACTTGGATATTATATACTTGGATCTTAGAAAGGCTTTTGATACTGTTGCACCTGGAAGACTGCTGCACAAATCGCAGCAGTTTGGCTTTGGAGGCAAATTGCTGCTATGGATAAAGGGGTGGTTGAGGGGGAGAAGACGGAGAGTGGTAATCAATGGACACTGCTCATCGTAGACTAATGTTATTAGTGGAGTCCCTCAGGATTCAGTGTTGGGACCATTATTGTTTTCTGTATTTATAAATGATATTGATGATGGTATATCAAGCTTAATGTCCAAGTTTGCAGAGGATACAAAGGCTGGCAGGGTTGGGTTGTTAAGGAAACTACTGATGCTATGCTTATGCTGCTGCAACAGGATCTGGAAAGATTGAGCAGGTGGGCTGAGAGGAGGCAAATGAAGTTTAAAATTGACAAATGTAAAGTACTACATATGGAAATAGCAACCCCAGAGCAACGTATCAACTCTGTGGTTGTACACTGACAGTGGTAGAGAATGAAAAGGACCTGGGGGTAATTGTGAGGAAGATATGAAGTTCTCTGAGTAGTGCAGACGGGCTGCAAGAGTAGCTCATGGTGTATTGTCAATGATATACAGGAAGTTTTCTAGCAAGGATAAGGAGGTGATTATTCCCTTGTATAAGGCAATGGTCAGGCCACACCTTGAGTACTGTATACAGGTCTGGAGGCCTCATTTCAAGAAGGTATGTGGAGCTGCTGGAACGAGTACAGAGAAGGGCAACAAGATTAGTGAATGGAACAAAGAGTTTCTCTTACGAAGAAAGGCTTAAGTTTGTCAAATTACAGTGTCTGGAGACTAGGCACCGGCGAGGTGATCTGATAGAGGTGTATAAAGCTTTGAATGGTTTGAGCATGCTCAATGCTGATGGGATTCTTCCTCTTGCTCAGAATAATCACCTGAGAGGGCATAAATTCAAATTGAGGAAAGACAGATGTAGGAAAGATGTGCGGAAATTTGCCTTTAGCCAGCGGGTAGTTGGTTGATGGAACAGACTTCCATTTCTTGTTGTGGAAGTTAATAGCCTAAATAAATTTAAGGCTCAGCTGGACAGGTATTTCGAACAAACGGCAGGGTGAAGTGGAAGTTTTTTTTTTGCTGATGCTGCATAAGCTTGCTTTCTTGCATCATGTGCCTCTACTAATGCTAATGCTAATGCTAATCCTTCAGTTTCGGGGAAGAGCGTCCTACTTGTGAGTCATTCATTGGAAACAATTGTTATCGGTTTGATCTTCATGGAGGTCATTGTAGTGTCTGCCATGCAGTGTCTTCTTTGCCCATCTTTCTAGCTTCGTTTCTGTTGGAGTGGTGCTGTGTATTTCTGGAAGTAATCCTTCAGATTAACTATCGCTGCTTTCTGTTACTCTATCAGGTTTATCAGGCCTCTTCCTCCCTCTTTCCGAGCTATTGTTAGTCTCTGCACTGCTGACTTCTGGTGGTGTTGTTGGCTCTTGGTCATCATTGTCCTTGTCTTTCACATGATATCCTTTAACTCGGTGTTAGTTCAATCTATGACCCCAAAGAAGTATGTCAGTACTGAAGCTGCATAGGTATTTGTGGCTTTAATTGTGTTCCCTCCGTTTAATTTTGCGTTCAGCAGGCTTTTGAGTCTCTAATGATATTTTTCGGTCAGGCACTTCTTGATTTCCTTGTGCTCTGTTTCTTCACGATCTCTTTACCGAATAATTTTCCCTGGTGCAGTGTGTGGGTCTTGCATTTCTCTAGACCAAATTCCATCCTGATGTCCTTGCTGAATTTTTCGGTGACCCGGGGTAGTGTTTGGAGTTTCTTCTCAGTTGCCGCGTAAAGCTTGATGTCATCCATGTCCATCAGGTGGCTGGGGGTGTACAGGTTCTTTCTTCCTTCTTTGAGGTTATATCCATATTTACTGCCGCCCATCACCAATTAGTATAGCTACAGACTCTAATGCCAAGTCTCCTTATGGTTTAGTATTTCACCCCGGGGGCTCACATCTGGTGAGTATGGGCTTGGCAAACCCAGGGTCCTGAGCTGGATATCATCATTCTTCTCTTTCTTGGTGATGCCTTCTCTCTCTCTCTCTCTCTCTCTCTCTCTCTCTCTCTCTCTCTCTCTCTCTCTCTCACACACACACACACACACACACACACACACACACACACACACACACACACACACACACACACACACACACACACACACACACACACACACACACACAGGGGTAACTCGGGAATTTTTTTTTTTTTTTTGGCAGGTGCAGCATAAGCCTCAGGCTTCCTTGTACCATATGGCTAATAATAATAATAATAATAATAAAAAATAATAATCTCCACTTAACACAGAGGACGACAACTGGAGAACTTCATACTGGCACATAACCTGCACATCCTAAATAAATCCAACCAACCCAGTACGTTTTTCACAATAAATGGTGAGTCTAACATCGACGTGACTCACACAACTGCAAACATCACTAACAAAATACCAAACTGGGCTGTGAGTGAGGATCTGACATGTAGTGACCACCGTGAAATTTTCATTTGAACTAACCACAAATTTACAAAATCGGAGGTTACCTACTCAAGACTTGATAAGATTTGCTATAAAGCATATAAAATGGCCACTATTCTCGGAATCAGCTAAACATGACTTCCGTGATTAAAATATTAGATTCATTTATTAAGCTTAATGCCGAAGAACAAGCCTTCTATATCCAAACTACCTTACTACGAGCAACTGAATGCTCAACTAAGAGAATAACTCCAAAGAAATCATCTGTTCCCTGGTGGAATCCCCAGCTAACGGTTTTAAGAACATGTTTCACAAGGCAGGGAAACTGTATCAAAGACGACGATCTTGGCCTCCCAATGAAGTACAAAGACTCAGAAATGAAAACAGAACCATAAAACATCAGTATAATCTCGAAATCTCAAAGCAAAAGATTGCTACCTGGCAGTCTTTCGTCTCCACGGTGGGCAACTCGAACCCGTGGGAACTCCTCTATAAACTTAGCAGAGATAAAGTACCAACCAATGATATTTACAACTACATAGTGACTAATACTCTGAAACCACGACCTGGCATGATACTGTCACAATGATTATGGATAAACGTTTTTCTCAGGATGATCAGTCGGAGAGACTCTCCCACTCAATCCATAACAAGAACCCTCAATCTTCAATACTCCTCGACTGTGGATACTGACCTGTTTACTCAACAAGAGCTTCAAAGAGCTTTAAATAAAATCAATGTCCAAAAATATCCTGGACCTGACTTTAGCATTAGCATTAGCATTAGTAGAGGCATATGATGCAAGAAAGCAAGCTTATGCAGCATCAGCCAAAACAAAACTCCCACTTCACCCTTCCGTTCGTTCGAAATACTTATCCAGCTGAGCCTTAAATTTATTTAGGCTATCAACTTCCACAACAAGGGATGGAAGTCTGTTCCACTAACCAACTACCCGCTGGCTAAAGGCAAATTTCCGCACATCTATCCTACATCTGTCTTTCCTCAATTTGAATTTATGCCCTCTCAGGTGATTATTTTGAGCAAGAGGCAGAATCCCATCAGCACTAAGCATGCTGAAACCATTCAAGGCTTTATACACCTCTATCAGATCGCCTCGCCGGTGCCTAGTCTCCAAATACTGTAATTGGCAAAATTTAAGCCTTTCTTCGTAAGAGCAACCCTTTGTTCCATTCACTAATCTTGTTGCCCTTCTCTGTACTCGTTCCAGCAGCTCCACATCCTTCTTGAAATGAGGCCTCCAGACCTGTATACAGTACTCAAGGTGTGGCCTGACCATTGCTTTATACAAGGGTTTAATCACCTTATCCCTGCTAGAAAACTTCCTGTATATCATTGACAAGACACCATGAGCTACCCTTGCAGCCCGTCTGCACTGCTCAGAGAACTTCATATTTGCCTGCACAATTATCCCCAGGTCCTTTTCATTCCCTACCACTGTCAGTGTAGTACTACAGAGTTGATACGTTGCTCTGAGGTTGCAGTTTCCCATATGTAGTACTTTACATTTGTCAATGTTAAACTTAATTTGCCACCTCTCAGCCCATCTGCTCAACCTTTCCAGATCCTGTTGCAGCAGCATAGCATCAGTAGTGTCCTTACCAACCCTGCCAACCTTTGTATCGTCTGCAAACTTGGACATTAAGCTTGATATACCATCATCAATATTATTTATTAATACAGAAAACAATAATGGACCCAACATTGAACCTTGAGGGATTCCACTAATAACATTAGTCCACGATGAGCAGTGTCCATTGATTACCACTCTCTGTCTTCTCCCCCACAACCACCCCTTTATCCATAGCAGCAATTTGCCTGCAATGCCACAGTGCTCCAATTTGTGCAGCAGTCTTCCATGCTCAACAGTATCAAAAGCCTTTCTAAGATCGAAGTATATAATATGAAAGTCATTCCCTGCATGCAGTTCTTTTGTGACTGCACCATAGTATCCAATCAAATTGGTCAGGCAAGCCTACCCCTTAACAAAACCATGCTGTGTCCGAGCTATAACTGAAGTCTTGTCTAGATGATCCTGCAGTTCTTCTTTAACCAGTGCCTCCATCAATTTTCCTGGAACAGAAGTTAAACTTACAGGTCTATAATTACTTGTGTCAGCCTTCGATCCTCCTTATGTGTATTGGGATCATATTTGCACAAATCCAGTCTATGGGTACCTCCCCCGAGTCCAAGGAAGCTCTCATAATTATGGCTAAGAGTTTGCTTACTTCCTTTGCTGCCTCCTTTAATATAACTGGATAGATCCCATCCACCCCAGGTGCATTTCGTGTGTTTATCTTCAACAATTTCTCCTCCACTTTAGTCTCAGTTATTACAAGATTATCTAGCTTATTGCCAGAGCTGAATACACCTCTGGCTTTCACCTCGCTGAATAACTCCTCATGTGTGAATGTCGATGCAAAATATCCATTTAGTTTGTTAGCTACCTGACCAGGATCATCAACAGTTGAACCATCGATATCAAGTGGACCAATCTGATTCATCCCCTTTCTTCTAGAGAGAAGAACTCTCTCTAGAGAAGAACTCTCTCTTCTCTTCATAAGAGAAGAACTCTTTGCTGTTTTCTTTGCATCCCTTGATAAACATTTCTCGTAATCTGCCTTCGCTTGCATAACCTCCTTTGTGACTTGGTTACAGATTAACTTATATCTATCATAGGCTTCTGTGTCACGTTTTAATTTATATGTAATCCATGCATCTTTCTTCTCTGCCATATGTCTCATTAGTTCATATGACCTCCATTTAGGCCTAAACCTTGAACAATATTTCTTAGTTGGTAGGTAAAGTCTAGTAGCTTCCAAGATTAGTTCTTTGAATGCTTCCCATTTTGAATTTGCTGTTGGTAACATCATCAGTTGGTCCAACTGTATAGAATTTAAATACTGTCTCAGACCATCGTAGTCGCCTTTACGAAAGCAATAACCCTTCCCTTTACCCCTGATGGTAGTTACCTCTTTGAGTAAATCCCACTTCAGCACACTGTGATCACTACCACCTAGTGGTTCCTCTATCTGCAGATTCTTAATGCATGAAGAATCACTACTGATAATCAAATCAAGAGTATTATTCCCTCTAGTTGCCTCCCGAACATGCTGATGTAGAAAAAAAATCATCCAATAAATCCACAAAAGTCTTGCTAGTGTGTGAGTGACCAACCCACAAATTCCAGTCAATATCTGGGAAATTAAAATCCCCCATTATAAGTCTCTTTGATTTACTGGCCCACTGTATTTCCTTGTACAGTTTCTAATTATACTCATCAGAGTCATTAGGCCTATAGCACACTCCTAGTCTCAATTTTGATCTGCCAATGCGTATGTCACACCAAACTAACTCGACACTGCACTGTCCAGCGATTTCGACTGGCTTCACTTCCTTGGATTTTATGTATTTCTTAACTAATAGCATAACTCTTCCTCCCTTCCTGTCCTCTTTATCGTTTCTGTAGACGTTGTATTCCCCAAATTCCAGTTCTGCATTCCTTATATCTGTGTACCATGTCTCTGATATCCTAACAATATCCGCCTTTGATGCTTTGAACAATACGTCCAATTCATCAAATTTATTTACCAATCTCCTAGCATTGGTGTACACGCAAATATACATGCACCTGTTCTTATTCTTAGCTACCCTAACACAACCCATATTAACAGGATAATTTCCACAAAGCCTAATCTGTTGAGGTGTTCAAAACAATCTACAAATAGATCAGCACTTATAAAAATTCCCTTTCAACTCACCCTGAGAATTTTCTACCAAAATGTCCGAAGTCTCCGAAATAAGCTTGAAACCCTCGAACAACTCTTGTTGTCCAACAGCATGTATGTAATCTGTCTATCAGAAACATGGCTTCAACCTGACCAGGAGTCAATAGCCTATGCTCCGGCCGCTGGATTTTCATCGTTCTTCACGTCAAGATCTCAATCTAGAGGTGGCGATGTTGCCATTTTCGTCAAAGATTCCAACCTGAAATTTGTGCACGTCACATCTAGCAACTCCTTATTTTATGAAGCAATACTCGTGACTGTGAAGCTTAATGCCTGTTTAATCGATTTAACGGCAATCTACATACCCCCAGCTCCAGATACTGCAACAGTTGACGATGCTACCGGCTGGATAATGAGTAAGTTACACCCTTCTGCTACGCACATACTGTGCGGCGATTTTAATCTTCCTCCCCACCTGAGCCCTCTCTTTCAACGACTAATGAACAATCTCTCTCCATTAAAGTTGACGATTATTAATGAGGAGCCAACGAGAGGCACCAATCGCCTTGACTTGATTCTATGTTCTGGAATTTGCAGAGTCGACATTCCACCAGAAACGTCCTTCAATTCAGATCACGACCCAATTGCATTACTTCTTGTTCTGCCTATGCCCAACTTCAATTGCCATAATACTGTTGAAAAGAAAATCATATTCTCTCCGAATTTTCTGGATCCAAAAAAGTGCCTCGAGGCAGCGCAGTCTATTCCATGGCATGTGCTTGATGGATGTGACCCAATCCTCGCAGTTGATCTAATCACTAGATGGATAAATACAGTCACCCTCTATGCGTCAGCTAAAACCGTACACATTTCTCCAAGAACTAGAGCTTGGTGGACCAAAGATCTAGCGTGCAGTTTCCACAACAAACAGTATCTTCACAGGCAGTGGAAAATCTCTGGCACAACCCAAGATCGAATCCTATACTCCAGAGCAAGAGCTATGTTCAACAGGCTCAAGGCATCAGCATTAAAGAGATACACTGATGCTACCTTGTCTAAAGGAAAAGCGCCATACTCATCAAGACACAGTCGCATTAATTCAAATCTTGATCTAGATAACTGGATGGACTACGTTTCAAGATTCAATACCAATTCCGCCTCTGCTGAAATTCCTCTCCAAAACTCCCAATTTGCTCCTACTGATGACCTTTCCATAATTTCCATCACAAGACAGCAACTGATATATGCTATTAACTCCCTGCGACCATCTAGTACAGCAGGCCGTGATAAGATACCTCATTTCATAATTAAATGCATTAGCCCCTATATTCTAGATGCATTACTCTCAATCTACAACTCTATTCTTTCCACACGAGTTTTCCCTGCTTAGTGGAATGAATACTCTGTGAGGCCACTGCCTAAGGTCAAAACACCAACAAGCCTAAAAGATTTCAGACCAATCTCAACTTCTTCCACCCTCCTCAAACTTCTAGAAAAGGTACTCCTTCCGGCATTAAACAAACAGCTGATGCCACAGAAGCCGAAACAGTTCCATTTCGCAGTCGAAAATAGATCCACCATAACAAACCTCATGGCCGCACAGACATCAATTCTTCAAGCCTTCGAAACTAAATCTGAATTAGCTATAGTGTACGCTGACATTGAAGCTGCTTTTGACAGCCTAGACGTCACAGCCCTTCTCAGACTCCTGCAAGTCTTCTTCAGGATTAATGGAGACCTACTAGCTTTCCTCACCGCCTTATTGAAGAATAGAAGCGTCCACCTCACTTTGAAGAAAACCCACTTTACAAGAAAAATTAATGCAGGAGTCCCTCAAGGTGGTGTCCTGTCTGGCCTTCTCTTCTCAGCGGTTCTGATTCCTTTCATGAGTCATCGTGATGATGCTCTAATATATGCCGACGATATAAAGTTTCTTACCTTAATCCCACCGTCTGCAAACCCAATGGAAATTACGTCTTCCATCACAGAGAACTTGACCACTCTTTCAACTTACTTGAAGATGTTTGGATTAAACCTTAACCCGTCAAAATCTGCAATAATGACTTACTCATTGAAACAGCAACCAACAATAATTCAACCTTCAGTTTTAGGTACTCTAATTCCAGTGGTTACCTGCCATAAAGATCTTGGGGTCTATTTTGATCCGAAGCTGAAATTTAATGATCACACAGAATACCTCCGGAAGCGTTTTAACACCCTACGCTGGAAAGCGAAACAACACTTACTTCATTCCAATGATGCCGCAACCACTACCAGATATCTTCAAGCCACTGTTTATCCGGCTATTTTATATGCTGCTGAAATTTGGGCATCTGCATCGCCTTCACTTCAAAAACCGGTATTCTCGTGTGAATACTGGACCCTGAAATGGGCCACAAATAAGCATCGCCGACCCCCTCAATTGAGAACAACTGACATGGCTGAGCAGCTAAATGTACCCAGGATCCCGAGGTTAATTGACAGCAGACGTTTAATGACTTCAGTAAAAATGTACACAGGAGTAATAAACGCCCGAAACATCTGGGATTTCTGTCAGTGGCACAATCCTACGCCATCCTTGAGGTCAGAGCCCACACTAATCCTCAAATACAACCGGTTGAAACTGTGTAGCTGGTTCCTACCTGCCCAGGCACTCCCCAAAATTCAGGCACTGCTCCGTCTTGGAGTCGACCTTCAGAAATTAGCTACCGACTACAAATACCGTCACATGCTCCTCAAGTGGATTCCATCTGTGGAACTAGGATAATTTCCTCCATATGACGTTTAGTTCTCATTTTTCATTATTATAATTTACATGTTTGTAACTCATAATTTCCATGTAACGGTATTTTTTTTCCTTTTGCCAATTAATTTCATTTATAATGTAAAACTCCTGGCCATGTCGCCATGTTCAGTATTATTGTCTCTAGTACATGTCCTGTACTTATTAGCAATAAAGAATTTATTTATTTATATGTTTACTTGGACCGCAAAGACTCCTAGCAGTCTCTCAAATATCCTGCATCTTGTTTTCCAGGCTTCTGCTCATTCCAATAGAAGCAGTGCAAGAATCACTTTCACCTCTCCCAGCGGCTGCTATTAATCTATTCGTCTTTGTATCTCCCCAAGCTAGCAATTTTCCGACCCACTTAACACTGCCTTGATAGCATCAGCTAATATTCTTGCACTCTTCCTATTTAAGTGTATCCCATTCCTGTAGAAGCAGTCTCTCCTGTTAACAAGTACAGACCAGGCTGAAAAATATTCTACTCCTTGAGCCTTGCACAATCTTTCCAGGGACGAATTGATCGACAAGGCTTTCATCATATACTCCCTCCTATCGTGTCTGGGCAGAATTGCAGACACTTTCAATTTCAATCCTAATTCACGGCTTTTTTTCAACAGTGACCTGTACTTGTTAAGTAATTCTGCCGGTCTCCTACTCTTAATATACTGTCATTAAGAAGTTCGGAGGAAATTATCCTAATATCCTGTTAAATATCTTCAACAAATGTCTTCTCTGTGGTACTTTCCCTCCTATCTGGAATTATGCACTAGTCAAACTACTAAGGAAACCCAACAATCCCCCATCAGACCCCAGAGCCTTCCATCCCATTTCTCTCCTACAGAATTTGGGAAAACTCTGCGAACGACTACTCGCCCATAGAATCTATGATCTTTTCTAAGCTCAAGACATCTTTTTATCTCACCAGTATGGATTTGTTAAGGGCAAGTCTTGTGAAAATGCACTTCTTGAGTTGAAAAATTACATCCAGAATTCCACATCAAAATATATGAATGGCTATCTTCATAGACTTTGAAGGTGCTTTTGACTCCCTGTGGTGGGAGAGTGCCCTCACATGACTTCGGAATATCACATGCTCCTCTCAGTTGTGCCAAGCTATCCGAGCCTACTTTGATCACAGATCTATACATGTTACTTCAAAAACCTGCAGCATAACACGAGCTGTCATTATAGAATGCCCTCAGGGCTCTGTTCTGGGGACGCTCTTCTAGAGCATTACACTAAATACGTGGCTAACCAGACATTTTGACTTTGCTACTCCAAATTGCATATGCTGATGACCTTGTTATTGTCTTCTCAGCAACTCCAGGCAACAAATTCAAGAAAGAGCTTCTCCAGTATTAAAGGAGCTCATTAAATGGGAAAGCAACTGTCAACAAACTTAAAATATCTCCATCCAAAATCCGGCTCATGATCTTTAAAGGTAAACTAAATATCCATCGTCCTCCTATCTTCAAAATAGCTAACAGGTTAATACCATATGTCAAGCACTTAAAACATCTTGGTGTGATCATTGATGATCGACTTAATTTTACTATCGGCGTAAATTAACTAATAGATAAAATCAAGAAATTTACTATGGCTATTGTTCGGATTATAAGAACTGACTGGGGGCTTGGACACAGAGTTCTTCTCTTATATTACAAGGCAGTATTCATACCTATTGCAACCTATGCTGCTCCGGTTTGGTATGACAGAATTACGAACGTTAAACGGAAATCAAAACTACTCTCCTTGCAAAGATCCGTGATTCTTACAATGCTTCGTGACAGCATTGTAAGAAATGTTGAGAGTCTGACGGACTCTCTCAACTGATGCCCTGTAGGTCATAGCTGGAGTATTACCTCTGGATGTAAAATGATGTAAAATTCACGATGTAAAATGATGTAAAATGCACGATGTAAAATGCTTGCACATTTTACATCGTGCTTTCTGCTACTTTTAAAAACATCAGCCCTCCAGGGAATTCAATGGAATTCAGAATGATATCCTTGCAGACTCCAAAGTTGAAAAACCCGGATTTGGTCTGCTTTAACAAAAATTTGGTAAGATCTTTGAAATACAACCCCTAAAGGGGGGGGGGGGATCTACATAAAAATGTATACCAGACGTCTCCTGTACTGCAAACAAGAAAAATTCCCTATTGTTCTCCCCAAACCTCTACACATCATTTATCATAACTGGACATGGCTCTTTCAAATTCAAACTCTTTCAGTTCAAAATAAGCAATACCGATTCTTGCCTTTGTCTCCAACTCGAAGACTGGAACCACCTGCTCTATCATTGCCCTCTTTATGCTGACCTACGGAAATCCCCAAAAGACCGTATAAACACCTCACCTGGCAACGAAAAACATCTAGAAGATTCTGCCTCACACCTTGGAATCCTACAATTTGCTTCTGATTTATTTGCTAGAAGAAAACTTCTATTGGCCAATCCTGCATCAGCTTAACCTCCTATGGTCTCTCCAGCATCTTTTTTTTTTTTTTTTTTTTTTTATGTAAACCCCAAACACAAGAGGTATTAGAACCTATAGTACTTAGTACTGTGCTTGAGTTGGAGATTGAGAAGGCAAAAGAAAATATTTATTGTCATTGGACTTGAACTTCTGTAGACTGTAATTTTCAGGAAATCCATATGAAGGAAGGTTGTTCCAGAAAACGGCAGTTGAATGAATAAATGAGGAAGATGAAAAGTTGGTTCGGTGGGCTTGAAGTTGGACAGTAAATGGATGTTGGCAGCACGTGTTCGGATTGTTTTGAAAGAGAGAGCTGGAATTATAGAAGCCAATTCAGAAGAACAGTGCCCATGGAAGTATCTGTAGAAGAGGCATGCAGTTGAAACAGTATGTCTATGAGATAGCAAGTGGAGAGACCCTGTTAGAGATGAATCATTAATTAACCTAACTGCCCTCTTCTGAATGGAATCAAGAAACCTGAGAGAGGTTTTGGGGGCACCAACCAGGTGTGGGAACAATATTCCATGCCAAGGCGGATTTGCGATTTATGCAGAGGGAGCAGCTGTTTGGAAGAAAAGTAACACCGAGAGTGAAAGAGAAAACCAAGTTTTTTAGATGCAGAGGAAGCAATATTTGTAAGGTGCTTGTGTGCCAAAAGAGATTAGAAGTCAGTGTAATCACAAAGAAATATATCATTTTGCCTAGAAATCGGAGTGTCACTAAAGATAAGCATAGGAGCAGAAGAATCCTTTTTGAGAGATATAAGACAAGACTGAGTTTTAGAAGGATTGAAATCAACTAAGTTGTCTTTGCCCCACTGGAGAATTACCCGAAGATCGGCATTTAAGGAATTGTTAGCAGATTTTCGAGAAATTGAAGCTGATTGAACAGGACAAGGTTTCTCAAAATTGAAAGTGGAATGCAATGTGCTATCATCGGCAAAACTATGGAGAGGATTTCCAGTCAATGGAAGAAGGTTATTAATATACAAGAGGAAAAGAGTGGGGGGAAAGAACTGAACCTTGAGGGACACTGACATTAGTGGAGAAGTTAGAAGACAGAGAGCCATCTACCATCACCCTCAGTTAGCGATCGTAGAGAAAACTGGATAACCAATTACTAAAAACAGTTCGCAAACCATAAGATAGAAGCTTGTTTAGAAGACCTTTATGCCAAACACGATCGAAAGCTTTTGAGATGTCAAGAGCAACTACTTGTGTTTCACCAAACCTTTCCATTGAATTAGTCCATAAATGGGTAACATAAGCCAGAACATCACAAGTGGATCGACCCTGACGGAATCCATACTGGCGATCGTTGATCAGACGGAAGGTATCTAGGTGGTTTAAGAGTTGGCGGTTAATTGATTTCTCCATTACTTTAGAAAGAGTAGAAGTAATTCCAATGGGACAATAATCGGATGGGAGGGATTTGTCACCCTTTTTAGGAACTGGCTGGATATGAGCAAATTTCCAAGCAGAAGGAAAAACACCTTTGGAATAAGAAAGTGAAAAAAGGTGGCAAAGAATAGGAGTAAGTTCAGGAGCACAGGTTTTGAGAACAAGTGGAGAAATACCATCAGGACCTGGAGCTTTCTTAGCATCAAGATTCATTAAAATCCCTCTGATATCCTTTTGACGGAAGACCACAGGAGGCATTGAATGGAGCTTGTTGGGAATGGTGGGAGGTGTTTTACCAAGATCATTAATATATGAGTTGGAAGAAAAAAGGGATGCTAGCAGGTCAGCTTTATCTTTGGCTGAAGTGACAACAGAACCATCTGGTTTGGACAGAGGTGGGCAAAAGTTGCGGCCAATAGCTTTGGTAAGGGACCAGAATGCTCGGCTACCATTAGGGCAAGAAGCAAGTTTTCTGCTCTTAGCCTGTTCAAACTCTAATTTGGATTGATTAATAACTGCTTTACAATTGTTGCGAGCTTTGGTGTAGGCAGAAAATGAAACAGAAGAATTAGAAACAAGCCAATTACGATATGCAACATTCTTCTCTTGAACAGCCTTAGCATATTTTTTGGAAAACCAAGGTTTAGACAAAAGAACGAGATTGTAAATTGGAGTGTGGGTTAAAGGATTCCATTCCTGCAAGAATAATTTCACTGACACGATCTGAGCAAACGTTGACATCAGAAGTTTTGAAACGGTAATCCGACCAAGGAAAAGAAGAAAAGAAATTTCGCAGGTCATCCCAATTTGCATTCTTGTAATGCCAAACAACACGAGGTTGGGAATAGCCATGAGATAAAGGCTCCATTGGAGAAGATACATTCACCAAGTTGTGATCTGAAGTGCCTAAAGGACCTCTCACTTCGACCGTGTAATTAGAAGGGTTGTTTGTGAGAAAAAATCAAGCGTGTTGGCTGGATGATTAGGATTGTCCGGTATTCTTGTAGGTAAATTAACAATCTGTGCAAGGTCATTAGTAATTGCAAAAGCTTCAGCATCTCTACCAGCTGGGTCGGTGTGACTAGAAAACGGAAGCCAGCTCGAGTTGTGAAAATTAAAATCACCAAGAGAAATTATCTCACTGTTAGGAAGGTTCGACTGGAGAAAGTCAAGTTGCAAAGAGAGTAAGTCAAAGAGCTCCAAGTGATTAGTGGAGTTGGGAGAACGGCAGGGACAACAGATGAATTTTACACAATGAGGTAGAGAGATTTTAAGCGAGAGAAGATCAAAGAGAGTAGATTCCAAATTGCCAAGTCACTGACAGGGAATATCAGAATGGACATATGCACAAGTACCACCTTTGAGGCGAAAGGAATCATACAGCGAATAATTTGGGTATCTGAGATGAGCAGTAGTTGAATCAACCGATAACTGAGATTCTGTCAGAAAAAGTACACGGGGTTTGGCAGACTGTAAATGGAAATGCACATCGTTAAGATTAGAATTGAGACCACGTATATTTGTGAAATGAATTAGGAAGTGCTTGGGAGGTTTAGATCTTTTCGCAGATAAGCTTGCTCTATTAGTTTGACAATTGATAGTGTATTCAATAACAAGAAAAAGTACGTGAGACAAGCTGTATGAAGTAATGAAATTTTTGGATATGGCCTACACATGGTAAGAATATACTCAGATCCTTGACATAACGTGGCCTCGACAATACTCCCCGCATACGCACTACTCGGACTCCCTCCAGTTACTATCTGGCAGAGTAGAGGTAGCAAGATTATACACTAGCTGATCCAGAAGCCTCCTAGAGAGTTACCAATAGGTTCGGTCCAGTGTACTAACTAGCGACCGGCCTGCTAAAACCGTTTTAGAGCTGTACCCTCGAAATGTAAGGAATATTGGATCTCGCCACCATGTTCATCATAGCCTTAAAAGTCATCAATCATACTGCATGATGGAAGATATAGGGAAGGGTTGACCGGAACTTAGCTCTAGAGACTAAACATGGGTTCCACCATTTCAAGCCTGCAATAAGCAAAGTACTGGTATTGCACCGGTTGATGAGAGTCATCTGCAACCTAGTACTGCCTGGTAACATGAAGGGGGGCATTCCTACATGTGGTGTGGGCGCCACACCTCGACCGTTGGTTACGTTGGTTCACATCTCGATGGTAACCCACCATGTACTTGTGCCTGGAGGTTATACCCAGGATTAATGGCACCTTCAATAATGTCAGCCTGAACAGTGAGCGGTGTCTTGCAAAGATAAAATATGGTCACCTTGAATAGCTCTTAGAAGATCACATAGATCCAATTTTTTTTTTTTTTTTTAATTTTACCCTCTCAGCCCTGGGCAACCAGAGGATTGCTGGCACCCACAGTATTGCACTCTCTCCCGTGGGTGCGGGATTTGTCCAATCTTAGACAATTCACTTTTATTTTTTTGTTATCTATTTAATTATTTTTTCTTTTAAATTTACTGATATATATATTTTTTATTTTCTTTTTTTTATATATATTTATTATTTTCTTTTTTTTATATATATATTTTTTTCTTTTTCTATTTTATTTATTTATTTTTGTGTATTTTTTTTTCCTCTTTTATTTTCTTTAGCGTACTGCTAAAGAAAATAGAAGAACGTCTGGACAACAGGGTTTTTTGTTTTTTTTTATTTATCTTAATTTATTTTATACAATTTTACTTTACCTTCATTTTATTTATTTATTTTCTTAGTAATTTCCTTTTTTTTTTTTACTTTGTATCTATATACATATAATTATTTTTTTTTAAATTTAATTTTACTTCTTTTTTTCGTTTTTTTTAATACTGTTTTATTTTATTTATTTTTTTTTCTACGCTTATCTATAAATTTTTATCTTAGTTTATTTTATTTTACTTTCTTTATCTGTTTTTTTTAACTAACTTATTTATTTATTTATTATTATCATTTTTTAAAATTATGATTTTATTTATTAATTTTTTCTTTATGCTGGTACCCTAAGTTTGGGTAGCTGTGGGTTTCGGATTTGCTGGCACCCGCTGGTATATCACTATCTCCAGTGGGTGCGGACTTCGCTCTCTTCAGGGCAGACAAAGATTGTAAAGGTCTATCTCCACTTGGCTAGGACATATCTAGCTGTGGCCCACCTCCTCGTGGTGTAGACGGGTACAGGACACGCTTTCCAGGAGATCGCCTGCCCGGTGGTAAAGAAGTCAGAAACAACTAAATAACACAACAATACATAATATACACAAACATAACACTACACGTTTCTGGCCGCTCTAGAGTTTTGTATCATCACAGAGTAACATGACGGAGATGAACTTATGTTTCTGGAACCGCTGTACAGAAGATACTATACATGTCTACATGCTTACATGCCGTTAAGCATGGTGGATAGCGGGTTGATTGCTAGCCAGAACCATAATGGGCTCAGAGCATCTCCCTGAAAGATTCCTCCTCCGATGGGGACTGCTCTGATTGTGATGTTCTTGACCTTAATGGTGGTACTCCATTTCGTCATTGTTGCTTCTAGGAAGTAGGTAACTATCGGATTGACCCTGTAGACCTTCAGGGTCTCTATTAGCCAGCTATGAGGTACGCAGTCGAAGGCATTGCGGTATTTAGGCCGTGTATAGGTTGCAGTGATTCTTCTAGGCTTGCTCCATAACTACGGCATCTATGATTAATTGCTCCTTTCATCCTTTCTGCTGTTCGCCCATTATGTTCTGACTCTCTAAGTGGTCTGATATCTTCTTGGTTGTGCAGCTGGTCAGGATCTTATACATCGTTGGGAGGCAGGTGATTGGCCTACATTTCGCTGGTTTCTTGTATCTTCGTCTTTAGGCTTCAGACATGTGACTTCCTCAGAGAGAAAATTCGGGACCGGGTGCCTTATCATTCGAGTGAACTGCTCTGCTAGGTGTTTCTATGTGCAAGTGAGCTTCTTGTACCAGTAGTTGTGGATATCAATTCCAGGAGTTTGCCAGTTGTGGGTTTCCTGATCGACTGTTTTACTTCATGATCGAATGTTTTATTAGTAGTAGTAGTAGTATTATTGTTCATATTATTTCTCCGTGATTGGAGGTTCCACCTCGTGACGGGTATTGCTACCAAGTACACAGGGTGGCTGTTGTTATGTCTGGTGTTACTGTTGGTCGAGGAATTCTCTGATTATCCTACAGGTGTTCAGGATTGTGACATTCTGGAGTTCCTTGTAGGTGTTCGCTGTCTCCGTGTGTAGCACAGTGGTATCGTCACCGTCCTTCCGACACCGGGTGGAAAAGGCCCGGGTTCGAATCCCTTCGATCACGCGAGGAACTTTAATGGGCTTTTTTCACTCAGTGGCTGAGTTAGCCGGTCTCAGGCGTAGATAGTAAGGTTTTTTCTTCCAGCAAAACAGGCAAATCAACCACAGGACACACCCAATTTACAGACACAAATGCCGGTTAATGTATTTAATTAAGGGCAACCCTAAAAATAAAAATTTTATTTTTTTGTTTGTGGTGTTTGCTGAGAGATCTATTCCTGGTAGGCTGTTATACAGGGTCTTTGGCACTATACATATGGTTGAAACGATGATCGGGATGGTCGATACTTGTTGCATATGCCACATCTCTTTGATCTCCTGTTTTAAGTTGGTGTACTCCCTGATTTTTTCCCCATGGTTTTTCTACAGGTTGCCAGTGCTGGGTACGGTAATGTCAATCAGATAGGCAGCCTTTTCCTTCTTGTCCACAATAGTTATGTCCGGTCTATTGTGTGAGATTGCCCCATCCGTTATTATGGCGCATTCCCAGTACAGCTTGTGGGTTCGGGTCTCTAGTACTGCCTGGGGTTCGTACATGCAGTACGGTACACTTTCTTTGGTCAACTGGTATTTCCTCGCTAGCTTCTGATATATTATCCTGACGTCTGCGCGAGTAACACAGTAGTATCGTCACCGTCCTCCCCACACCGGGTGGAAAAGGCCCGGGATGACGCGAGGAATATTAATGGGCTTTTTTCACTCCGTGGCTGAGTTAGTCGGTCTGAGGCATAGATAGCAAAGTTTTTCTCCCCAGAAACTGGGGTTTTCGTCCAACAAAACAGACAAATCGACCATAGAACACACGCAGTTAACAGACATAAGACACTGCACGGCAGATGAATTTAATTATTCGGGTGGCCTAAAAATAATAGTTTTTTTTTTTTTTTGTATTATCCTGGCTACCTGGTCGCGTCTATGAGTGTACTCAGTCTGGGTGATTACCTTGCATCACGCAGTGATGTGTTAGATCGTTTCTGCGTCCAGGTGGCATCATCGACATATGTCATCGGACACATCCAGTTCCTTGGCGATGTATTTTCTATAGTTCATGGTTTTGATTACCTGGTTATGGATGGCGAGCATGAATTCTTCAGTCTCGGAGTTCCCTATATCATTCGGAAGCGTGTCCCGCTCGTCAGCCATGCATTGAAAGCAATGTTATCTATGTGACCTTGACGGGGGTCATTGGAGTGTCTGTCATGGAGTGCCATAACTACCCATCTTTCTAGCTTCGTCTGTGCCTCCTGGTTGGGGGGGGCTCCGCGCTTAAATCGCTTGTCTATGTCTATCTTCCTTAAGGCCTGCTGGAGTGCTGCTGTGAGTTCCTGGAAGTAATCCTTCAGGTTTCTTAATCGCTGTGAGTTCCTGGAAGTAATCGCTGCTTTCTGTTGCTCGGTGAGGTCTATCTGGCCTCTTCCTCCTTCTTTCCGAGCAAATGTCGCTTTCTCTACGGCTGACTTTGGGTGTTGTTGTAGTATTTACAGGCCTCTCCCTCTGCCATGGCTTCGATCTCTTTATCAGTCTGCATCTGGTAGTGTCGGTTGGTCATCATTTTTCTTGTCTTTCTCATGATATCCTCCACTTCGATGTTAGTTCAATATATGACGATGTTAGTTCAATATAGTTCAATATATGAGTATGTTAGCACTGGGACTGCATAGGTGTTTGTGGCTTTAACTGTATTCCCTCCGTTCAGCTTTGCTTTCAGCAGGGTTCTGAGTCTCTGATGATATTTTTCACTCAGGCAGGTCTTAATTTCCTTGTTCTGTAACTGTTCAGCCTGCGTCATCCCCAAAGTATTTGTAGGCCTCTGCCTCCGCCATGGCTTCGATCTCTTTACCAATCTGCTGCTGGTAATTTCGGTTCACTAACGTTCCCTGGTGCAATCCGTGGGTCTTGCATTTCTCTAGACCAAATTCCATCATAATATCATTGTTGAATTCTTCGGTGATCCGGAGTAGTTAGCATTAGCATTAGCATTAGTAGAGGCATTTGATGCAAGAAAGCAAGCTTATGCAGCATCAGCCAAAAAAAAACCACTTCCACTTCACCCCTCTGTTCGTTCAAAATACCTGTCCAGCTGAGCCTTAAACTTATTTAGGCTATCAACCTCCACCACAAGGGATGGAAGTCTGTTCCACCAACCAACCACCCGCTGGCTAAAGGCAAATTTCCGCACGTCTATCCTACATCTGTCTTTCCTCAATTTGAATTTATGCCCTCTCAGGTGATTATTCTGAGCTAGAGGAAGAATCCCATCAGCATTGAGCATGCTTAAACCATTCAAGGCTTTATACACCTCTATCAGATCACCTCGCTGGTGCCTAGTCTCCAGACACTGTAATTTGCAAAATTTAAGCCTTTCTTCGTAAGAACACCCCTTTGTTCCATTCACTAATCTTGTTGCCCTTCTCTGTACTCGTTCCAGCAGCTCTACATCCTTCTTGAAATGAGGCCTCCAGACCTGTATACAGTACTCTAGGTGTGGCCTGACCATCGCCTTATATAATGGAATAATCACCTCCTTATCCCTGCTGGAAAAATTCCTGTATATCATTGACAATACTCCATTAGCTACTCTTGCAGCCCGTCTGCACTGCTCAGAGAACTTCATATCTGCCTGCACAACCACCCCCAAGTCCCTTTCATTCTCTACCACTGTCAGTGTTGTACCATAGAGTTGATACGTTGCTCTGGGGTTGCTGTTTCCCATGTGTAGTACTTTACATTTGTCAATGTTAAACTTCATTTGCCACCTCTCAGCCCATCTGCTCAACCTTTCCAGATCCTGTTGCAGAAGCATAGTGTCAGTAGTGTCCTTGACAACCCTGCCAACCTTTGTATCGTCTGCAAACTTGGACATTAATCCCGATATACCATCATCAATATCATTTATAAATACAGAAAACAATAATGGACCCAACACTGAGCCCTGAGGGACTCCACTAATAACATCAGTCCACGATGAGCAGTGTCCATTGATTACAACTCTCTGTCTTCTCCCACTCAACCACCCCTTTATCCATAGCAGCAATTTGCCTCCAATGTCACACTGCTCCAATTTGTGTAGCAGTCTTCCATGTGCAACAGTATCAAAAGCCTTTCTAAGATCCAAGTATATAATATCAAAGTTATTCCCTGCATCCAGTTCTTTTGTGACTGCATCATAGTATCCAATCAAG
Organism: Mastigoproctus giganteus; assembly: GCF_048544385.1. Classification (NCBI taxonomy): domain Eukaryota; kingdom Metazoa; phylum Arthropoda; class Arachnida; order Uropygi; family Thelyphonidae; genus Mastigoproctus; species Mastigoproctus giganteus. The sequence goes on along the minus strand of NC_143582.1, from coordinate 111,823,746 downwards.
TTGGTCAGGCAAGACTTCCCCTTAACAAAACCATGCTGTGTCTGAGCTATAACTGAAGTCTTGTCTAAATGATCCTGCAGTGCGTCTTTAACCAGTGCCTCCATTAATTTTCCTGGAACAGAAGTCAAGCTCACAGGTCTATAATTACTTGTGTCAGCCTTTGATCCTCCTTTGTGAATTGGGGTCACATTTGCACTTTTCCAGTCTATGGGTACCTCCCCTGAGTCCAAGGAAGCTCTCATAATTATGGCTAAGGGTTTGCTTGCTTCCTTTGCTGCCTCCTTTAATATAACTGGATAGATCCCATCCACCCCGGGTGCCTTTCTTGTGTTTATCTTCAACAGTTTCTCCTCCACTTTACTCCCAGTTATTTCAAGATTCTGTAACTTACTGCTAGAGTTGAATACACCTCTGGCATTCCCCTTGCTGAATAACTCCTCATGTGTGAATGTCGATGCAAAATATTCATTTAGTTTGTTAGCCACCTGAGCAGGATCATCAACACTTGACCCATCAATATCAAGTGGACCAATCTGATTCATCCCTTTCCTTCTAGAGTTTACATAAGTAAAGAACTCTTTGCTGTTTTTCTTTGCATCCCTTGCCAAGGATTTCTCGTAATCTGCCTTCGCCTGCCTAACCTCCTTTGTAACTTGGTTGCATATCAACTTGTATCTATCATAGGCTTCTGTGTCATGTGTTAATTTGTAAGTATCCCATGCATTTTTCTTCTCTGCCATATGCCTCATTAGTTCATCTGACATCCATTTTGGCCTAAACCTTGAACAATATTTCTTAGTTGGTATGTAAAGCCTAGTAGCTTCCAAGATAAGTTCTTTGAATGCTTCCCATTTTGAATTTGCTGTTGGTAACATCATCAGTTGGTCCCACTGTATAGAATTTAAATACTGTCTCAGTCCATCGTAGTCGCCTTTACGGAAGCAATAACCCTTCCCTTTACCCCTAATGGTAGTTACCTCTTTGAGGAAATCCCACTTCAGCACACTGTGATCACTGCCACCTAGTGGTTCATTTATCTGCAGATTCTTAATGCATGAAGAATCACTGCTGATAATCAAATCAAGAGTATTACTCCCTCTAGTTGCCTCCCGAACATGCTGATGTAGAAAACAATCATCCAATAAATCCACAAAAGCCCTGCTAGTGTGTGAGTATCCAGCCCCCAAATTCCAGTCAATATCTGGGAAATTAAAATCTCCCATTATAAGACACTCTGATTTACTGGCCCACTCTATTTCCCTGTACAGTTCCTTATTATACTCATCAGAGTCATTAGGCCTATAGCACACTCCTACTCTCAATTTTGATCTCCTAATGCTTATGTCACACCAAACTGACTCCACACTGCACTGTCCAGCGATGTCGACTGGCTTCACTTCCTTGGTTTTTATGTGTTTCTTAACTAATAGCATAACACCTCCCCCCTTCCTATCCTGTCTATCCTTTCTGTAGACGTTGTACTCCCCAAATTGCAGTTCCGCATCCCTTATATCTGTGTGACACCACGTCTCTGATATCCCAACAATATCTGCCTTCGATGTTTTGAGCAATACCTCAAATTCATCAAATTTATTTACTAAACTCCTAGCATTGGTGTACACGCAAGTATACCTGCACCTGTTTCTATTCTTAGCTACCCTAACACAACCCATGTGTTTACTTGTACCACAATGGCTCCCAGCAGTCTCTGAAATACCATGCATCTTGTTTTTCAGGCTTCTGCTCATTCTAATAGAAGCAGTGCAAGAATCTCTTTCACCTCTGCCAGTGGCTACTGTCAATCTATTGGTCTTTGTCTCCCCCCAAGCTAGCAGTTTTCCGACCCACCTAACACTGCCTCGATAGCATCAGCAAATATTCTTGCACCCTTTCTATTTAAGTGTATCCCATCCCTGTAGAAGCAATCTCTCCTGTTAACAAGTACAGTCCAGGCTGAAAAAAATTCTACCCCTTGAGCCTTGCACAATCTTTCCAGGGCCGAATTGATCGACAAGGCTCTCATCATATACTCCCTCCTATCGTGTCTGGGCAGAATTGCAGACACTTTCAAATTCAACCCTAATTCTCGGCTTTTGTTCAACAGTGACCTGTACTTGTTAAGTAATTCTGCCGGTCTCCTACTCTTAATATTATTAGTGCCAACGTGTACAACTATATCACCTTTTGTGCCCTTAAAAGATGATATTCGCTCTACAACGTCATCAACCTTTGCCCCTGGCAGACATACCCTGGTCCTGTTCCACCTATCTTTTTTACAAAGCATGTTCCCCGTTTCCCTGACAATAGAGTCACCAACAACTACTAGTTCCTTCGGGACCAGCGCATTGTGCCTTGGGGGTTGTCTCTGTGTCACGCGATGCCCAAGTGCAAGCTCTGGCGTTGATGTGGGCAGCTGAGAGCTTGATGGGCCCCTCAATTTAGTTTCTTCGAGGGCATCCACCCTGTCCTTCAAGCTCTCATATAGGCCCAAAAGAACGCCGAGTTGTTGCCTGATATCGTTACACTCCTTGCATCGCGCACACACAAAGACATCCCCCTTGGCAGTATCAAGTCCCGTACCCGATTGCTCTGCAAACATCAAGCAAACAGTGCATTTTATAAGGATGTGAGTCAGAGGACAACTGCCCCCCTCAGTTCTGCTCTGAGCCACAGCACTTCCATTAGCTTGAGCCTTTTGCTTTGCTGCTCTGGTCTGAGTCATGATTCTATTAATTTATTAATTAATTATGTTATGTTATTAATTATATTACGTTTGTAATCTAAGTCGTTATATGTATTTAGTTAAACGTACAATTTAACTGCTAACGAAGTTCAACTAACGCTATATAACCTACGGCAGTGTTTCCCAACGTGGGTCCCACGCCCCACATGGGGGCAATTTGATTGTTCAGGGGGGCAATTCAAAAATTGCTCGTCTAGAGTTTAAAACAACCGCCTACTATGATTTAACTTGTACAAAAGAAGAATTGTTGGTATCTCAATTTTAAATAAGCATTCGTTAAATGTTGTACTTTCTATAGAGCTGCACTTGAAAGTTTGGAGTAATATCAACTACAGTTTGCTCGGAGAGTATTGCTTACTATGCCTAGTGAAGGAATAGTACTTACTGTATTGGACGATTGCTTATGGCATATGCAATGTGCAAGCAAAGTGGTTGTCTACTGTAGCCTACCGCAAACTCAGCATGTTATATGAAATAGGTAATTCCTTTCATACAAACGCTCGTTTGGGCATCGTGACTGTACATTTGGATAGGTTTGACGATCTCAGATTAAAATAAAAATTACTTTGTCCACGCACAGAATTATTATTAATGAAGAACCGTGATATACAATGGTATGTATTTGTCATATATGTATTTCTGTGGTCTCAGTAAATAAGCAAATAAGTCCAAAAACTGGAATTTGCAGGAGAGGAAAAATAAACTTCACACTCTCATATAAACACGCATATATTCGAATATACAAATATTTATTACTCACGCTAAAACTACAATAACGAAGATAGCTGCGTGTCACATAATAGTAAATAATAAATACTTTATTATAGTGCACTTATCTCATTTTTGACAAATTAGACTTATCTGCTTGTTCACAGAGACCACAGATTTAATAGCCCGAATTCAGTAATTCGTGTGATTTATTCATTCAAAAAGCGTACTAATAATTAATTTTGATATATTAAAATAAAATTAAATTAACTTTAATGCATAGTTTATTTTTAGTTTTTGATTTATCTTATATTTATTTCTTTCAGTTGCGCAGTAAAATGAGTAGTGCAAGTAAAAAAAAAGTTCGTCAGTATTCAGAGGAATACTTAAAATTTGGTTTCATACCCGCTATCCACGATCAAAGGTCACCTTTTTGTCTTTTATGCCAACAATGCTTGACCAACGAATCAATGAAGCGAGGTCGTCTTGAGGCGCATTTGAAGGCGAAACATAATGCTCATGTAAATTCAGATTTAGATTACTTTCAAACTTTAAAGAAGAATTTTGAAAAAAGAGCAACATTAAAGTCTCTGTTTATTGCTCATACTGCAACTGTCAATCGTACTCTTGAATCTAGTTATGAAATTTCTTTACTCATTGCTAAATCTGGGAAAAATCATACTATAGGAGAGAATTTAATCAAACCATCAATATCAGCATTTCTTAAAACAGTTCTGGAAAAAGATGACAAAGACGTGAAAGCTATGCCACTCAATAACAATACTGTTAGCAGAAGAATAGATGAAATGAGTGAAGATATTGAAATACAACTTGTTGGAAAGCTGAAAACAAGAAAATTCTCAGTGCGAATGGATGAATCAACTTTGAGAGACAGTGAAGCCGTACTGATAACTTATGTGAGATATATTGATAAAGGTAATTTTGCTGAAGAAATGTTATTCTGTAAATCATTAGAGAGCACCACTACCTCCAAAGATATATATAATAAGCTAAAAAATTACTTAGATGACAATAATATACCAATGAAAAATATAACATCTTGCGCTTCAGATGGTGCTCCTAATATGATGGGCAAGAAAAATGGCTGCTTAAAATTGATGAAAGATGAGAATCCAGAAATGCTTCTTGTGCATTGTGTTATTCATAGGGAAAACTTGGTAGCTAAAAATATTTCGCCTGTTCTTCATGAAGTACTAAAATCAGTTATAAAATGTGTCAATGCTATTAAAGCTAATGCCAAATGTGAGCGTCTCTTCAAGCTTTTTTGTGAAGAACAAAATGGAGACCATGTGAGACTTTTACTTCACACTGAAGTAAGGTGGCTCTCGAAAGGGAACTGCTTGAAAAGATTCATGGAACTATTTGATACTATTAGTGACTTTTTAAGTGACAAACCTGAAATGAAGCATCTGTTAACGGTCGATGGTAAAGCATTTGTGAGTTATTTAGCCGATATCTTTGAAAAACTAAATATATTAAATAAACAACTTCAAGGAACAAATAAAACTCTCGTCGATGCAAAAGCGAAGATATTTGGTTTCATTACATTTATTGAATTATGTCAAAAATATATTTGTAACAAAAATTTTGAACAGTTTCGTTGGCTGCAAAAATGTGAAGTGACTGATACCGCTGTACTTGTTATTGTCGATCATCTGAAAATTCTGTCCGCTGATTTAAAAGAAAGGTTTTCTGATTTAAAACAAATTGATTTTCCAACCTGGATGATGCAACCAATGTTAGTGGATTTGTCTGATGTATCAATGCAGTACCAAGAAGAACTCTCAGAAATGCAAAATGATGAGTCAGTTAAAACTTTATTCAATATAAAAGGAGCGATGGCATGGCTTTGTGATGAAACAGAAATTAAATACCCAAATTCAACCAACTTTGCAAGAGAGCTATTGTTACCGTTTCCATCTTCATATTTAGCTGAATGTGGATTTAGTGCCATAAATGATTTGTTCCTAAAGAAAAGAAATCGACTGGATATCACAAAACGGGGAGACTTGAGACTGAAGCTGACTAAATTGGAGCCCAATATAAAATCTCTCTGCGGCAAGCATCAAGCACAAGGGTCTCACTAAATTTAGTGCACTCATCTAGAAGTGACTTCACATGGAATGTTGAAATTATTAAACAATTAAATAATAATTACTAAAAATTAAAATATTATAAAAAAATCTTTCATATAAATTATTTTGTACTTGAATTTTAGTTGTCCATTATATGTTTTGAAAATTTACTTACTGTTTTTTTCTTAATAATTTCCTAATGATTTCTTCCTAAAACCTAAGTTTTGTGTCCTGAACAAGTTGTAATTAGGCTTCATTTAGGGAATAATTCAATTTTTGAATATAAAAAATATGTATATCGGTGTTTCCCAACGTTACATAGGGGGCATCAGAATTTTAGAAAGACTTAGGTGGGGCATGGTAAAAAAAAGATTGGGAAACACTGACCTACGGTATATCTAGTACGGTATCACAATGGCGGGAAAGTTAATAACGGTAGCGGTAGTTACGAACACGTGGAAACCCTTACCGATACTTTTACAAGGCCGAGTAAAGAATAAATACACCAAATTAATCAAAAAATCACAAAATAATGTTATACTACTAAATTTAAATCAAAAGTTTCAGAAAAACAATAATTTCAAATCAATAAATAAGAAAAATCCACTTAGCGGCTTGGAACACGATCGTCACTAGTAGCCTCGTCAGCAGACTCGATTGTTGCTGGAGTTGCTTCTCGGTTGTCGCTTAGAGCTTGATGTCATTCATGTTTATCAGGTGGGTGAGGGTGCAGGGCTTCTTCCTTCCTTCTTTGAGGTTATATCCATATTTGCTGTTGTTAAGCATGGTGGACAGCGGGTTAAGTGCTAGACAGAACCACAGTGCGATCAGGGCATCTTCCTGAAAGATTCCTCTCCTGATGGTGATTGGTCTGGTTGTGTGGTGTTCTCGACATTAATGGTAGTACTCCATTTCGCCATCGTTTCTCCTAGGAAGTTTGTCACTATCGGATTAACTTCATGGATGTGCAGCGTCTATTATCCAGCTATGAGGCACAGAGTCGAAGGCCTTGCGGTAATCGATTTAGGCTGTGTACATGTTGCGGCGCTTCTTGTAGGCTTGATCTATAACCGTGGCATTTATTGTTAATTGCTCCTTGCATCGTTTGCTCAGCCGCTTGCATCCTTTCTGCTGTTCGGCAGCCATTATGTTCTGCCTCATCAAGTAGTCTGATATCTTCCTGGTTATGCAGTGGGGATGATATTGTACATTATTGGGAGGCTGCTGATTGGCCTATATTTCGCCGGGTTTCTTTTATCTCGTCTTTAGGCTTCAGATATGTGATTCCTTGAGTGAGAAACTTCAGGATTGTCTCTCAGTGCCTTATCATTCGGATAAACTGCTCTGCAAGGTAGTCGTGTGTGCAAGTAAGCTTCTTATTCCAGTAGGTGTGGACGTTATTTCTTCCTGTATTTCGCCAATTGCGAGAGTTCTTCATTGTCTGTTTTACTTCTTCGTCGCGATTCTCCCACTCTCTCATCACTTTTACGTGATTGGTTTTCTTGAGTTCTATTTCTGTTCTGGCTCAGTTCTTATGACTTACATCCCTCCTCCATAGTCTGCGCGGTAGCACAGTGGTATCGTCACCGTCCTCCCCACACTGGGTGAAAAAGGCCTGGGTTCGAATCCCGTCGATGACGCGAGGAACGTTAATGGGCTTTTTTTTTTCACTCCGTGGCTGAGTTAGTTGGTCTCAGGCGTAGATAGCAAGGTTTTTCTCCCCAGTAACTGGGGTTTTTTCGTCCAGCAAAACAGGCAAATCGACCATAGAACATACGCAATTTACAGACGCAAATACGGGTTAATGTATTTAATTACGGGCAACCCTAAAATAATAATAATAATAATAATCCCTCCTCCGTATGTTTCCCCCTAAACTCCTCAATCGTCTTCTGCTCGGGTGGTCTCTTCACTTTTTTCCGTCTTCTCCGAGATTCCTGTAGAAGCCTCTTTGGCCCTAATCGAAGATTCGGTTGTTTATTTTCCTCTGGGAGCTCTCTTTGTATGGGCTTAGTCTCTTGCTGATTGCGAGGGAGTTCTGCTTCAGTGTGTCCAAGTACTCTCCTGTTCTCTGATATTTGGTATCATGTTTGCTATGGGCGCTGTCTCGCTTGAGTGGAAAAGTGATGCTCTTCACTTTTCCAATCAATTTCTAACTCCTAATGCCCCCATTGGTATTGGGTCAATTGGCCTATCTTGACTCTTAATTCTTCTATATTCTGTTGAAATCTTCATTCCAAAGATGGCGGTTGCTCTGTTTTCGGTTCTTCTGCTGCTGGTCTCTCGTTTCTCTTCCATTAAATCTACTGGCTGCTATGTCAGCACAATACACAGCTGTGTGGATGGCCTCCAGTGTTGCACCATTGTTGTCGAGATAATGTGGTATTATTTGCAGATTGAGGTGGTCTGTGACTCACCACAAGCTTCTATTCGGCCTCTGCTTCGGTATCACGTGGGTCATTGTGATGTCCATTCCTTCGAATTCTGTTAGTGCCTTCTTCCACTCGTCCTCTATTCTGTATATATATCATGACCTCGTCTCTTCGCACTTCAGCTGCTGTGGGTTGTATTTCTTCTTGTTCTTCCTCCTCTGGTTCGGTGGTGGTATGTTCTTCCTCCTGTGGTTTGGTGGTGGTATGTTCTTCCTCCTGTGGTTTGCTCGTGGTATGTTCTTCCTCCTGTGGTTCCGTATTGACCATATTCTTTATCCCTTGTTGTTGAAGGATCACGTCCTGCTTGAAATTTTACAAGATTGCAGGAGCTATCAGGTCTTCGTGAAATGGTCCTCCTCTGATTCGCTATTCGCTGTTCGGTGACCTGAATTTCCGGGAATTGTTCCAACCACTCTTCGTATGTAGTCTCGCCCTGTACATTGTCATACGCTTGCATGATGTACATATTCATTTCGATGCTCCACTTCATGCGTAGGCGTTTTCTTCCCTCCTGGGTGGTCACTAGTACAGTTGTGCAGCAAGCACTTCCAGTTGGTGGGGCTGGATAGTCTTGCCCTTCTCTTGTGGTAGCCAAACGGGGTGACACCACCACTTGCTCCACTGTTTTTCTCGGGAGACCGTCTCTGATATTTCGAACCGACCCCTCTGATTAAGGTCTAAGCGCAAGTGACATTATCCTGCGCCACACTCGATGAAGTATGATTAATATTTCTCAGCGATATCATCCATCGTTAATGTTTCTCTGCGACATTATTATTATTATTGTTCTCTTGTTGCTCATATATTATTTCTCCCTGATGGGGGGGGTTCCACCTCGTGATGGGTATTGCTACCAGGTACACAGGGTGGCTGTTGTTATGTCTGGTGTTACTGTTGGTAGAGGAACTGTCTGACTATCCTACAGGTTCAGGATTGCGACTTTCTGGAGATCCTTGTAGGTATTCTCTGGGACTCTGCATAATCGCAGGATTTTTGGCACCATATTATTGGTTGATGATGATCGGGATGGTCGTTACTTGTATATGCCACATCTCTTTGATATCCTGTCTTAGGTTTTGTACCGATGGGTTTTTTTGGAGATTGCCAGTGTTGAGCACCTCAATGTCAATCAAATAGGTAGCCATTTTCTTCTTTTCGACAAGGGTTATGTCTGGTTTGTTGACTGGGACTGCCTTCTTCGTTATTATGGCGCACTCCCAGTAGAGCTTGTGGGTTGAGGTCTCTAATACTGTTTGTATGGTACACTTTCTTTGATCAACTCGTATTTCCTTGCTGGCTTCTGATGTATTATCCTGGCTACTTAGTCGTGTCTGGGCGATCATCTTCCATCCTGCGGTAATGTGTGGGGTCATTTCTGAGGACAGGTAGCATCGTCGACATGTGTCACAGGACACTCCGGGATCCTTGGCGATGTATTTTCTGTGGTTTCTGGTGTTGATTACCTGTTCTTGGATAATGAGCATGACTCCTTCAGTTTCGGAGAAGAGCGTCCCGCTCGTGAGCCAGGCATTGGAAGGAATTTTATCTAAGTGATCTTGATGGAAGTCATTGTAGTGTCTGCCCTTGTGTGTCTTCTTTGCCATCTTTCTTGCTTAGGTTGTGCTGACTTAGCGGGAAGGGACTCCTTCCTTAGATTGAGTGAGGTATGCCTCTTGTCTATCTTCCTTATGGTCTGGTAGAGTGCTGATGCGTTTTCTAAATGTTATCTGTCAACTCAGCTATCTCTGTTTTCTTTTGTTCACTGAGTGTCTATCAGGCCCCTTCCTCTCTCTTTCCGAGCTATTGTCAGTATCTCCAAAGTTAACTTTCGGTGGTGTTGGTGGCTCTTGGTCATCATTGTTCATCATCCTTGTCTTCATATCATCAATTTCGATATTAGCCCAATCTATGATCTCGAAGGAGTAGGTTAGCACTGGAACTGCATAGGTGTTCCATTCCTTCAGCTTTGCTTCGAGCAGGCTTCTGTGTCTGTGATGACAGTTTTCGGTCAGGCAGGCCTTCGTTTCCTTGTGCTCTAACTGCTAAGCCTGCATCATCAATTCGTATTTGTGGGTCTCTCCATCTGTCATGGCTTCGATCGCTTTACCAGTCTACAGCTGGTAAAGTGGCTAATTTCAGTCAACTCATTTCCCCTGATGCAATCCGTCGGCCTGCATTTGTCTAGATCAAATTCCATCTTGATATCATTGCTGAATTCTTCGGTGATCCGGCGTAGTTGCTGGAGTTGCTTCTCGGTTTTCGCATAGTGCTGGATATCATCCATGTACATCAGGTGGGTGAGGGTGTACAGGTTTTGCCTTCTTTGAGGTTATATTCATACTTCCTTCTGTTGAGCATGGACCAATTGGATCCTGGAGGTTTCGGGCCAGGTTAGAAAAATGTTGCTTGCAACACATAGGGTATACCTGGGTGGACTTCCCACACTGTCAAATACTATACCATAGTGCCTAGGTACTTTAAGTGCCTAGGCTATTGTCACTCTGCCCGTATTCGTGCTCAGGATCTGCAAGCTTGTGGCCACTGTGGCTCTGTCGGATATAACCCTAGTGATTGTGAGAATAAGGACAAACCTCCAGAATGTCCTAACTGCAAGAAGAAAAAGAAAAGGAATTGCGTTCACTCTTAGCATGACTTGAGCTGCCAGGATTATCTAAAAGCTTTGAAACTTGTTCGTGCAAAATCTAATTATAAGTAATACAATTATAAATACAAATACTTCAGTGAAATATCAAGTGCAAAGATCAATTTCTTACTACTCAACTGCATGAGATCAAATTCTGTTATGAATGGTGGGACTACGATTGTTCTTGAGAAAAACATACAGATATTGGCTCTCCAAGAGCCTTATTCGTATAAAGGTGCTCTCAACGGTTTGCCTTTGAGATACAAGGTTGTTCCTTCTGATCCTATCTCTGTTGGCTCTGGAGGCAATGCTGGTCACAGAATCTGGGCTGCCGCTGTTGTTGCTGATCCTTCTCTCATGATCACTCGCATAGCGTGTCTCTGCTCTACTCATGCGGCCTGTGCCTCCATCGAAGGCTCTTTTGGTCAGATATTTGTCATGTCACTATATTGTCAATATCGGGAACCCATTCAACCGTTTATTGACTATATTGAGAATGTGCTTCATACACTCAATCAAAAGAATGTTCTCTTGCTAATGGATTCTAATGCAAGTTCTATTCATTGGAACATCCCTATAACTGACGAAAAAGGGTAATTGTAGAAGTGATTTTAACCCATCGATTAAAGGTTCTTAATTGTGGCCATCCACCCACTTTTGTCACCTCTCGTCGATCTTCTCATATTGACGTCTCTTTAGCCTCTTCTGCTCGTGCGTCAACTATTAGTGACTGGTCGGTTCGGCCCTCTAGGTCCACAAGCGACCACAACATAATTACCTTTTCATACTGTGGGAACATTCGGCACTCTAGGAATGATGACAAGGATATCGTCAGATTTCAAACCAAACTTGCTAAGTGGAATTCATTTGAAAATTCTCTTTAATACTTTATGTCTACTTTTTCCTCCTCTGACCCCGATGTCATGAATCCTGAGGAATTGGTTTCTTATGTACAGGTTACTATACTGCAGGCCTGCTATTAATTCATTCCTTATAGGAAACTGAAGTCTTATCGTGTCCCGTGGTGGTCTGATCAACTTACAAATCTGAAGTTGCTTACTCATTCCTTCAGAAGAGAATTTCAGAGGGCTAGGAGGTGTCCTTATCGTGGTATTCTGGAAATTACAGTCTTACAAACCAGATATAGGAATGCCCGAAGATGTACCACCAAGAGATTTACAAACACAAACGAGTTTCGTGGAAAGGCCTTGTAAACTCTCAGGGAAACACTAACCCATGGGGTTTAGTTTATAAATTGGTCAATAATAAATTATCTACTGGCGAGGTTTTTACATCAATATGCTCTGATGATGGTTCTGAAGTACTCTCTTGGGTTGAGTCGATAAATAAAATAGTGAATGTCATCATGCATCAAGATGATGGCTTAATCGTTAATACAGAACAATCTACTATTATAGAGGAAAACTTGAATTATTCTGGCCCCTCTGCTGAGCTGCCTTTTTCGAAGGATGAAGTGGATTGTGCTATTATGAGCTTGAAATCTGAGAAGTGTCCTGGATTTGACAGACTGGAAGCGTAAGTCCTTAAAAGAGCTTGAAGAATTATATCTGATGTATTAATCTTTCTCTTTAGCTCCTTTCTATGGGCTGGTCTTTTCCCAAAGGTTTGGAAGACAGCCACTTTGAAAAAATTCTCATTAAAGTTCCTCAAATACTGGCTAACGATCCTCTCTCTTACAGGCCAATAGCTTTGTTGCCTGTTATGAGAAGAGCCTTCGAAAAACTCATTGCCAGAAGACTTATTGCTGCTTATTCATCTAGAGGACTTTCTTCTCCAGGTCAGTATAGGTTTGTGAAGGGACGTGGAACCGACGATGTCATACATAAATTGCTTGAACACTGTGACCAGACGTCCTCTAAATACCTGCTGAGTCTCTTCGTGGACATCAAGGGGGCCTTTGACACCCTTTGGTGGCAAAGTGTCCTCGAGAGGCCCAGGTTTCTATGACCTTATTCTGTATTCTCAGTAGTTACTTTTCTGACCGTCTCATCAAAGTAAGTTGTGGCTTAAATGAGAGACCTCGAGAGTTGTTAGCAGAGGCTGCCCACAGGGGTCCATTCTTGGGCCCCTGTGTTGGAACATCGTTTTTGATAAATGGCTGAGTAAAACCTTCTCTAATGTTCGAATGGTAATGGAATTATCCAACTGGACCTTAACTCACAAACTTCAAATTTCGTCTGCCAAAACGTTTTTCGTCTCCTAATCGTCCCCCTGCAATCAAATATAATGGAAAGATGATACACTATAGTTCTACGGTTAAATATTTAGGGCATACTACTGGATGACCATCGAAGTTTCCTACTGCATGTGAAGTATGACAAAGATAAATGTAAGGTTCTGATGGTAAAACTAAGGCACATTGCGAAATGAGATTGGGAAATTAAAGGACACACGTTTCGTCTCTACTATAACTGCATCTTCTTGGCAATTATTTCCTATGGTGCTGGAGCTTGGGAGTTTCACGCTGACCAAGTTGATATTAATCAACTGCTGCAGGCTCAAAGATCTGCTCTTCTTTTGATCTCACGGGCTTGTAAAGCTAAGTCCACTGTTGCCTTATAGGTCCTATTTTACAAACTCCCAATTCAGTATGAGATACAATACAGATACCTTCTTTTTCATTTGAGAAGGAATATCCCTCTATCCTTTGATGGTGTTCAATTAAACCTAGAGGAAAGTTTAAAAAGTGAAAAGAAGATACTGCGTACTCATTTTGTCTCCTTGTGGCAACAAGACTGCTCTTCTTCTTCAGTCGGCTCTGTAACTAGAGAATTTTTTCCTGAAGTGAAAGAGTTTCTCAAAAAAGGATCTACTCGGGATGTCACCGAGTCTGTATGGAACGTTTCTTCTAACAGAACATGATAGTTTAAATCAGAAGTTGTTTAAATTTGGTCTCTCTGGCACTCCCCTTTGTCTTTGTGGAGCTGTTGAATCTGTTGACCACGTTGTCTTTCATTGTCCATCTTATTGTGATCTTAGGACTGAACTGCAGTCATCAATTTTAAACTTTTCCCCCGCTGTGAAAAGGGCCTTGGTGCAAACGCAAAATGTTTCTATCATCTTAAGTTCTTTTGCTGGCAGAGCTTTCAAAAGAAGAGATTTTTTCTGCATGAATCAGTGTCTCCTTAATTGAATGAGAACTTCACGGTTATACTGAACTCTGATAACATAAGTTGTTCCTAATATGCATCTTCATGATATACTTGACTGCTTAGTGTTTCTCTGCTTAGAATTTAGTAGATACCGTCTTTTATCCTGTTTATGCTGTGCACTTTGATCCGCTCAAAATGATGTGCTTGTGAACTCTCACCTTTTTTGGAAGTCACAAGAAAGTCTGTTGTATAATTGGTAATTGTTGGATAATTGCAAATATTCTACCATATCTGTTATAAATGGTGTAATTTTTTATTGTGTAAATATTGTCTTGTTGTTGATCGTTTGGTTTTAACTTACTGCTTGGGAAGCTCGTGCTTGTGAACGTTCACCTTCTTGGAAGCTGCAGGAATGTGGTGTATTTGTAATTGTTATTGGTCCCTGAGAGCTGGACTTAATGCATAGTTGTACAGTGTATACATTGTTTGGTTGGTCTAGCTAATGCGCTGAGTGGATTAAGTGTCAATCTTTAATGTCTACTTTCTTATGAACTTTTGTTCTGGAAGACATAAGTGAGTCTTTTATTTGAAAACTTTCACTTTTGGAAATTGCAAGTGGACTGAGAAGATTCAATTTTAAATTTCCGGGTAGTAGTTGGAAGTTGATATAGTTCCTCTGCTGTCACCTAATTCTAAGGTCAATCATTCTTTGGTTTAGTAACCTATTTTGCTGGTAATGTCGCTGCTATTATTACTAGCCTTATCTTTTGTGTAAGGTTTGAGTGTGGTATATGCATATTTAAACTAATTAATTGTGCTGTATATGCTTTTATAATGTATTTTACGGTTATGTTTAATTAGCTTTGATGTTCTGATGTTCATTCTGATCTTTATTGCAGGCCATGGAGGCCTGATTCAATAATACCGATAACAGCAACAATGCTAGGGGTTTAACATAAAATTAACCAATACAGGAAAAATTACATAAAACGTATAATTACATATATTTCATATAAAAATTATATATTAACATGGGATATGAAAGGACATTTTTTTTTCCCTCATGCTACACACTGCGCGATGAATAAATGATGGTAGTCACTCGACTGAAGACGAAAGCTGTTCCCTCATGATGCGTCTTCTGTACGATGTCCTCTATGAACTTTTTGTAGTGCACACATTCATCTCCTGGACGTTGTAGAGCACCTATGGTCAGAAATCTGTCGCCTATCCTCAGCCTCCACACCACAGACTTCAGAGAGGGGAGGGCTCTTAAGGGTTTCGGCGGAATCCTCCAATTGCACATCTGCGAAAAACTTGGTGTATTGATTTCACACGCTATCATTTTAATTGACACGAGCAAGCGGAGAGTGAATATTCGTTCGGAGACTTTTCTGTATTTTAGAAGTTGGATAATATCTGAAGTATGTGTGAGGGGTGGCAGTTTATGCTTGAAGAGGACCTACAGAAGAAGCCAGTACTCATCAGATGCAATGGCTTTTAGCGTGGTTTTTGTTGCCGACGCCCAGATTTCCGAACTGCAGGTGATGGAAACCGGTATATGTATTGGAGCGTGTACTCGAGCTCTGCGACATGGAGGAGGTGTTGTTTTTGGCGAGTCATCTGGATCTGCAGACCTTGTTGTGAATGTCTGCAACATAGCGTTTGAAACTGAGTTTAGGGTCGAAGATAACGCCGAGATCTCTGTGCTTGGATACTGGGGTGATCGGGGGTTCTATGGATTTGCAGGTTTAGTTGCGTTGGGTTTGTTTTAAGTGAAAACACCATTTGTGCTGATTTATTAGGATTTATCTCAAGGGAAAACTGAGTTAGGTATGTAATAAGATTCTTAAAGCTGTCAATGATGGTTTCGGAAGCAGAATCAGGTCGGGCGGTTGGTGGATCCGATAGAGGAGCTTCAAGTCGTCTGCATAAATGATAAATTCTGTTTGCTGGCACAGGAACGGGTGGATGGCAGCGGTAAAGAGGAGTCTGAAAGAACTCCGCCCTGGGGAACACCTAAACAAACTTTCCTTGTGAAATATTTTTTATTCACGGTCAAGTGAAGGACCCTGGTCGTGAGTAGCGACTTCAAGAATTACAGTATATTGCCTTTGATTTGGTATCCCTTCTCACAAAGTTGCAGGATGGGGTTTGGATGTCTATGCTGTTGAATTCAGAAATCCAGGTAAATAATTGAAATCTCAACCCTATCTTGTAGAGCCCCAGAATGGTATTGGTGGTTTCCAGCAGGTTGGTAATGGTAGACCTGCGTTTCAAGGCATAGTGAATAAATGGTGATTCACATAGCAGAACCTGGTTGGTTAGGATGGGAGGAAGGCACTTCTCCATGACTTTGAGGAGACATGAGCTTTCATTATTGGTCTGAATTGTGAAACTGAGATCGCTCCTTGTGTTTTGGGGATTGGTAGGACAATATATTGGTTCCAGGCTGTTGGGGAACTTTGCGTTGTGAGGATTCTATTAAAAATTCCTAGGAGTGCATCAATTATGTAAACACTAACGCTCTTAAGGATGATTTGTGGAACCCCCATCATGTCCAGTGCAAGACGTTGATGGGGTATCATTGATGGCCTAGATAAGCTCTCTTTTTGCAATGATGATGGAAGTGAGGTTATCTCACTGACAGCGGCGCCTCCGTAGCCAGGTGGGAAGGAACAGCAGTGCGTAGCACACGCTTCTTGATTAGACCGGGGTTGGAGCCCGTCACCACCAAATACGGAGGATGCGGAAAGGTCAGGAAATGCCCACCGCATATTCCCGGAGCAATATGGCCTTAGTTGCTAATGCTCCTAAAAATCAAATAACAACAACAACAATCTCGCTGACAACTGTTGTGAATGATCTTAAGGTCTGATGCTGATTTTGACTTAAATCTGGTGATGTAATCTAGACATTCGATCGGATTAAGTTGTTCATCATGCCTTGCCTTAAACGGCGCCTTTCATGAAATGTAGGCTTTCACAGCTTTAGATTTGCTTCTATTGAACTGGGCATGGGCTCTTGAGTATGCAGTCCTGTCTAGTGGGATTGATGTTGCTTTCCATTTTGCGTGTAGCCTTTGTTTATTCTGAAATTAAAGGTTGAGCTGTTGGGTCCACCATGGTTTGCTCCGACAAGAGGTTGAAACTGTTTTTGAAGCTGCAGTTCGAGCAATTTCGAGTTGGAGTTCGAGCAAAGACTACAGCCAGCAGGTAAGAAAGTGCAGCCCGAGCTGTGGGTGACATTGGTTTAGGGCTTCCCAAGGAAAAATGGATGCTGCAAAGCAGCATTTCTGTGGATTGAGGAATAAAGGGCTAATTACTGTCTTCTTAACTGGTGCCTGATGTTGTCAGGATGTCCTGGAAATGATGTCAGGATGTCCTGGGAATGAGGGCTATTGGTAGATGGTCTGATATGAAGGCTGTTTCAGGCTGGCTGTCGACGGTAAGGGTGTCTGTTGCATAGATTAGGTCTAATAGGTTAGTCCCTCTGGTAGGGGAAAAATTGTGGGTGGTCAAACTTACTGCAGCCAGATTAGAAGGTAACAACATCAGAAGACTGTGTTGGCCTGAGCTAATATTAAAGTCTCCACACACATGCAATGTTGCTTTCGGGTAGCATTGATTAATGATCCAGTTGGAGACCTCTTGTATAGTGTTCTTTACTGTAGGAGGAGGAATGTAGACTGTGCACACGTTAAGTCTGTGGCACTGGATGCTGAGTGAGGCTGTTGCAGCTTCAAACAGTTCTGTTTTTAGAGTGGCTTAGCTAGTCAGTGAGAATTTTTGTGTGTTGAAGAGAATGCCTACGCCACCACCAGTCGTCCGTCCCCTGGAGGTAAAAATGCCTGAGAAGTAACCGGGTTGAGAGAATGCGGTCTTCTTCATTGGGGGACAGCAATGTCTCTGTGAAAGAAATGATGTCATACAACTTGATAGGAGAAGAATTTGCATTGTCTGAAGTTTATTTCTCAGGCTTCTAGCGTTTTGATAGAAAATTGTGCACATTAAAGAAGTTTGGATGTATGTCCTTGTTGGAACTCTGATGGCCTTCGCCAATCGTCTATGATTCGTTCTGGAGGTAGTTCTCACCTCAATCTTCATTATGTCCTCCCCCAGGCGTTAGTGGCAGGTGTCATGTCTCTGGCAAGCTTCTGCGAGACTGTTTGGACTTTTAAGAAGGTCCTGTTCAGTATACCCTGAATGTTCCTCCTCAAACTTAATGGCGGGTCTGAGTCAGGTTTTCCTTTCATTATTCGTGGTTTCAATCCGTTCAGGATACCGCATCCTGGTAGAGGTACGCTTTGAAGGGTAGAAGTGTTTCATAAGTGCCCCTGCAGACCAAGATGATACAAGGTTGAGTAGTTTGTAGTTAGAGTCTGCTGTAGTGATTCTGAATGATGCCTAGTACGGTTGTTTGGTGGTGAGCCTGGTAACTTCTGTGCCTATACCTAAGTCTTCATTCAAATAAGACCACATCTGTTCAACAGTTGTCTGTGGAGAAAGCCTGGAGATGAAAATAGAATTTTAATGATGTGAAGAGATTTTCAGCAGAATGGCATGCATTTTCGTTGAGTTATCGGTCCCCGACAGTGGGCTTCATGTTGTAGTTTGGCTTTTCTGGTGCGGTTACTGGGTTTTTGTGCATTTCTGCTTCTCTTTGAAAGGCGTCATCTTAGGAAATTTTGGATGTCCTGGCTTGGTTGTTTCTTCGATGGCAATTACCAGAACTGGAAATATACCCTATGGGCAAGAACATCTGTACATAATTGACGAAACCAACTACAATGCCTTCACTACTTTTGTCCAGACTGTACTTGAAATGCGTCAAATTCACCTACAGCAAACTGTTCAGCGCACCCTCATCTTATAATGGACCCAAAACTCAATTCACAGAACATCTCCTGAATGGAATCAAAGAAAACACCAACAGGATATTGATTTTTATCCTGACATAACAGGAATCTCTCGACGTTCACAAAAGAAATTTTCTTACAAATCCACAAACCCAAAAAGACTTTTCTACAATACTCACAAGAATTCTAAGCAATCCTTGAGCTTCATGAATCCCTGTGCCTCCTCTCATCCCTTAAATTAAATTAAATTAAATTTTCTGTTTATACTCCGGGACAACCAAATGGTCAGGGGAGTTCACAAGATGACAGAATACAAGATACAGCACCGTATTCAGCAGTCACGGGCTTGAACCCCGGTCACTCAAGGCACGTGTACTTATGCACCCACGCGCCTGACCAGTAGGCTACGGCGACTTTAGAAGATGATCCAAATCACTGCCCAGTGTGGAACACTGCTCATTGCCTACAAGTTACCCTTGGCCGAAGAAGATTTAATTGCTGACGCTAGGCTCTTGCTCAGTGTGCGATCCACTCACTTGCTGGCACCGCTTCTCTTCGAGGTGTAGGACAATATCTGATTTTCCTACTTGAATAGGAACGCACATAGATACTCTTCCGGGAGTGGGACTAGCTTTGACTTGTCAAATGCAGGGTCATGCCATTGGGCAACCTGACTTTAGGCGTCTCCATAGCCAGGTGGGAAGGAGCAGCAGAGCGTAGCACACGCTTCTTGATTAGACCGGAGTTCGAGCCCGTCACCACCAGATACGGATGATGCGGAAAGGTCAGGGAATGACCACCACATATTCCCGGAGCAATATGGCCTTAGTTGCTAATGCTCCTAAAAACCAAATAACAAACAAACAAACCTTCTTTATTCTCCTCAGTTTCTCACCCCTTCTCCTATTTCAAAAAAAAAAAAAAAAATTTGGGCCGTCCCTGGGAAGCTCAGACCAAACCCGGGATTGGCCAGCCAGAGTTCTCTTCCTACTTACCTGGTCCGGCTCCCAGTGCCTGTGACGGTAACTGGCGGTCTGTGGTGCTCTACGGGCTAAGCGGCCAGACGAACAACATAACCCACACAAAGCAAACAAGAACATACACTAACACAGTGTTTCTCAAAGGGTGTGCCGCGTCACATTAGTGTGCCGCAAAATTTTCTAAGTGTGCCGCGAAATCTTAAAAAAAAACTAGCGTCGTTTTTATTTTAACATCATTGTCCGAATATTTTATTTTGGTTGTAAGAATTGTTTGTATACTTATAATATAAGTATAAATAAAAAAATTGTTAATATTATTTTTCGTTCTATTTATTTAATTTAGAAATTTCTTCTTCTTCTATGACTACGTAGGTGTGCCGCGAAATTTTTCTTCTTTGGAAAATGTGCCACGAGAGTAAAAAGATTGAGAAACACTGCACTAACATATGCTATCTGACCTTGGCAGTACAAAAGGAGAAATCACAAGAAAATTCCTTCCCAACCTCAGCAAAATATATCCCAAGCAACCAGCCTGGTACTTTCCGGGGAAGCATTTGACTTCGCTCCTTACTGGTCATGGTCCCTTTAAGGAGAAGCTGCTCGGGTTCTGCCTTGTTGAGGACCCCAACTGCACATGTGGGGAGATCGAGAACTGGAACCACTTGGTCTACGACTGCCCAGAATACGAAGATCTCAGAGGCATCCTGATCACAAAGATACACTACCTTCCGAAAGGACTGGAATCCCACTTCATTGACACAGAAGAGGAATACAGAGCACTTTCTCAATATGCGCAGGACCTCTTCGAGAGGAGAAAACTGCTAATTACCATAAATCGTGTCTGAAGAAAGATCACCACAAGTTAAACTGTACAAGACCATAAAATACTATCCAACAGAGTTACTACAGAGAAAAACCTTGAGACAAGTGAGTGAAAAACACAAGGACGGCGCTTACCCCATGAGCGACTGGACTGAAACCGGCTCAATATTGAAGAAAAGAGACTTAACGCAGCACAGCTGCCAAACGCCATTTGGCGAATTGAAGAGGGCACCCTAGCCTCCTTCATCTTTAATACCCATATCCCCGGTGGGGGGGGAGACGGTCTTACTGTCTCATCCCCTTCTCGCCATTCCCACTTTCCCTTCTGGTGGGGCATGGACATGCCCCACTGTGACTTGGAGTTGCCTCCTCTCTCGACTCCATACTTCTGTCTTTTCCCCCCCCCAGACTTCAGTCTCCCCACCCACTCTACCTGTACATACGCAAGCGAATGCCCTACACATCGGAATTGATTTAATCATCTCCAAATTACGTTTTTCGCCCATACACTCGGCGTTTCAAAAATTTAGCGTTATTCCCCATAGAATTTACCAAAATAAAAAAAAAAAAAAAAAAAATATATATATATATATATATATATATATATATATTTTAGTTTATTTTTTAACTTTCATTTCCTCTTTTTATTTTATTATTATTTTTTTTTTTTATTTTTTTTTTTATATATATATTTTTTTTTTTTTTTTTTTTAGGTCCTAGCCGCCGAAATCTCAGGAAATTAAGCGGCAGGACCTGCCAGAGTAAATCTTAGTCTACTGGTGTTTCCTGGCCTGCCTCCACGGGGCGAAAGTGGGGCAACGTTGGGCCTCAGTAGGGGTCCAGCGGCTAAACGACCAGATGAACAACGGTACATGACATTACACATATACAATATCCATACACTTTTAAATCTCTGGCATTTCCCAGCGAACTGGTTCACTCACAATGAAAGCAACGCGGAGATGGGGGAAACCCCTGGTGCCGTTTGACCCTAAACACACTTTACACTTTACACTTTACTGTCTTACTTCACAAGAGATTCAAATGCGGAGTTGTGCGAAAACGCTATGTCTTCGAAGTGGCAGCGATATGAATAATTTCGGGATGATTTGCTGTGGTGCAGGAACTTCAGGATGCAATTTGGTTGATAGAGAGACTCCGGTGCCTCAGATTTAGACTTTGCATGCCGGGAATTAGTTGTTCTTCTTTCTCCGGTGAGTGCGGCCTGATTGTTGTGATAAAGTTGTTATTGAGACTTGAGTAATATACTCTATTTTTAACTTCTTGCTCTACATTGTGTTCGACCTGAAGATGTATTTAAATATATTTTAGGCATTCTACTGGCCATTTGGCTAGTTAAGTTGTTTACTTAAGATGATCCTTCTTGTATTTTATGGGTGTTAACCTGTTGGAAATTGTACATAGAACTACAGATATAGTTGATTGTTCTGTAGATAATTTTGTGTAGTTACATAGTTACTCTGCGATCTCCACATGATGTTAAAATGCGGCTAATGGGAGAAACCCTGGGGTTTGCCAATCAACAAATGAATAAAATGAAAAAATAAATGAAAATGTTGAGCATGGTGGATAGTGGCTTGAATGCTAGACTGAACCTCAGTGGGCTCAGAGCATCTCCCTGAAAGATTCCTCTCCTGATGGGGATCGGTCTGGTTGTGATGTTCTCAACCTTAACAGTGGTACTCCATTTCGCCATCGTTGCTTCTAGAATGTTTGTTATCGTTGCATTGACTTTGTAGATCTTCAGTATCTCTATTAGCCGGTGTCCAAGACCTTGCAGTAATCGATTTTGGCAGTGCACGGGTTGCTTCGCTACTTGTAGGCTTGCTCTATAACTGCAACAACTATGGTTAATTGCTTCTTGCATCCTTTGCTCATCCACTTGCATCCTTTCTGCTGTTCTGCCATTATGTCCTGGCTCTTCAAGTGGCTTGATATCTTCTTGGTTATGCAGCTAGTCAGGATCTTGTACATCGTTAGGAGATAGGTGATTGGCCTGAATTTTTCCGGATTTCTTGTATCTTGGTCTTTATCTTTCAGATATGTGACTCTTTGAGTGGAAGCTTCGGGATTTCTGGGTGCCTTATCATTCAGCTGAACTGCTCTGCTAGCTACTTGCGTGTTCAAGTGAGCTTCTTGTACCAGTAATTGTGAACCTTATCTATTCCTGGAGTTTGCCAATTGTGGGAGTTCTTGATCGACTGTTGTACTTCCTCCTCCCGAATCTCCCCCTCATCTTTTGTACGTCCTTGGTTTTCTTCCATTCTAGTTCTATCCAGGGGGCTTGGCTGTTATGTCTTACTTCGCTGCTCCATATGTTTCGCCAGAACTCCTCGATCGTCTCCTGATCGGGTGGTCTTTTCCTCTTTCCCGTCTTCTCCGAGACTCCTGTAGAAGGCTCTTTTCTACCTCTTGTATGTCCTTGGTTTTCTTTCGTTCTAGTTCTATCCAGGGGGGTTGGCTGTTTTGTCTTATTTCATTGCTGCATATATTGCCCCGGAGCTCCTCGATCGTCTTCTGCTCGGGTGGTGTTTTTCCCCTTTCCCGTCTTCTCTGAGACTCCTGTAGAGGCTCTTTGTTCCTCATCGAAGATTTGGTTGTCATTTTCCTCTGGGTGGTCTCTTTGTATGAGCGTCGTCTTGTACATCGCTGAGTGCGCGGAGGTTCTGTTTCAGTGTGTCCAAGTATTCTCCTACCATTATTGTTATTTCTTCCTTCCTGGTTGCTAGCTCAGTTGCGCAGGAAGCACTTTCAGTTGGTGGGGTTGGTCTTGCCCTTCTCTTGTGGTAGCCATATGGAGGACAGCGTCACTTGCTCCCCTTTTTTCCTCAGGAAACTCTTACCGATTTTTCGAGCCGACTCCTCTGCCTAAGGCCTGAACGCGAGTAATTGTATCCTGTGCCACACTCGATGCAATATAATTATTATTTCAGGTTTAGCTTCGCTTACGTCCACTGGTAGCGTTAGTTCTTGGGAGTGACACCAGATGGCGCCACTATCTACCTTAGCCGTCACTCCGACTTGGTGAAGGTAGGTCCTCTGGAGCAACTTTCGCGATGTTTTTTTTTATTATTATTATTCTTTATTACGATTACATCAGCCTCGCAGCGTAATGCCTGATGGACTCGAGCCCGTGTCCATCAGGCTGGTAGTCCACCGTTCTAACCACTGGCCCATCGCGCCTCTTTTATTATTATTAGCAATAATAATTAGTATTAGTATTATTAGAAGCCAAATAGTGCTACTTGAACACAACAGCATCCTAATGTAAATTTATCGGTTCAAAGTAAGAGGTCGGTTGCATATAGAGGTTGGGTTCCCGGTTCAATTCACGGATTCCGTGCACGTATGCTGTACTGCTGCTTGGTGGTTTCAAGCTGCGTTATAAAGTGAAATTACACTCATTGGCAAAAAAAAAAAAAAAAAAAAATAGAAATCTTTATTCAACATCTAGTAGGTAACTCTTTGTCTTAATTACAACCCATATGTTGTGGTATAAACACCACTAGTCTCAGGGAGATTGCCTCCAGATTTGACCATTCTATCAGCTGATGATGTTTTGCGGTCGTAGAGAACTAAAATGTACACTGCCATTTCCAAATGTATTCTCAATTGGACATTTTCAATTGAATTCAAATCAAGAAAATTATGCAGCCGGAGTAGATATCAGAAATGTCGGGAAAATCAATCAGATACAAGTTTTGCATAGTGGAAAATTGCATTGTCATCACGAAAGAAGCCATCGCAATTCAGATAAAAATCAAGCATTGCAGGTAATACGAACTTCTAACAATAGAAGCAGATACAGCCTATACGAACAGAACATACCTCATAACATAATACCACCTCCATCCGGTTCAGTGGTAAGCACTAGACAGTCTGGATGCATGGCTTCATGAGTTTCACTCCACTGTTGATCCAAAGAAGTAAATCGGAACTAGTCAGACCCCATGATATTTTCCCACTGTTCTGCAGTGCATTCTTGGCGTTGGCAACACCACTTTAGTGGAATTTTTCAATTTTTACAGAAAGAAATTGCATTCCTACAGGCATACGTCTAGCAAAATCCTAGATTCTTTAATCCTGTCGCAGAGTTTTGTTCGAAACAGGTCTTTCTTTGTCCAAATTCATTTGTTTTAGTCAATTGCAATTTCAGTCACTACAATATACAGTATATATTATATACTGTATATTGTATGTGGTTTCTTTCTTGGAGTGCTTCCTTTTCGGCTGTATTTCTTTCTTTCTTTCTTTCTTTCTTTTTTTTTTTTTTAGCGCGACATTATCCCTTGTTTTCCACTGATTGAATACTTTTGAGATGGTTGCTTTCAACATACCAGTGATTTTCTTTATTTTCTCGATTGTGGTTCCTACTAAACATGTTCCAATAATAATATATTTCTGAAAATCAGAAAAATCGATCGAGTTCCCCATGACCGGATCGAATAAGAAGCCCCATAAAAGAGTACAGTACTTATCTGATTCCAAAGAACTCGTGATCATACCATCTGACAACTTAAATTTGCATGTCGCTAGTTGTCTGTTGATGCCCAGTACGAAACGTTTTTCCTTTTTGGCCAGCGAGTGAGTTATCTTATGTCCATAAGCCACAGTTCGAAAACTAGACCCCTCTTCCCTTTTGTCTGCACTTCATAGAAAATTTAATATCTTCATTTACGGTGATCCCATATACCGTTCTTCCTCTAACACATTTAATTCAGCCTCTCCACATTTAAGTCATTTTGAGGTAATAATTTCCCAAATGTAAAGCTTTGAATTTGGCAACCTTAAAACATAGTGCCACTTCACATCTGACCACTACTGAAGCATGCGTAAGTCCTCCTGAAGGATCGTTACTTGACGCTGATTGTTAACTACTCTTTCAGTCTTCATTGCAAATTATGACATCCTGTATTCCTGCATTCCTTCACCAATGCGATTTGCGAAAAGACATGTGCACAGCTCAAGCACTGATCGTTGAGGGACTACTTCTAATCCTAACCCATTTGAGGAGTAATCATTTGTTAATTAATTAATTACAACCCTTTGTCTCCTGTTACGTAGCTGTTCCACTATACATCCAAGGATCTTACCTGTTATCACAATCAGTGTCAGAGCTGCCTCGGCAGCTCTGAACAATTTTGACTCTATCTGAATCACTTATCATTTAATTACTATTAGTCGATCACCCAAAGTTGCTGTTGGCATGGAGGCGATCGCCTTCTGGCTGTCTGGACAAGTTCGTTTCTGATCCAGATAATAATTTAGTAGCACAAATGCTTTTCTGAAGTCCAAATAAACGATTTTTTAGTTATACCCTATTTCCAACTCATCAGCGAAACTGTCATGATGGCCACTGTTTGATTTATGACTTGGATATAGACGGGACTCTCCGTACGACACTATGCTGAGTTCCATTAAAAAAGCCATTCATCAATAAATACTACATTAAAAATAACAAGATACATGCATGTTTAAAAGAAACATTTATTGATATATTAAATAAAGTCTCAGCCCACTAAACATATAAGGTAAGTATTCCTGCACCCAATAGGGAATGAAAATTTGCACCCACCCATAAATAAAACTAATGATGAAATAATAATATAAAGTATGCGAAATACTATAAGAACTATTAAAGGTTGAAAGATGAAATGCATACTATCCAACGAATCTGGATATGGAAAGTGAAAAAAAAAAATGCCCCGAAAACTGCCACCTGGGTAAAATTTCATTTTGCGTGTAACTGGTAGAGTGCTGTTTGGATGAGCTGCTATTTATCAAGACTGTTTTTCAATATCTCGATTACTTCAACTTTCAATTTTCACAATTACAAGTTAGTTAACGTACGCAATGCATTTCAGGTTAATTAAATTGTTATTTTTAAAATTAATTGAATTTTTTCTTTTTCTCTCATTTGAAGAAGTGAATAAGTAATTATCTTATTACCAATGAATAATTAATTTATTAACTAATAATATATAAAAATAATTGTTTACACTTCACTGAACGTTTTCCAAAATACGGGAAAAGCTCTTCACGTATTTTCGGCTCTGTGATTTAAAAAATTAAACCATCGCAGAACACTGTGAACGCTGTTTGTAGGCAGCAGGAAAACAGGATTTTTGGCCAATACATGCATTGATTATAATTGTGATTGCCCAGGAAAGATTTTGCAACAGACTCTGCACATCTTCAAAAATGAAGTTGTGAAAAGGTTTGTTTATATCAACAGCACTGCACTGTTAAGAATACTTTCAAAATTGCATCAGAAAGAGAGGATCTGAATTATTTATTTTCTTCATGTGATTGAAGTATTACTTTTTTCTTTACCTGGTTGAGGCATACTCCGCATTATTATGAGTAATTACTAAAATACCAAGAATACCTGGAATAACGTTCTACGTATCATGCTTCCTTGTGCATTTATTAGTTCCCCAGCCAAGGACCACTGTACATCAATTCTATCTTCTTTCATAATAGTGTCTGGTAGATTCTCACATTAGCCTTGTGTGCACATGCTCCTGACACTACTATGTGGTTGACACATTTGCCTGAATTAGGACCAGCCATAAGGACGTTAATGGGTTTGAAACTAACATTCAGTTCACACTGGAGAAGGAGGTAAATTCTTCCCCATTCTTCTTAGACATACTAGCCAAACGTGTGGGCAGCCGCATTGAAACCTCGATGTATAGGAAGCCAAAGTGCTCTGGCCAGTACACGCACTTTGCACACAGCAAATGCATATGGACACAAAGCCTCTAGGTTTGTGCCTTGTTACATCATAACTAGTCCCACTGCAATACAATTATATCTAGACAGCAAGCGATCAATCGCGTTAAATGCGAACTTCGCAAATGTGCCTCCCCGGAAACAATTCTGGACAGGTTTAACCCTCTCTCTCTCTCTCACTCTCTCCTTCTCCTCCTCCTCCCTCCCACTTCATCCATGTTCCCCGCCGTTAGCTACAGCATTCATCTTTTTTTACCGAGGCCTAACCTTTCTAGATCCTTGTATTATTGCACGGATTCTGTGAGTGGAAGGTGTCAAGTGCGTACAATTTCCGGTCCATAATATCTTGTCAGTGGTCTCGCAGATGAAACCAACCCTGCTGCTTTTCATGCAAAGCAGATTAGTTTATCGCACAGAGTGCCCCGACTGTCATGAATGCTAAGTAGGCCAAACTAAGATAAGTCTGCAAGACGGTATAGACGAGCATGAACTTCTACCCAAGAGGGGAGAGTGTGCAAGATACCCCTCTGGCTGAACATTTTTTGAACAAGAGACGTGCGATTGATCCTAAGCAAGTTTATTAGTATTAGTATTAACCTTTGCAAATTGATAAGGAAAAAAAAATTATACACTTCGCTCCTCACGTTGGTAACTAACCAGTTTACCTTTGAATTTCTTCAAACCGTCAGCTTAAACTACCTGAGGAAGCAACTTGTTCCAGTAATCAACGATTTGCTCGCTAAAGAAAAACTTCTTCCAATCTAGTCTAAACTTTTTTCCTTGTAATTCGAAGTTCTGGAATTCTTTATAATAAAAAATTGTTACACTAGGGCCACTCGGAATATACTTTCATCTGCCAAAGTGTATTTATTATGTTTGTGAATTGCGTGTGTTCGCTCGTCGGTTTACTGGAAGAAAAATCAGAGTTTCCGAGAGGGAGGAACCTTGCTGTCCTCGCTTGAGACCCACCAACTCAGTCACGGAGTGAAACAAGACCATAAAAGTTCCTCGCGTCATTAACGGGATTCGAACCCGGAACTTTTTACCCGATGTGGGAAGGGCAGTGACAAATTCCACTCTGCTACCCGCGCAGAGGAAGTCCTTATAACAGTGAAAATTTGGTAATCATTCATTTTAATAGCGCCTCTCAAAGCCTTAAAAACTTCAACCAGGTCCCCTCTAAGGTCAAGCTCTATAGCCCACATAAGCAAAGTCTTTCTTCGCACGGTCGACCATTTGTCAATCTCACGATGGGAATTTCCCGTCATTCAAAAAGTTCAATGACTGACTTTTTTTTTTTTTTTTTTCAGATGAGGATTCCATACTTGTAAACGATACTCCAAATATGGTCTTACAATTGCCTTATACAGAGGGATTATGACCTCCTATCTCTGCAGGTTATTGTTCGATATATCATCGATAGGATATACCATGAGATTTCTTGGTTTGCGCTACAATTCAACTCCACTAAGTGTATAAGTTAATTTGGGGTTGCTATTCTCCAAGTATAAGACGTTGCATTTTCCTGCATTAAAATATAGCTGCCACTTTTCTAATCTTTCTTGAAGCCTGTTCAAGTCATTCTGAAGGAGGGCTACTTGCCACTG
Source organism: Mastigoproctus giganteus (assembly GCF_048544385.1). Taxonomy (NCBI): domain Eukaryota; kingdom Metazoa; phylum Arthropoda; class Arachnida; order Uropygi; family Thelyphonidae; genus Mastigoproctus; species Mastigoproctus giganteus. The sequence continues at coordinate 111,794,987 of NC_143582.1, read as the reverse complement.
ATTATAACGACTCTCCTGGTCTTTACATCGTCTGCAAATTTTGATATCACGACCTTTACAACTTCGTCTATGTCGTTTATGAAAATCAGAAACAGTAATGGTCCAAGAACCTTTGTTGTGGCCCACCTCCCCATGGTGTTGACGGACATTGAGATAAAGTAGCCAGAAACAACTAAACAACACACACACACACACACACACACACACACACACACACACACACACACACACACACCGACCGCACATACATAACATTACACACATTTCTGACCTTTTGCAGAGTTCTGTGTTCATCACAGTGTACCAAGGCGGAGTTGAAGTGACGTTCAGGTGCTGTCCTACCTAAGATACTATACATGTCTACATATCTCTTTCTACAACAATTTCCACTTCAGCTGTGTCGGGATTAGTGCCTGTGTTGTTACTATTCTCTGTTTTCTATGGCCGATGCCATGGCTTCATTCTCTTCTTATTCTTCGATAGTTATTACATCTTTATTTTCTGCTTCTATTTCAGAACTAAGTTTCAGCTTACTAGAAAAAAATGAAAGCAGAGTTTTTTGTACTTGTTTTTCGACCATAATAGAGGGATAATTCTATTTGTTATAAATGGCAACTTTCAGTAATTCTCAATTATCTGCATTTTCTTTTGTTACATTATTTTTACTGCGATTGTATTTTACGTCATTCCTATTTTTTATTTTTCTATGTTGTTCAACAGATCATGGAAATTTTGTTCTTCCGGGAAAGTTTTTGTGAGTAGTTTCTTAGAAATTCCTAAAATCATCCGACACTTTCAATTGTACGCTAAAGAAATAGACGACTTCTATAAGGAATATTAATGAGGCAATTTTTTAAAGTAAATGTTTTCTTACAGATGAATCGTCAGTACAGATATTAATGAGATACTTTGGTGTGTTATTTATATTTTTATAGTTTGTTTTGAGAATATCAGAAAATGATAAAAAGAATCTTCTATCAAGAAAAATGAAAACGAAAAATAAGTAAAGGATTTCATTCCTCTAAAACGACCGGAAGAAAGCTGGTAATATGATAAAATACTCTCTGCGTGAACCAAATCAAAACTGAAAAATAAATGTGTGTGTGTGTGTGTGTATATATATATATATATATATATATATATGTATATAAATGGGTAAAAAAAAAGCTAACTGGGAAGAATGAGGGCAAAAAAACTATGAAAGGAAGAAAGTTGAATAAATAAAAAAAAGTTGATTCTAGGAATAGGAATGATATATCTGAAAGAAGCGGAAATTTATTACTAAAAAAAGAAAAAAAAAACAGTCAGCAAACAGCTTATAAGTTCATGCGCACAGTCATTTTTACAAAGAAAGTCATTTTCTAGTTTTCAAAATTAATGAAGATATTACTGATCAAAAAATCTCGATCTCAACCAGACTACATACAGCTGATTTTCTCTCAAGCCAGCAATACTATTCATCTCTTTTATAAATTGCCCACCAGGTCTTAATTCAGTAATACAATACTAATTATGGCTAATTCTGGTCTTGGAGTAACGTATGTGTCATTATTATGGTCATTACACGATCATTGTTAAGTGAGAGCAGTGTTCAACTTAGTTATTGTATCAATGAAGTTGTAAACTACTCTGACTTGGATCCATAGAAGAGTATAAAAAAGGAACGTTTTATATCAAATGATCTACCAAGCTGCATTCAATATCAGGGTATATTAAGTAACTTGACATTAATATTAACTTTTTCTAAGACGAACGGGTATGACAGTTATGATCGCTATCATTCCACGTGTGTGAAAAGCATGAATTCGATCCCCATTCAACACGGGAGGAAGTTTGTTAGGTGCTTTTATTTCCACGGAAGGCCAAATTATTCGGTCATGGGCAAGGGTTGCATGCTCCCTGAGCCCCATTTCTTAATTCGAGTTTTTCATTAGCAAAATAACTTGGCATAGAATTCACGTAATTTGCAGGTACCTTGACCTTAAAACCTTCGTTGCTTTGGCGCAAAAACAGAAAAAATAAATAACAAACACCTAAAACTTAGTATTCAAGTTGTTAAACCAACAGTTCGTATAAAGCGTTTAGGGCGTAAGCCAACAGTTCGTTCATTTGAATTATTGACTCTATAAGCTTCATTGCAAAGTTGTCATCTATTATCCCAAAGAAACCACAATATGGGTAAGTAAGGATGGAGACATTTACTTGATTAAGAAAGAATCTGGCGAGTTGGCCTCATCAATGGGAAGCCAGACATTTCAGTATAAACCTTCCCTATGAAATTCAAGTCCAGGAATGTTGTCAATTCCAAATGTCGACAGAATGTCAGTAAATCTCCCAATTTACGGGCGTTCTGTACTTACTTCATCTTACTAACCTAACCCGAATGATACGGCACCCAGAGACAATTCCAAAGTTTTTCACTCACGGAATCACGTATCTGAAGGCTAAAGACCAAGATACTGTACAAGAAATCCGGCGAAATATATGTAGAAAAAAGTCCTGGAGACTAGAAGAAACAGCCTGAACTTGATTACTCAAGCAGTGACAACAGCCCGATCATGAAGAGATTGTTAGGACACAGACAACAATGGCCTATCAGATGTAGCTCCCTACTTCGTGTCAAATTGTGAAAGGCGTGCATTTAATGATGAGAATGTACGTATGAATGAGTGCGTGTGATTATCCATGAATGAGTGCAATGGTTGGTGACTGAATGAATAAATGTCTGTCTGTGTGGTCTTGTGACAGACAGTTAATGTAAGTGTATATGAGGGTAGTAAATGGGTTAGTGTGTGCATTCTTACTGACACAGGATATTCAGTTATATGTTAAGTAGTAAATTAAATTCTTCCATTGGAATATATTTTCTAAACTATTGTATTCTTACTTATTGTATGAGAAATAGTCACCAAACTGCATGAAAACATTATATTAATTAACTTTTTGAATACTAAATGCACAAGGCAGAATATGTTATGGGTTGAAATTAACTATATAGTATGGGTGTAGTTTACCCATAAATAAAACTACATCATAGTTTACCCATAAATTTAACTACATAAGTAGCGTAACGGCATCGTTTGATTTTATCTCATATTGTGGCTACCTTCACAACGAGATACCAGGTATTGCACTACTTCGAATAAATAACGCTTCTCTAGTAGAGGAGTCCACTGTTATTTATTCTTAGTGGGCACCACCACCCGGACGCCTTTCGGAGCTTGTTGGCTCACTCATCGGTGGGCGGGCATGTACCCTGATAATGCAGACATGCATTATCAGGTGGGTGGGAACTTAACTGGGTGGGAAATGAATTCTACAATATGAAAGATGCCAAATGGTGAAGATAGTGATAATATTTTGAATACTAAATATACAAGGCATAATATATTATGGGTTGAAATTAACTATATAGTATCGGTGTAAATACACCATAGCAGGTACCCTGATAAGGCATGTCTGCATTATCAGGGTACCTGTCTGCCCACCGATGAGTGAGCCAATAAGCTCCGAAACGCGTCCGCGTGGTGGTGCCCACTGAGAATAAATAACAGTGGTCTCCTCTTATTCGAAGTAGCTGTGTCTCGTTATGAAGGTAGTCACAATATGAGATAATCAAACGATGCCGTTACTACATAGTTTTCCCATAAATTTAACTATATGTAGTTAAATTTATGGGAAAACTATGGTGTATTTACACCGATAATATATTATTAATGTAATAACATAAGAGATAATTCCAAATGACAGCACCTCATCATTATCGCTCTCTCTCTCTCTCTCTCTCTCTCTCTCTCTCTCTCTCTCTCTCGGATCTTTCGGAATATCTCCATCGGAACGAATGCATTTTTAGCTTCCAAGATAAAGAGGCTCTTGAATGCTTCCCATAATAAACTCATAACCAACAGCATGTACTTGTATAAGCTTAGCAGTGATAAACTGTAGACCATTTTAAAATATTTTAATTTTTTTTTGTAAAATTTTATTTGACTTATTTGTAATTATTTTATTTTTTCCGACTAGGTTTGGGCCCCTTACTTCTGACAGCCCCGCAACAGAAGCGTATTCATCATAAAACTGCCACTGCCTGTTGTAAGGTAGTGTCACATAAATGCAAAACTATTTTGCAATAGATATGAGCTAAAGCAACTTATTAACATTAGAAACCAAACTTAACTAGAGAACATCCTTCAGTTAAACATTTCATATTAACAATTGATTTATAGAATTCAAAAAAATTACACACTACAATGAACAGGAAAACCCCCAATGGAATCTGTTGCACTCCTTGAAAAGGAAATCAATGGCAAATGGTTCCAAGAAAGGAAATTTGATAGCTATTAATCCTTAGATCACGTGCGTGTTAAGTGGAAAAGCAACAAAGGTTATGGGGTGACAATACATTGTATATGCAACTGCGTATAGTCTTCATCGGATTACTTTTTAGTTGCACCAAAAAAAGTCGAATTTCTGGAACTTTATTGTGAAAATAAAGTACATAAAAATTCCTGGCGCCATTGACCGAATTAGAACTCAGGCCTTTTCTAATTTAAGTCGATTATAACCACAGTACTTATCCGGGTTAAAAAAAAAAAAAGGTGGGGGGGGGAAGAGGACATCTATAGATCATTTACTTCTGTGCAAGGTCAGGAGATCGCAGATTAAAACAAGAAGAAATTGGAAATCACCCGCAGAAAATCCACAAGTGCATAGAGAGGCTATCATACAGACAAAATATATAGGAAACAAATCTTTGGGAATGTGCACCAGCAGGTGCTAATATAAACTGTGAAACAAAAAAAAAAAAACAAACTTTCTTTCAAGATAAGAAGAAAGATGTAAATTCTTTACTGAATGCTTAAATTGTTGGCTTATAAAAGAATAATAATTAATAATTTTATGTTCTATGTTTCATGATTTTTCAAAATTTTTAAAGAAGGTGATAATTAGGGAAGGACGTTACGTGGTTGTTTTCCATTAAAATTATTACTATATTTAATACCACTCTTATAACACGTTAAATTAATAATATAGTTCATTAAGCCATTCGCCTGAACTACTATATTTTAAGGTGAAGTTTCAGATATCTTACCGATACCATCATCAGACCATGCTGTTGGGAGAACAAAAATAGAAAGGGTTACAAATTTGAATATATTTATAATATATATTCAATATATAACAATAATTCAAACTTAGAATTGTTTATTAGCAAAATTGTAATGGTAATTTTAATCAAAATATTGGTAATTGTAATTGTAATAATGGCAATTGTAATCGTCATATTGGTAATTATATTTGTATTATATTCAAATTTGTAACTCTTTCTATTTTTTGTTCTTCCAATAGTATAGTCTGATGATGGGTTTCGGTAAGATACCTGAAACGTCACCTTAATGTCTAGTAGTTTAGGCGAATAGCTTCATAAACTATATTATTAATTTCACGTGATATAAGAGTGGTATTAAATGGTATTCCAGTAATAATCTTAAATGGTATGAAAATAAGTTTTTAAATATTGAAATAATGTTACCACGCCCTCTAGCAAAAAAGCTATTAATGGGTATTTCGAAAGAGAAATAAACATATAATAATAAAATAATATTTTTCTCTCAGTAAATAGAAAGAAGTATGCAAGAAATGCGAACAATGAACTGTCGCTTCAGTTAAGAAGCTCTTCTCTACTTCTTAAGTATCTCAACCTCGTTCTCTAACAGGCACCATAAGGAAAGAGCAGACGGTTTCCCTGTTGAAAGGAAATAAAAGTGAAATACTTAGGTAGAGAGACAAGTAAATAATAAGCGGGGCGTTCTTGACGGGTCTTCTTCGAAGTATTCTGTCCGCATTCGAACGAAATTACTGCAGCACGAGTGGCGAGGACAGGTTTCTCCCTATATCTTTCTTCGTGGCACCATTACTTGCAATAATCTAGAAGTTCAGCAAGTATAAAGAAGGGCAATAAACCGACATGGGAGACAAATAAGCAAACAATTTTGGTGTGTGGATGTTGGAATACCGAGCAAGTTACTCAGTACAATTAGCTACAAAACTTCTCTGACACGCGATATTCAGTGTGCGCAAGTATGCGCACACTGAAAGTGATGCGCAATAACCGGACTACGATCTGAATTTAATACAGTATAGACCAGAGGTTATTAACCGTTTGCTTTTAGCGAGCAAGATTTTGAAGCTTACAATACGTGGGAGCACCATATATTAAAATATAAATTTTTTGCTTAAAAATTAAAAATACATTTTTTAAATTAATTTTTTAGACCGTATTAGGCATACAGGAATTATATTTCGAAATTAAAATTTTTGAGTGCTAAGATTTATTACCTTATCAGTGTGAGTGAACCTTGGACTTTGAAGAGATGATGTCAAACCTTCGAAATTAATTTCTCCATTATTAAGAGATAATCAGAAATTTTTCTTCCAAATGTGATCTCAATAATCTTGTCTTTTTTTGTTTTTGATATTGTTCATTAATGAAAAAGCACTTTGGCACGTGTACGTTGATCCAAACATAGAAAGTATGAACGCTTCTTTGTAATAAAAGAAATTTTTGGCAGTCGGAAGAACCCCAGAATTTTAAAATAGTTTTGTGCTAGAAAAGACATTTCAGAGCTAAAGACGACGACATGTCAACAAGTTCTAACTCGGTAGCTGCTACTTCATTTTGATTGAAAATTTGTTCCAAGTTACTGATTTCAAAATTTCTGTGATTTATCGTAAATTCGCCACCAAATACGGAGGATGCGGAAAGGTCAGAGAATGACCACCGCATATTCCCGGAGCAATATGGCCTTAGTTGCTAATGCTCCTAAAAAAAACCAAATAACAACAATAATAACAATAACCATCGGTAACAATTGATACAAGTTTACTCAGATCAATTTTGTGCGCTGGGGGATTTCCTAAGTGCGTCATATACATCTTTTCCAGTTATATGACCAGTAAACGACAAATGGCCAAAAAATCTTCTTCACAACTGCCATCATGTTGAATCAAATGAACAAAGCACACGAGTTGTGACATGCCCGAAACTTCGGTCAACTCATCGAGTGCCAGTGAAAAAATACACAACTTTCGATTCTACCTAATAATTCATTGAATCTGCTATTTTATAAACTCGATTTGAAACTGTATCATTACTCAAAGGAATATTTTTGGTGGAGCTAATCAAGGTAGCTTTCTGTTTTTCTGGTAAGACGCTAGCAAGCACTTCTAATGATGACATTACACATTTTCTTATTATTTCATCACTAGTGTAAGGCAATGAATTCTTTGCAATTATATTTGATAAAATAAATGAAAGTTCATTCGCTAACACTTTACTACTATTAGCTTGACCTAAATTTAACATATTTTTTTGTCTTTCGAGTTTCTTTTTTTCTTCTTGAAGTTTAGCTTTTCTAATATCACTAAATTTGGGAAAAGCTTCATAAAAATTCCAATGGCATGTTTGGGGTTTAGTAACTTTAGTTAAATCTGTTAAAAGAAAAATGCATTTAAGCATATTTGCACACGAAATCAAAAGATTTCTTACTATAACACTTTCATCACCTATATATAGTCAGCACTATACATATACGGTACCTATAGCATCAGCACAACTGAGCGAAACCTGGCAGAAAACTGTTCAAACCTGTTCTAACCTGTTAAAACCAGAAATTGAGAATCTCATGAGGCAGTAACCTCGGTCTGTAGCGACACTACGGCAACAATGATCGTACTCTCAACAAAGTATTTTGTAAAAATTTTTCTTACTAAATAAATGTCAATTTAAGAAAAATTTTAAGAATACCGTCAAAATGTCAAACTTTGACCGTTTTTGAGATTAAAATGTCACAAAATAGATAATTTTTCTTCAATCACTAACAGATTTTCTAGTGAAGATTGAAATGGATTTTTGTATAATATCGCAGAAAGTTGAGAAATAGAAAGCACCTTTTTTAAATACAAAGATTTATATATAAATTTTTGAGCTTAAGCGAAGGTGCTAGGGAGCATCCATTTTAGGATCGGTCGTGAGCAAAATTCATTTTTTAAAGAGCATAATGGTGCTCGCGAGCATCAGGTTAAGAACCCCTGGTATAGACAAATCTTCCAAAAATAATAAAAAAGAGAAAATTATCACAGCTGAAATACACTGATGAGCCAAAACATTATGACCAGCGAGTCGTTATGCAAATCGAAGCAACTGCAAGTGAACTACGGCGCGTGCGCTGGTCGGGACCCGGTATAAAAAACACCTGATACTGAGCTCCATTAATCAGTGTTAGTCTTGTTCTTCAGATGGGAAAGGCAGCGGACTTAAGTGAGTTTGACAAAGGCCAAATTGTAATTGGTTTGGTTTTTTTTTTTTTTTTTTTTTTTTTTTTTAGGACCATTAGCAACTAAGGCCATATTATTCCGGTGTTATGCGGTGGTTTCTGCATCCTCCGTTTTTGGTGGTCACGGGTTCGAACTCCGGTCTAATCAAGAAGCGTGTGCTACGCACTGCTGCTCCTTCCCACCCGGCTACGGAGGCGCCCCAAATTGTAATGGCCAGACGACTCGGTCAGAGCATATCCGAATAATTGGAATGCTGGTGACGGGAGTAATATGTCACAACACACAGTACATCGAACTCTGTTGAAAATGGGGCTTCATAGCCGCAGGCCGCTCCGAGTGCCCATGCTAACCACGGTCCACCGGCGACAGCGCCTACAATGGCCACACGAGCATCGAAACTGGACCTTGAGTGATTGGAAGAAGGTCATCTGGTCCGATGAATCACGTTTCCTGTTGCACGATGTGGACGGCCGGGTACGTGTGCGTCGTTTACCTGGGGAAGTGATGGTGCATGGTCTGCTGGGATACCCTGGGTCCAGTCATCCATGTGCCAGGCACTCTGACGTCTACCACCTACCTACATATCACCCTTTCTTCCCTCTGGTGGGGCATGGGCATGTTCCACTGACAAACGAGTCATCTTCTCTTTCGAACCCTTTGCTTCCTACTTCCCCCCAGTCCCCTGCCTCCGAACTCAAAACTGTCATCTTACATAGCGATCAGCCCAATATCAAATTTGAGATACACCAAAATTTATGCCCGACCTTTTAGGTCTTACAGACTTTCAGCGTAAACCCCAAACGATGTTTAAAAGAACTCTAACTAACTAAACTAAACTACGCTCGCGACTTCTCCAATTTTTTTTAGGTCCTAACCACTGAAATCTCAGGAAAGTAAGTGACAGGACCTGCCAGAGTAAAATAGCCTCACTGGGTACACCCGGTCAGCCTCTCAGTGGAAGGGCGTGGAAACGTCAGGTCCCACTAGGAGCCTGGCGGCTAATAGGCCAGATGAACAAAGGGCACAACACACCACATAGCACATGACTCATTCACTTTTTTAAAAATCTCAGGCTTTCCCGAAACACGCAGAGATGGGGGAAACGCCAGGAGCCGTTAGACCCTCAACACACCTTACACCTTACCCAAAAATCATTGCTGACCAGGTACACCCTTTCATGGCAACGGTCTTCCCCTCTGGCAGTACCGTCTTTCAGCAGAATAATGTGCCATGCACACCGCCCGGATTGTTCGAGACTGGTTCGCGGAACATGAGGAAGACTTCCAGGTATTGCTGTGGCCTCCAAATTCCCCAGACATCAATCCCATCGAGCATCTGTGGTTTGTGTTGGAACAGCAACTCCGATCTGCAGCGTCTCAACCACGGACCTTATAGGAGTTAAATGATCTGCTGGTTACGTGTTGGTACCAGATACCACAAGACACATTTAGAAATCTTATAGCGTCCATGCCTCGCCGGGTACGATCTGTTTTGACTGCATGTGGAGGACCAACATCATATTAGGTAGGTGGTCATAATGTTTTGGCTCATCGGTGTACTGCATAACACAGTGCAGTGCAATGGCATGCAGTTTTTTTTTTTAATTCACTCATGATACATCTTTTTTTTAATGTAAATGTCAGCATATAAAGAAGCACTTCAACTAATTAAAAACATAGATTAATTAAATAAAAAATTCTGCGTCTGCAAAATTTTTAATTTTGCTTCCTTTATATTTTTAATCATGCATCCCTTATATGTGGGTGATCGTGTCTCCGTTATCCTCATAATGTTTTGATGATGACATTATGCATTTGATGACATGACTTGACTAGTACTTCAAATTCATGAAATTTATTTGCTATGCTTTTAGCATTTGCGTACGTGCAAATAGATATGCACCTGTTTTTACATTAGTAACTAGAGGATCTCATCGCCTTGAACCTAGAAAAAAGACTCACTTTCCGTCTGAAAAACAGAAAGGACTAAAACCTCCTTAAGTTAAAGTAAAAACTATACTATAAAATGGCACCATGTCACGCATGCCATAAAAAAGGTAAAAAACAAACTGCAATGCATACACCGTGGGATGCCTAGCTGACTTTTACCTAAAATGCACCGCATTCCCATACAAAATTCAAGCTATTATATTAAGGGCCATTATGTAATTTCTTACATATACCCATATAAGCATTATGTCTGTAAATTGCGTGTGTTCTCTGGTCGATTTACTTGTTTTGCCGGACGAAAAAAACCCAATTTATGGGGAAAACAACCTTTCTATCTACGCCTGAGACCGACTAACTCAGCCACGCAGTGAAAATAGCATAGCCCATTAAAGTTCCTCGCGTCATCGACGGGATTCGAACCCGGGCATTTTCCACCCGGTGTGGGGAGGAGGATGACGATACCACTGTGCTATCCGCAAGACCGCATTCCTATATATAGTGGCATAGTATTTAGGTTCAGGCGCCACCGGTGGTTTCCCACATCTGCACCATATGTACTCTGTGATGAAATGCAGAACTACTGCACAGCCAGAAAAAAGTGCAATGTCTGGTTAATGTAGTATTGTGCTTTGTTCTGTTGTTGTGTCTGGCTGCTTGGCCGCGGGGCCCTTACTGGGACTCTACATTGCCCGCCACAACCACTGAGAGGTGAGCCAGGCTGCCCATTATACTCTGGCTGCCTCTGCCAGGGTTGCCTGAGCTTCCTGACAGAAGCCATAAAAAAATAATAATAAAATAAATTAAATAAAAAATAATAATAAAAATAATTTAAAAAAAAAAATAATAAAAAAATGAAGAGTGAAAAAAAAAGTTGAGGCTGTAAAAAAAAAAATAAAATAAAAAGATAAGAGAGCATATGGGGGAGTAAGAGAAGAAGAGGTCAAATGTGGGGAACAGTAGTTGGAGTGGACCAAAGAGGGAAGGCAGTCCACTCTAAGGAAGAGGATGGAGAAAGGAGTTGAAAATTACAGGAGCAGGTGCTCCTGTGAGTATCCTGCACCCATGGTAAATTGCATTATCCTATCCCAGTAGGGGATCACAGGGGTGGCATGTTATTCTGTTCTGCCCTGAGTTCCGCAAGTCTTGCTCTTCTACAGTTGAAAATAGCCTGGGCGTAGCGTGTTAAGACTAGGTATGTGTCCTCTTCTTGAAGTAAAGTTGACCCCTGATTGCGGGGGTTTCCTTGAATCTCTGTGAGGAATTGAAGTCTGGCGTTGTCGTAATTGAAGTCTGGCGTTGTTGTGGCGGTTTCCCCCATTAGTTGCTGTTGTGCATCTTGTGAAGAAGCTTGCGCCAAAGCCGGCCATTTGTATGTAGTGTGTTGAGTGAGTAAGTGTAATAATATGTTTTGTTGTTCTGTTCTTGGTCGATTTCTCTGTTTTGCTGGATGAAAAATCGAAGTTTCTGGGAGGGGGAACCTTGTTTTCTAAGATGTCGGAATGGGAGGAGGTTCTCTCGTGTAATGCTATCATGTTAGCAGAATTGGATAGTGAGGATAATAGGATGATAAGGACATTGCACTTTTGACACCACGTAGATTTCCTGAATATTCCATCAAAACACGTCGTCAAAGGCGGATATGCTACGGTGGAGAAGAAAGTTCAGTTGGATGACGGTGTTTATCGTGCAGTATGTCTCCCGTTTTAAGACGAAATAATAGAAGGAAAGTCAAGATTAATACGCCTAAGAATGACTGGGATAAGGAATTACGTAAAATTAAGAAAAATGTTCAGAGTGATATGGATTTGGCTGAGAAAAATTAAAATTCTTCAGCTAAAATTGAGATTGGGAATTGAAATTGAGACACTGAAGCGAGTACCTTGTTATCGTGTTCAAAAGAAATTAGGAACGAAAACACTAATTTCAATACTGTTGTCCAAAAACGTGACTTCTTTTGCGGAGCGAAACTGCCTCGCACAGATGGTGATTTCGGAGGAGATAATACTCATAGCTTTACAGAAATAACATTTAAATTACGCAAAGATTTGGAAGATTTCCTTTTTGCCAAGGAGAGTGGTATCAATCAGAGTTCAGTCAAAGGGATACTGTCTAGATGGGATCTTCTTGAAGCCATGGTTTTGGAACTTGGAATACAGAATGAGAAATTTAAGGAACGGATACAATGTATGCATGAATCCGCTCAATCAGATACGGATAACCGAAAAAATCTGAAACTTTATAGTGATGTAGTTATTTGTAAAAGAATAAGAGAAGTTTACGTCAATATGATACTCTCCAATAATTAAAACGAAAACAATTAAAATCTTACATTATAGTCAGAAATAATTAAAAATCAAATGAACACAATTAAAAATCAATTTGACGGAATAAAAAATTAATTGAACGAAAAAATTACAAAACGATTATTTTTCCTTTTTTTGCGTTCGGCAATGTCTGGAGTCTTTGCCAGATTTAATTTAATTTAATTTTTTATTCCGTCAAATTGATTTTTAATTGTGTTCATTTGAGTTTTAATTATTTCTTACTGTAATGTAAGATTTTTAATTGTTTTCGTTTTAATTTCTGTAGTGTTCTACGTATCATATTGAGGTCAACTTCTCTTGTTCTTTTACAAGTATTGATATCGACGTAGAACCTATTGAGCATTTTAGCTCTGGTTCAAACAATCAAAGTGATGTTGTTAAGAGTGACGTGACTTCTGCTGCGAATGATGTTGGCTTGAAAATGAGTTCCTCAGACGATGAAGCGGCTAGATCATACGATGATGAGCATGTTTTATTAATTCAAGCTAATGACGACTCTGTACTTAAAAGTAGTGAAGATGTCCAAATTGCTGTGGATAAGGAAATGAGAAACTGGTTGAGAGAGGTCGGGATAGTAGTAGTAGAATGTGATGCAAGAAAGCAAGTGTATGAGCTTATGCAGCATCAGCCAAAAAAAAAAAAAAAATCACACCATTCCCTCCAAATGCCTGTCCAGTTCCTCAAATTTATTCAACCTATCAACTTCCACAACGACAGATGGAAGTTTGTTCCAGCAATTAACCACCCGCTGGCTAAAGGCAAATTTCCGCACATCTGTTCTAATCTGTCTTTTCTTAATTTGAATTTATGCCCCCTTAGGTTCGTAATCTGAACACGTGGAAGGATCCCATCAGAATTCAGCGTGCTTAACCCATTCAAGGCCTTATACACCTCAATCAGATCACCGCGCAGGTGCCTAGTCTCCAGCCACTGCAATTTGCAGAACTTAAGCCTCTCTTGGTAAGAGGATCCCTTCATTCCCCTCACCAATCTTGTTGCCCTTCTCTGTACACACTCAAGCAAATCTACATCCTTCCTAAAATGAGGCTTCCAGACCTGTACGCAGTATTCAAGGCGTGGCCTGACCATTGCCTTATACAGAGGGACAATCACCTCCTTTTCCCTGCTGGCAAAATTCCTATATATCATTGATAAAACCCAATGACCTGCCCTGGCAGTATTGCTCAGAAAACTTCATATCTGACTGCACAATTACTCCCAGGTCTTTTTCATTTTCTATCACCTTAAGTGTAGTACCACACAGTTGGTACGTTTCTCTGGGGTTACTTCTACCCATATGCAGTACTTTGCATTTGTCAAGGTTAAACTTCAGTTGCCACTTCTCAGCCCATTTGCCCAACTTGTCTAGATCAGAGTAGCATACTGTTTTTACTGTCGCTAACAACCCTGCCAACCTTTGTATCATCTGCAAACTTGGACATTAATCCTGATATACCTTCATCAATGATAATTGATAATTTTGTGTATTCATCAATATCATTGATGAATACACAAAACAGCAATGGGCTCAGCACCGAACCCTGGGGAACTCCACTAATAACATTTGTCCATGAAGAGCAGTGTCCACTGACTACCACTCTCTGTCATCTTCCACTCAACCATTCCTTTATCCATTGTAGGAACTTACCCTTAATGCCATACCTCTCCAATTTGTACAGCAGACTTTCACCTGCAACAGTATCAAAAGCTTTCCTGAAATCCAAGTACAGTATATGATATCAAAATTATTTTTGACATTCAGTTCCTTTGTGACCACATCATAGTATCCAATCAAATTAGTCAGACAAGACCTCCCTTGAACAAACCCATGCTGTGTCTTAACTATTACTGCAGTCTTGTCTAGATGATCGTGCAATGCTTCTTTAACCAGTGACTCCATTATTTTCCCCGGAACCTGTTAGTTTAACTTATGAATTGGTGATACATTTTCACGCTTTCAGTCAATGGAGGCCTCCCCCTGAGTCCAAGAAAGCTCTCATAATTATAACTAAGGGTTTCCTTACTTCCTTTTCTGCCTCCTTTAATATAACTGGATAGATCCCATCCACCCCAGGTGCCCTTTTTATGTTTAACTTCAACAATTTCTCCTCCACTTTTCTCTCAGTTATTACAAAATCACTTAGCTCCCTGTTAGAGTTTGATAAACTTCTGGCATTCCCCTCATTGAATAACTCCTCATTTGTGAATGGTGATGCAAAATACTCATTCAGTTTATCAGCTACCTGAGCATCATTATTAATAGTCAACCCATCTATGTTAAGTGGTCCTTTGCCTTCGCCTGCCTAACCTCCTTTGTGACTTGATTACAGACAAGCTTATATCTGCCACAGGCTTTTGTATCACCTGATAATTTATATGCATCCTATACATTTTTCTTCTCTGCCACGAGTCTCATTAATTCATCTGACATCCATTCAGGCCTGAACCTTGAACAGCATTTCAAGTAGTTTCCAAGATTTAATCCCTGAAGGCTTCCAATTTAGAATTCACCGTTGGTAACATCATCAGTTGACCGCACTGTAAAGAATTTAAAAGCTGTCTGAGACCCTGTAGTCACCTTTAGGAAAGCAAAAGCCCTTCCCTTTAGCCTTGATGGTAGTTACATCTTTAAGTAATTTCCATATCAGTATTATAGTGATTTTAAGTAGTTTTTAAAGGGCATCTTTATAAAATCTGTGTTCTAACATGTTCCTTAAATGACTATCAAGCAGCTTAGATGGTTTTTATGAAGTCTTCATCAAGATAAGTACTATTTATTTAAGCTTAAATTTTTAGTGTGCAACGTTACTCTGAGCCTTGTTTTGCATAGCTACAAATAGCAACGTTATTGACTTTTGACCTGAAGTTCTTACCGTGATGCAAAGCTGTTCGTGACTTTGGTAGTGTTCCTGCTTTTGTAAAGTCCTGCAGCCCTCTAACAATTTTTCAGTTAGCCACTCCCACGTCCAAACTGTCTTCTCCAGGCTTAATACTCTTCTCTTCGATTCCTGCTGTGTCAATAACGGCTCACTTGCTTATTTGTTTCATTCTGTTTGCTGACATTTAAAGCCATTCTCAACTCTTCAACATGCCACCTAAAAAAGCGGTTTCATGCAATATATGTCAAAAAACAGTACGAAATTGGGTTATCTGCAAGGAAATTCGCAGTATGGTGTTTTGTGATGCGTATTCATTAATAAAGAACTTTTCTAAATCCAGTAATTTAAAAAGTAATTTCAGATGCCCTTCATGCAAAAGTGCTAACAAGGGAAGTGCGAACTTACAGTCTCCTAGTCAGCATAAGCTGGATTCCCAGGATACCCCAACAGATGCTGATCTCCTTAGCAACGTTGACCATCCCTCGTCTCCCCCCCGTCAATATAGTTCAATTTCCTAAGCCCTCAGACCATACAAGGAAGTCAACTAAAGATGCCTCCGCCCAAACGGATGACGCTTCCTCTCTGTCCCCCCTGCCTTCAACAACCCCAAACAATGATCGCCCATTTGCTTCCCTGGAACAAATGCTGAGGAAACAATTTAGAGAAAATGAAGATATTAAACAGCATCTTTTTCGAATTGAAGATCAGCAATGTAAATTCTACCACCTGCTTCTCAAACTAAAGGCTATGGTCGAAAGCCATCCAGTGCCTCACCCTTCTTTTCATCAGGCTTCTGCAGTTCCAGTCCTCGGTCCAGATGCTGAAGAATTTGTTCCAGAAAAAACAGCTGCGCGACCCCAAAAATCAAGCTCTAGCTCTCTTTCTGTCCGAGAACACAATCGTGCTTCCTCGCAACGCGTTGACACAGGCAGACAACCGATACCTACCACTATTAATAATCAACAAAAACCGAGCAATCTGTATGTGCACTGTCAAAATGATCGCTCTGAGCAATATCCTGAAGTGCCTTCCCATAATGGCTTGCTTACAAACTCCCCAGGTTTTAAGTTTCCCCGCAGAAACAACAGATATGCAAGCATAATAGGAACAAGAAATATGCAGTCCTGTATTAAAATTAGAAACAGAAATAGCTCGACGCCTAGAAGTAGTAACATTTTTGTTAGCAGGCTAGACCCCAATACTACTTCCCAGCAGATGGACCAGCTACTATTAGAACTAGAAATTCCAGGTAGAGCATTCAAAATAAGAACGAAATATCCCACATATTCATCATTTAGAATTGAGATAAAGAATTGTGACCTACAACAATATCTAAATCCTGATATCTGGCCAAATGGTCTACTCGTCATGCCATTTTATGGAGCTATTGGAGGATCGGTCAACAACTCTAGTGAAAAGGTACCAACTAATTCTCAATCTGCTGAATTCTCTGCATAGCTAGAGAATAATATTCCTAATTCTCATCCTAATCCATCATTTAACTTGCCACCTAATACATCTGTTTGCAAACATCCTTCTAACACAAATGTCCATCTCAGCATTTTTCTTCAAAATGTAAGAAGCATAAAAAATAAACTGTCTACGCTTATTTCATTAATGGTTGAAGAATCGCATGACATCATATGTTTAGTTGAAACGTGGATGCAGGAATCTTTACAAGATGTTTTCCTACTGCCGAAGAATCTCAGCTACACGCCATTCATGACATCAAGAATTAATCGTAGAGGTGGTGGGACAGCAATAATTGTAAAATCCAATTTTAAAGTTTTGAACACATACAACTCTAATACTTTCAACTTTGAAGGAATTTCCCTACTAATCCAAGTTGAGGATTCTCTGCTTCAAATTTATAATATTTATATTCCGCCTGGACCTACTGATGACATCATTAATGAAGTAATAACCTGGATCACTACTGTTCTTAAGCCTCAAACTAACATAATTATAATGGGCGACTTTAACCTTCCCCTGCCCAAATATAATCTACAAATGAAGCTGCTGTCCGACTCATTTTTAGTTCTAGGAGCTAAAAAAATCAACGTCCCTGTTACAAGAGGTAATCAAGCGCTTGATCTTGTATACTCTAACTTTCCACTGCATGAAAAACTTAGTACTAACATTACATTTAAATCTGACCACAAAAGTATAGAACTGCAAGCAACAATTTGCTGTGGGAATCCTCGCTCCCCTCTGAAAATCACTAAAAGAATATCATCAATTAAATTCCTTCAGAAAGAAAAGTTTTTGCAGCTCTTAAAATTCTATCCATGGAATTCTCTCCATCCTATACAGGACGCCACCTTTCTTCTTATAAAATGGCTGAATCAACTGAAAACAGAGTCGGCATCCAAACTTGTTAGAATATCTTCTCACTCCAAACCTTGGTTCAAATCCCACTTGAAACCTTACTTTAAAAGTAAGCAAAAATATCACAGACAGTGGAAGAAATGCGGCACTTCATCAGCACACATAAAATATAAAAAGAGCAGAGTTTTGTTTCAACTCAAAAAAATTCAGTCATACAAAAATTATGTTATGTCCACGCTAAAGCACAATAAAAGAGCACTTTCTACAAAAACAACAGCTACCTTACAGCACGATCTAGTTTCTGAATGGATAAGATGCAATATGGAAACAAGCAGATCTGACATTTCCACTGAAGGTATACAAAACAGATTTATAGCATTTAATTCCTATGAACAAGCAGACAGAGTGCAACATGATGTGTCTCCGGATCAAGCCCTGCTAATTAACCAACTTGTGAACAAGAATACAGTTCAGCGTGCAGTTAACCAAATACGCCTTGATAGTAGTGAAGGTCCTGACGGCATCCCTGGTTTTATTATTAGATTGTCCAGCGTATACATTATTGATTCGTTAGTGCATATAATTTCCAGGTGCATCAGCCAGCCATTCCTTCCAAGACAGTGGAAAACTTTCAGGATTACGCTGATTCCTAAAAAAGCTTGCAGAAATAACCATCCCGGCCATCGACCAATTGCTGTTTCGTCAATAATTACTAAACTTATTGAAAAAATCATGCTCCCATATCTTCAACATGCAATCTTCGCTAATGCACCTGTCAATATGCATTTTGGTTCTAATGGGCGCTCCACAACAACAAGCCTAGCTGACACCATTGTACGCATCCAAACTGCGTTTCAAGATAAGGCACAATGCGATGTATTTTATTTTGACATCAAAGGTGCTTTCGACAACATAGATCTCAAAAAAGCTTTTCAAATACTAAAAAATCATTTTCTCGTTGGCCTCTTCCCCACTAGTACTGACAATATCCTCGTCACAACCTCAACAGGCATTCCCCAAGGAGCCGTTCTCTCCAGTACTATATTTTCAGCATCTCTTCAACCACTTCTACAAGAAAATCCAAATCTACTGGCATATGCCGATGATTTAAAGTTATTTATAATCTCCAAAGCCAGTGATGATATTCGCAAAGTTATCAATGATGCGAATTCACAGATTTGTGAAATCATCGAGTACCTGAAAGATCTCAATCTGAATATAAATGCAAGCAAATCTGCTCAAATTACTTATTCCCTTCAGAAACAACCCAACCACATAGAAATAAAAATTGCAGATGTCCCAATCCCAAATGTTTACGCTCACAAAGACCTTGGAGTTGTTTTTGATAAAAATCTCTCCTTTAATGACCACTATTTATATGTTGCTCAAAAAATTCAAAAAGCAAAATGGTTAATCAAACAAGAAACAGCAGCGATTCAAGACAGAAAAACAGTCATTAAGCATGTTCAAAGATGCATCTTTCCCATTTTGTCCTATGCTTCCGAAATCTGGTCTGGTGCTCCTCAAGTAACCGTCAAGAAATTCCTTGCCCTAGAATATTGGGTTCTTAGATGGCTCAATAGTAAGCTTCGTTTTCCCCATACAATATCCAGGCAACAGCTTTATAAAAACCTAAAAACAAAGCCTCTGCAACAGATGATCAACGAGTCTGGAGTCATGCTTCCTGCAAAGTTAATCACCTCTGCATGCGATTCACCAAACCTAGCCAATATAATAGCTATCCCCAACAGGGTAAATTCAAGAAACCAGCAATTCAAATCCAATCTCTCCAGGCTCAAACAAATGGACAGAATGTTCCCCAATGCATCTCTTCACCTCATAAATCATCACAACATTGATTGCAACAGGTTAATCAACTCTGAAGCCTACAAGAGTCAGATCTCCGATAAAATGAAGAAAAATAATCCAACCCAGTAATTGCAACTGAAAGCCAAATGTCCTGTTCTGCAATTTTTAAATTCATAACTAAAATTCCTAGGCATTGTTAATATCTATATAAAATCTGCTATGTACATATACTCTATTATTTTATTCATTCCTGTTGTATTTTTACCTGCCCCTAGCCATGTGCTGTGATGGGCTTGCTGTATTTGCAATAAATGAATATTTATTATTTATTACATTGTGATCACTGTCACCCAGTGGTTCCTTTATCTGCAGATTCTTAATGCATGAATACTCATTGCTGATAATCAGATCAAGAGTATTACTCCCTCTGGTTGCCTCTCGAACATGCTACTGTAGAAAAAAGTCATCTAATAAATCCAAAAAAGTCTTGCTAGGGTGCGAGTGACCAATCCACAAGTTGCAGTCAATATCTGGAAAGTTAAAATCCCCCATTATAAGACATTCTGATTTACTAGCCTGCTCAATTTCTCCGCACAATTGCTCATTATACTCATCAGATTCATTAGTCCTATATAACACACACCTACTCTCATTTTTCCTTTCGCAGTGCTTATGTCACACCAAACAGATTCAACGTTGCATTGTCCACCAACATCAACTGAATGCAATTCCTTAGATTTTATGTGTTTCTTAATAACAGCATAACCCCTCCTCCCTTGCTGTACTGTCTATCCTTTCTGTACACATTGTACTCCCCAAATTCCAATTCTTCACTGCTTATATCTGTGTGAAACTACGTCTTTGATATCCCAACAATACCTGCCTTTGATGTATTGACTAGCACTTCAAGCTCATCAAATTTATTAACTATACTCCTAGCATTGGTACATGCAAATATACTTGCACTATTTCTGCTCTTAGTTACCCTAACACAGTCCATGTATTTATTTGTTCCACTATGACTCCCAGCAGCCCTGGAAATCTCCATTGCCTTGCTTTCCATGCTGCTGCTCATTCCAATAGAAGCAATGCAAAAATCACTTTTGACTCTGCCTGCGGTCAGTGTTAACCTTTAGTCTGTGTGTACCCCCAAACTAGCAGTTTCAGACACCTAACACTGCCTCCATAGCATCAGCAAATATTCTTGCACCCTTTTTTATTTAAGTGTATCCCATTCCTGTAGAAGCAGTCTCGCCTGTTAACAAGCCCAGACCATGCTGAAAAAAAATTCCAAACTGTGAGCCTTGCACAATCTCTCCAGGGCCGAATTGATTGACAAGGCTCTCATCATATACTCCCTCCTATCGTGTATGGGCAGAATTGCAGACACTTTCACATTCAAACCTGACTCGCGACTTTTTTTCAACACTGACCTGTACTTGTTGAGTAAATCTGCAGATCTCTTACTCTTAATGTCATTAGTTCCAACGTATACAACAATATCACCTTTTGAGCTCTTAAGAGATGATATCTGCCCTACAATTTCATCAATTTTTGCCCCTAAAAACAAAACGCTACATGCGGCCCACACTTCAGAAAAATTTTTTCCGATACCCGTGCAATATTCCCGTCGCAAAAAGATAAAGCTACTCGGTACGAACTTACCAGCCGCCCATTCAAGGTCACACTACAGAAGAAAGAAAACAGAGAAAAAAATGGAACTCTCAGATGAAAGTTTGCCAATAGCCTTAACAACGAAAAAAGAAAAGGTACGTTGTATTGTGCCGCAAATGGATACATAAGAGAATGCGCTGGCTTTCACATTATTATGATAACAGGTCTACTAAGAACGAATAATTTTGCATAAAAAAGTACACAACTTTAAAACGCGAGTGTTTCTTGCCTTTAAATAACATTACTGAAACATGTGACTGCTTATGCGATAAGATGAAAATAAAATTTCATCTGTATTTTACTAATTAAATAAAAACCATGTTCTAATGCAGTGGTTTTCAACCGGGGTGCCGCGGCACATTAGGATGCCGCAACAACATTCTTGGGGTACCGCGTAATTTGGCTTTAAGTTACTTAAAGTTATTATTATTTATTATTTTTTTAAATTTGTATATTTATTTCATTATAAAAAGGTGTGCGGTATCCATTGTACCGTATCTTTTTAATTTTGTGGTGATCTATAATTGATCTTTATTTAGTACCTCTATATAAAGAATAAAATTATTATATAGGTATATATTAAAAGGCCGAAAACCACTGTGTTAGATATTATTTTTGCCTCGGGGTGCCGTGAAAAAAATTACTGGGACACTAAGGGCGCCGTGAACCGAGAAAGTTTGGGAACCTCTGTTCCCAAACTTTCTCGGTTCACGATTACAACTGACTGCTATAAATTTTGTAATACATTCTGCTTTGCTTATAATATATGATTTTATGGTCGTTGCTTATAATATACACTATGCTGCCACTTTATTAGGTACGCCCGTGCTGGGCACACAAACGGTTTGTCCCACAACGTTGCAAGTCACATGACCACAGTTGTGGATATAAATGCAGCAGAGCAACCTTTCTAGTATCAGTTAAGCGTACAAACCATAGCAAGAATGGGGAAAAGGAGTGATCTAACGGACTTCGAACGTGGCATGGTAGTAGGTGCAGGATGTGCTAGACAAAGCATCTCTGAAACGGCAGTTCTTCTAAACTTTTCACACACCACAGTTTCAAGGATGTATCGAGAATAGTGCAACGATCAAAAAACATCCTCTCAACGTCACTCCTGTGTAAGAAAATCGCTTGTTGATGAGAGAGGTCAGAGGAGGATGGATAGAATTGTGCAAGCAAACAGACGGGCCATAATGTCGCACGTCACGTCGGAATACAACCTTGGTGCGCAGAACAAAATATCTCAACTGACCACTAGTCGCAATTTGTCGGGAATGGGCTACAACAGCCGACGGCCACATCGCGTACCTTTGTTATCAATGAAGAACAAGAGAGTACGCCTCCTGTGGGCATAGCAACACCAACACTGGACTATCGAGGATTGGAAAACAGTTGCTTGGTCTGATGAGTCGAAGTTTCTGGTGCATCATGTTGATGGAAGGCTCAGAATTTGGCGAAAACAACATGAATCCATGTACCAGCCATGCCTGACGACTACTGTGCAAGGAGCAGTGTTATGGTGCGGGAATGTTTTCTTGGATCCATTGATACCCATATACACCCATAGATTCACGTCTGAATGCCACATCGTACTTAAACATCTTTGCTGATCAAGTGCATCCGTTCATGTTGACAGTTTATCCTCAGTCAGACAGTTACTTCCAGCAGGATAATGCGCTGGTGCACAAAGCCCGAATCACTATGGAATGGTTCCAGGAACATGACAATGACTTTTCTTTGCTGCAGTGGCCCGCTCAATCCTCCGATCTCAATCCTATTGAACATCTTTGGCATGAGATGGAAAGGGCTGTTCGCTGCTGGCCTACACCTCCGTCGAATCTCAAGGAACTGCGTGACACACTCATGTCTGCATGGTACTCCAATGCAGCACTTTTTCAGCATCTTTTTTAATCCATGCCTAGACGAATTCAGGCTGTTTTGAAGGCTCAACACGCTACGCTACTATATAAAGAATAAAATTATTCTGCCATTTTAGTAGGTGTACCTAATAAAATGGCAGCACAGTGTATGATTTAATGCTAATCCAATGAAGGACATATACTGGTCCCATCAACGAGACGATTTTTAGACTGGATATCAGGACGATTATATTTAATCGAATTTAATCAAAATTTTGAACATGCAGTACAGTTATGGCTAAACCGCAAAGTCCCACAGTATGTGGGAGGGAAGTAACTAAATGCGTCCGAAAAATATATAATTTAAACAACGCGTCCACATTAATTTTACAATTAGCATCGACTTGTTGAAATATTAATTGCAATTGTTTACCTTTAATGCATTCTTTTTTAGCTTGCTCTGTGTACAAAGTATTTAAGTGTCTTCTTTTTAAGTTTACTGGTGAGGGGCATGGAAAGAAAGAATAACAGAGAGATATTTTCAGAGTCCAAACCCGAGTGTTTATTGAAACATTCTAAAGTAATCATTACAATTTATGTGCCCATTTATTCGCCGTCATAGTTAATTTCAAATGAAGTCTATTATTAAACCAACTCTCTCGCTCCAAGTTTTTTTTGTTTTTTTTGTGATCTTGCTAGTAAACTATGCTGTTAACTGAACATTCTCATTTCTTTTAGTACTCATTTGGTTTTAGTCCTTAATTTTTTATTTTTTCATTTTATACCGAATATCTAACAGTTTACTATTCTTCCTATTCATGATGCTTCCACTTTAGTATTCATTTATTTATTGCTCCAAATTTGAACTGTTTTTCAATCAACTTTATTGAGCGGTGTACTATCAATCTTACTGATTTCTCTTAAAGGCACTTTTAGAAGATCAACTATGGGTTTGTGAAACCGCCTTAAATTCATAAGACCTTAGCCAGTCTTCTGAATGCTTGAAAAGCTGTGAACAACGAGAACACTGGATGAAACCTAGATAGGTCATCAGTTACCCTAACAAAGAAAAGTAGGATTGTGCATTCTCAGTGTACTGAAACTTTGACGTTAGAGCAATTTGTTATACCAGTCTTTTTTCTCAGTTTAATATCATCGCTCAATATAAATATTTATTACCATTTCATGACAAGAATAAATTTTTTCTGCATCTGTATTACTCCTTTCATGTTGTCTGTAACTCTTTTATAATAACATGCGAAAGGTGACATATTGTAATCCTTTTGTTTGCTTTTTCTCCTTTTCTTGATTGCTTTCTTGTTTACTAAGTATTGTAATACTGTTTTCTTTCTTAAAACAATTTTCTTACATCTTTATTGAAATCATTTTATTTCTCGTCCATTCTACACACACACACGTTTTCGAATTTAGTAGTATTCATTTTTTTCTTAAATTAGAAAATTCTTTTGCTTGATACAGTGCTGGCAGGGTTGGAAAGAATTAAATCCCTCCCGTTCTGCAACAGAGGTACTAAATGCACTTGACAAACTGTATGTCCTAAAATGCTACCATATCACCTGAATAATTCCGTAAATTTGCGCAGATAAGTGATTATCTGCGCAAAATTGGCATTCTGGGTTGTGTCCACCTGTATCTCTTGCCCCAATAAAAAGCACCCATTTCATACTCTAAATACTCTTTTATTTTAATTATATACTCTATTATTTTATATTTTCATATACTTCACTTACATCTTTATATCATTGGACTTGACACATCACACATCATGGCCTAAGTTGCCAGTGCTACATAAAATTCATCTTCATATCCATATTTATATCTTTATTACCCCATAATAGACGTATATACATTTGCTAAAAATAATTTTAAGAAACAGTAGAAAATGAAAATACAGAATTTTGTATGTATGGCCATAATTATACAGTAATTCTGAAGTTACCACGAATGCAGTCCTAAAAAACTTTGGGCTGCATTAAATGCGGTTTAAGCTGCCATTTAACGATCTTCTTCTTCTTTGAGTTAAAGATTCCATTTTTAGTGTCGATTCAACGTCTAATTCCGCAGCACCGAGAACAATATGTCCTTGGAGTTATGTAATAATAAAAATAACATTATAATCAGAGATATTTCGGAAATAGAAAAAAGGACGTCTATTTTTAATACTTCTGATGACTGGCAACGAGATATTGAGAGAGAAGGGGTTGGAAATAGTAGTTTTAAATCTAGAAAACTAATCGTATCTTTTAGGTGAATTGAATCAATTTATAAAGATACTAGTTGTATAATTTAAATTACACAACAAAAATCAAGTTCCCAATTTCTACGTAACATTATTTGTCTATTTCATTCTCCACTGAATTCTTCTCCCTGAGTTAGTCGGTCTCAGGCGAAGGTAGCACGGTTTTTTTTCTCCCGGAAATTCAGGTTTTTTGTCCAGCAAATATATGCAGAGCAATATGGCCTTAGTTGCTGAAGCTCCTAAAATCCTACAACAACAAACAAACAATAACTACCCTGAGTCCGAGACCTTGCAGTTGGTACGTTATTCTACGATTATTGCTGCCCATATGAATTACCTTGTATTTGTCAATGTTAAACTTAAATTGCAACTTCTCAGCCCATCTGCCTAATTTATCCAGATCTCGTTATAGCAGCATACCATAATTACTGTTATTAACCACACTGCCAACCTTCCTATCATCTGCAAATTGGGACATTAAGCCTGACGTGCCTTCTTCAATATCATTAATATATGTTGAAAACAACAACAGGCGCAGAACTGAACAGTGAGGAACTCTACTAATAACAGTAGTCAAAAAGAGTAGAGCCAATTTATACCACTTCTTGTCTTCTCCCACTTAACCGTATCTTTATCCATAGCAGTAACTGCCCCTACGCCACACTGCTAAAATTTGCACAACAGTCTTTTATATGAAACAGCGTCCAAAGTTTATCTACTATGACGTCAAAATTAATCTATGCATCCCGTTGTTTTGGTACTACTTCATAGTGTCCAATCAGATTAGTTCAACAAGATCGCCCTTTAGAAAAACTAGGATGTGACTGCAGTATAGCTGCATTCCTGTCTAAGGTGATCCTGCATTACTTATTTAACCAGTAATCCCATTATTTTCCCTGGAGCAGAAGTTAAGCTAACACGTGTTAATTATTCATGTCACCTTTTGACATCTTTTCGTGAATTGGGGATATATTCACACATTTCATAGTAGTACTAGTAGTAGTAGTAGTGGCACATGATGCAAGAAAGCAAGTGTAGGAGCTTATGCAGCATCAGCCAAAAAAAAAATAATAATAATAAAAAAAATAAAATCACACCATTCCCTCCAAATGCCTGTCCAGTTCCTCCTTAAATTTATTTAACCTATCAACTTCCACAACGACAGATGGAAGTTTGTTCCAGCAATTAACCACCCGCTGGCTAAAGGCAAATTTCCGCACATCTATTCTACATCTGTCCTTTCTTAATTTGAACTTATGTCCCCGTAGGTTGGTAATCTGAACAAGTGGAAGGATCCCATCAGAATTCAGCGTGCTCAACCCATTCAAGGCCTTATAGACCTCAATCAGATCACCGCGCAGGTGCCTAGTCTCCAGCCACTGCAATTTGCAGAACTTAAGCCTCTCTTGGTAAGAGAATCCCTTCATTCCCCTCACCAATCGTGTTGCTCTTCTCTGTACACGCTCAAGCAAATCTACATCCTTCCTAAAATGAGGCCTCCAGACCTGTACGCAGTACTCAAGGCGTGGCCTGACCATTGCCTTATACAGAGGGACAATCACCTCCTTTTCCCTGCTAGCAAAATTCCTATATATCATTGACAAAACCCCATGACCCGCCCTAGCAGCCTGTCTGCACTGCTCAGAAAACTTCATATCTGACTGCACAATTACTCCCAGGTCTTTTTCATTTTCTACCACCTTAAGTGTAGTACCACACAGTTGGTACGTTTCTCTGGGGTTACTTCTACCCATATGCAGTACTTTGCATTTGTCAAGGTTGAACTTCAGTTGCCACTTCTTAGCCCATCTGCCCAAATTATCTAGATCCTGTTGCAGTAGCACACTGCCATTACTGTCATTAACAACCCTGCCAACCTTCGTGTCATCTGCAAACTTCGACATTAAGCCTGATATACCTTCATCAATATCATTGATAAATACACAAAACAACAGTGGACCCAACACCGAACCCTGTGGGACTCCACTAATAACATTAGTCCACGAAGAGCAGCACCCATTGATTACCACCCTCTGTCTTCTCCCACTTAACCATCCTTTTATCCATTGTAGCAACTTACCCTTAATACCATTCTGCTCCAATTTGTACAGTAGTCTTCCATGCGCAACAGTGTCAAAAGCTTTCCTGAAATCCAAGTATATGATATCAAAATTATTTTTTGCATCCAGTTCCTTTGTGACCACATCATAATAACCAATCAAATTTGTCAGACAAGGCTTTCCCTTAACAAACCCATGCTGTGTTTGAATTATTGCTGCAGTCTTGTCTAGATGATCCTGCAATGCATCTTTAACCAGGACTCCATTATTTTACCCGGAACAGAAGTTAAACTAACTGGTCTGTAATTACTCGTGTCACCCTTCGATCCACCTTTGTGAATTGGGGACACATTTGCACATCTCCAGTCCGTGGGAACCTCCCCTGAGTCCAAGGATGCTCTCATAATTATGGCTAAGGGTTTGTTTAGTTGCTTTGCCGCCTCCTTTAAAATAACTGGATAGATCCCATCCACCCCAGGTGCCTTTCTTATGTTTAACTTCAACAATTTCTCCTCCACTTTGCCCTCAGTTATTACAAAATCATTAAGCACACTGCTACAATTTGATAACCTTCTTCCATTTTCAAATTGTAATAATTCCTCACGTGTGAATGTAGATGCAAAATACTCATTCAGTTTGTTTGCTATCTGAGCAGGATCATCAACAGTCGAACCATCGATGTGAAGTGGACCAATCATATTCATCCCCTTCCTTTTAGAGTTTATATAAGTAAAGAAATCCTTGCTGTTTTTTTTAGCATCTTTTGCCAAAGATTTCTCGTAATCCGCCTTCGCCTGCCGAACCTCCTTTGTGACCTGATTACAGACTAGCTTATATCTGCCACAGGCTTCTGCGTCACCTGATAATTTATATGTATCCCATGCATTTTTCTTCTCTGTCACGAATCTCATTAGTTCATTTGATAACCATTTAGGCCTAAACCTTGAACGATATTTCTTAATCGGTATATAAAGTCTAGTAGCTTCCACGATTAATTCTTTGAATGCTTCCCACTTAGAATTTACTGTTTGTAACATCGTCAGTTGATCCCACTGTACAGAATTTAAAAACTGTCTGAGATCACTGTACTCCCCTTTACGGAAGCAAAAACCCTTTCCTTTACCCCTGACGGTAGTTACCTCTTTGAGTAAATCCCACTTCAGCACACTGTGATCACTGCCACCTAGTGGTTCCTTTATCTGCAAATTCTTAATACACGAATGATCACTGCTGATAACCAGATCAAGAGTGTTACTTTCTCTGGTTGCCTCTCGAACATGCTGCTGCATGGGGTTCTCCTCTGAATCCAAGGATGTCCTCATAATTATAGCTAAAAATCCTCTTTTACTGCATTCATTAATACACTGGTGTGCAAAATTTAAGGACCAACACTATTTCTAAAGGTTACAACCACAAAATCAAACGAAACAGCCTGTGGCGATTTATATAACTGTGGCCGTTCAGTAGAAAGCTGGTGCACATGCAAAAATTTGAATCGTGATGAGAGGGCTCACATAAACAGATAAAAGCAGCAGTTCAGCAGTTATATGCAAATTACCAAATGGTGAGCATGTTTGTTACAGACGTTCGATTGGTATCATACAGTGTTACAGACAAGGAAACGGCCAGTAGACAACATCTGGATGACTTTACCTGGGATCGAATAACTAGGAAGCTGGAGGAAGGTCGAAGTGGTTGCAGAATACGGTATCGCCCATAGCATCGTCGCACGTGCGTGGTCGGCCTTCAGAACGACAGGTTCGAAGGATCAGTGGTGGTCGTCCACGAAAAACAACGCCCGATGATGACCGCTATATATTCCTAGAAGCCAAGAGGGACCGACACCAGACAGCAGGATCCATTGCAAACCAGCCGACCGGGCTAGACGGGCGGGTTAAGTACCTGCCTAGCAACTCAAAGGTCGCGGGTTCGAATCCCGCCTCGGGCTTGGATCACAGTAGGGCAAAAACCTTGGGAGGTGCATTATGGCCACAGAAGCCGATGCGCCAACAACTAACAAAAAAAAAAAAAAAAAATGAAAACCAGCTGCACAGGACGCAGGATACCGGGGTTTACTGTGGCCAGGCGACTCCACAAAGGTGGACTGTTTGCCCGACGGCCAGTATATTGTGTCGCTTTAACACCTACCCATCAGAGACACCGTTTACAGTGGTGCATCGAACACAAGGACTGGACAACAGCGCAATGGGGTAAGGTACTCTTTACTGATGAGAGTAGATTCTGTCTCAGCAGCGATTCTGGACGTCAGATAATCTAGCGAGAGGTTGGCACACGGTATCACCCCACTAACATCACTGAAATGGATCGATATGGCGGTCGAGGTGTTCTCGTCTGGGGAGGCGTTATCTTGGATGGACGTTATCATGGATGGACGTACACAACTTCAGATACTGCAAGGCGGTACTGTAATCGGTGCACGCTACTGTACTGAGGTAATCCTTCCCCATGTGCGTCTGTTCCGAGTTGCCATTGGCCCCCGAGTTCGTGTTTATGATGTAATGCCACACCCCCATCGCACTGCAACTGTTGATATGCTTTTGGAAAGTGAGGACATTGTTCGTATGGATTGGCCTGCCCGTTCTACCGATCTAAATCCCATCGAACACATATGGGACGCTCTGGGGAGACGCCAGCTGAAGATGGCGCTGACGGAGGAATGGACGATGTTACCGCAAGAACTGATCAACAACATTGTTTTAAGTATGTACAGGTCGTGCAAAGCCTGCATCGACATTAGGGGTGGCCATATCTCCTACTGAGGACCACATCTTCCCTTTGTTCCATCTTTGGTAGTAATGCATCTGTATTATAGCAGATAGTGCTATGTTGCCATTTTAGAATAAAGTTCCTCTGTACCGTTTGGTTTCCGTTATTTTGTCGGTGTCGTTTCCTTCATCATTTCTGTACCTCACGAGATTCCTTTGGTATGCTTTACCCATATCCAGACCACTCCTATGAAAAGCTACAGGCGAAAACCTGATTGGTCCTTAAGTTTTGCACACCAGTGTATAATTGAAATATTCCCATTCATCCCAGGTGCTTTTTTTTACTTTTAGCTTCAACAATTACTCTTCCATTAACTCTCAATTATCACAAAATCATTCGGTTCTCTGTTAGAATTTGATACACTTTTGGCATCCCAGTCTAAAAAAATTCCTCATATGTGAATGTACATGCAAAATACGCATTCAATTTAACAGAAACTTGAGCAGAGTTAACAACAGTTGAACCATTCATATCTAGCGAACCAATGAAATTCAACCCCTTCCTTCTTTACATAAATTAAAAAAGCCTTTGCATTCTTTACAATCTTTCTAAGCTTGCCTAAGACTGCGCAGTTAGCACAGTGTATCGTCACCGTCCTCCCCACACTGGGTGGAAAAAAGCCCGGGTTCGAATCCCGTCGATGAAGCAAGGAACTTTAATGGGCTTTTTTCACTGAGTTAGTCGGTCTCAGGCGTAGATATTAAGGTTTTTTTCCACCAGAAACTGGGGGTTTTTCGTCACACACACGAATTAACAGACATAAGACACAGCACGACAGATGAATTTAATTATTCGGGTGGCCTAAATAAATTTAAGCTTGCCTAACCTCCTTTGTGACTTCATGTTTTTTTTTTTTTTGTTAGTTGTTGGCGCATCGGCTTCTGTGGCCATAATGCACCTCCAAAAATTTTCGCATTTTACGCTGATCCAAGCCCGAGGCGGGATTGGAACCCACGACGTTTGGTTCCCAGGCAGGCACTTTACGCACCTGGCTAGTCCGGTCCGCATGTGACTTTATTGCAGGCTAGTTTATATGTACTATAGGCGAAGGGCTTATTCAGGGGTGGGCAGAGGGGCATATACCCCCTTAACCAAAATTTTGAAATTAAAGAAAAAGAACGCAGGAGGCGTTCTAAAAAAGCTCAAAAGACTGGTTGTCATGGCTCCCCACCACTTACGATGATACCTAAATCCGCCACTGCTACGGGCTTCTGTATCGCCTCATAATTTTTGTGCATCCCATACATTTTTAGTTTCTTTCTGCTACAAGTTTCATCAGTTTATTTGACATCCATTTAAGCCTAAGCCTTGAAAAGTAGCTCTTAATTGGTATAAAAATCCTACACTGTTCGACAAAATTAACAGAACAAAATGTTTTTCATAAATATTTTGTTGTGAACAGCTTCGCCGAAGGCAAATATTTGATATAATAGGCATCCTGACATGCAAATTCCCAGTATCTAATAGAAATCGACCTACCATCTTACAGGGCTGAACATTATGTAAATTATTCATGCCTATAATACATGACTTGAAACCCGTTTTTTGACTAACGTAGTGGAATAGCCACATCTCCAGTACTCAGGATGGCAACTCATCGTAGTTTAGATGATTCTTTGAGATGGCGGGCCGTTGGACGACTTGAATACAGGCGGTCTTAACAGGAGGTGGCATGTCGGCTTAATGTGTCACGCAGTATCTTCTCGACACTATCACCTAAACTACGTAAGAAGAAAAATAAGAAACTGCACTGCCTTAATAAACAGAATTGCCCGATATGACTGGGGATTGAAACAGAGAAAGATGATGTTTTATTATAAAGCAGCCTTCTTACCAATCGCGACATACGCAGCTGGTGCCTGGACAGACAAGACTACAAAAAGGCCCGTACAGCTGCAAACCTAGGAATACTTGATTCCATACATAGAATCATGCTACTCACTGCTACTCGCGCCTGCAGCACAGTAAGTAAGTGTAAGTGATTTAGGGCCAAGTGGCACCAGGGGTTTCCCCCATCTCGCGTAGTTTACATTGTAGTGTGTTACAGTACGCCGTAAATGCCAGAGATTTAAAAGTGTGTGGGTCTTGGATCGTTTAGTGTCATGTACCGTTGTTCTTCTGGTCGGTTAGCCGCTAAACCCCAATTGGGGCCCAACGTTACCCCACTTACGCCCCGTGGAGGCAGACCAGGAACCCAGTAGCTTATATGCACTCTGGCAGGTCCTGCGACCTAATTTCCTGAGATTTCGGTGACTAGGACCTTAAAAAAAAACAAAAAAAAAAAAAAAAAAAGGGGCCACTTAAGTTTAGAAAAGCCAGGAGAGGTTAATATGGTTCAGTTTTCAGTTTAGAAATCGTTAATTTTGATCAGTTATATGGGGTTTACGCTGGCGTATTAGTCAGAGTATGGGGAAGAGACTGAAGATTGGGGGGAAAGACAAAAGTATGGGGTCGATAGGGAAGGCAACCCCAGGTGGTCAGTAAGGCATGCCCATGCCTCACCAGGCGAAATATATGGGGTGGTAGGGGAGGGAGGAAACAGGAAGACCATCTCCTCCTCATCCCTGCCAGGGACAGGAAAAAAGGTACCAGGCAAGGGAGCTGGTAGAGATGGCCATTTGGCTACATTGCAGTGAGGCTGCATCAGTCGTAGTGTAGTCATAAGATCATCTGCGGTAGTAGTCACTCGTGGGATAGTGTCCCGTCCAAGTTGAATGTCTTTGTTTTTGGATCTCTATCTTCATTCAGTATATTTGTCAGTTTCACTTAGGTCTCATATTTGTTGGTAAATAGGCAGAGTTTCTTGGTAGACAGCTAGTAGCTTTCACATAATTTTCATTCCGGGGTGTGTCCTAAAAGATGCTTTGATTTGTTATCTGGCTGGTCCTCTTTCACTCCTGGTGTATTGCATATAGCGTTCTCCTTCTTGAGAAGATTGTTTGTTTGTTATTTGGTTTTTAGGAGCATTAGCAACTAAGGCCATATTGCTCCGGGATATGCGGTGGTCATTCCCTGACCTTTCCGCATCCTCCGTATTTGGTGGTGACGGGCTCGAACCCCGGTCTAATCAAGAAGCTTGTGCTACGCACTGCTGCTCCTTCCCACCTGGATACGGAGGCGCCTTTTCTTGAGAAGAGTTCTTGAGCGAAGTTGGTCAGACTCTGTATTCCTCCTCTGAATCCAGTAGGTGAAACTCTTGCCCTCTGGGGAGGTATCTTATACTCGTGATTAGAATGCACCTGAGATCCTCGTATTGCGGACAGTCGTACATGAGGTGTTCCCATGTTTCGATCTCTCCACATGTATAGCATGGGGTCCTCTACAAGGGCGAAGTCTATTAACTTTGCGTTAAAGGGGCCGTGTCCAGTTAGCAAGTATGTACTATGAAATGTGTACAGAATGAGTATATAGGAAAAGCGATGTTTATAGGAAAAGCGATGCCCAGAGCGAAAAACAAAACCCAGTCTTTTAGATGCAGAGGAAGCAATATTTGTAGTGCTTATGCCAGGAGAGATTAAAAGTCAGGGTAAACCCTTATAGAGATATGTGATCTTGTCTAGAAACCTAAATCATCTTTGCTCCACTGGAGTATTACTTGGAGATGAGCATTTAAGAAATC
Source organism: Mastigoproctus giganteus (assembly GCF_048544385.1). Lineage (NCBI taxonomy): Eukaryota > Metazoa > Arthropoda > Arachnida > Uropygi > Thelyphonidae > Mastigoproctus > Mastigoproctus giganteus. The sequence continues at coordinate 111,761,099 of NC_143582.1, read as the reverse complement.
TGTAGTCGATATTCAAGAAGTTGAATCGGTTTCTGCAGGGCAAGGTTTCTCAAACTCGAAGGTGGAATGCAATGTACTATAATCAGAAAAATTATGAATAGCATTTCCAGTCAAGAAGAAGGTCATTAATATACAAGAGAAAATGATTGTTAGAAAGAATTGAAGGAGAAGACAAAGAGGAGAAGTTAGATGACAAAGAGCGGTATACTATCACCAGCAGTGAGCGCTCAGAGAGAAAACTGGATAGCCAATTACAAAAAAAATAGTAGTCAAACCATAAAAATGGAAGCTCATTTAGAAGAGCGTTATTCTAAACACCATTAAAATCCTGGAAATGTCAAGAGCAACTGCTTGAGTTTCATCAAACTTTTCCACTGAATTTGTGCACAGATGGATAACATAAGCCAGTATACCACTAGTGGATCGACACTTAAGGAATCCATACTGGCGATCATCGATCAGATGGAAAGTTTCTAGTTAGTTTAGGAGTTGGTGGTTAATAGATTTTTCCATTACTTCAGAAAGAGTAGAAGTAATTGCAATGGGACGATAATTGGATGGGAGGGATTTATCACCTTTTTTAGGAAATGGCTGGATGGGAGCAAATTTCCAAGCAGAAGGAAAAACACCAGTGGAATAAGAAAGTGTAAAAATAATAAAATAAATATTGCTTCTACGGCATGTCACAGTCAAAATAAATAAATTTTATTAAAATAAATCAAGTACACGGACGCTGATAGTCAAAATAAAATAAATATATCGTGCATAAATAATTTCGGTTTTAATTTGTAAACAGTGTATTTATTTTATATTTTAGTTGTTATTTTATATTATCAGCATCCGTGTACTAAATTTATTTTTAATAAACTTTACTTATTTTGACTGTGTTTCGTCGATAGACTCAATATTTATTCCTTATATTTTTATATCAAGGCCCCTTCGTTAATAAAGTGTAAAAAGGCGACACAGAATAGACGTAAACTCAGACACAGGTTGTGAGAACACGTGGAAAAATACCATCAGAACCTGAAGCTATCTTGGCGTCAAGACTGTTCAAAATTCTTCTAACATCCTTTTTACTTAAGACCACAGGAGGCAGTGGATGGAGTGTAAAGGGAATGGCAGGAGGTAATTTACCAAGATCATCAATACAAGAGTTAGAAGAAAACTAGGATGCTAGCAGCTCGGCTTTATCTTTAGCTGAGGCGGCTAATAGAACCATCGGGTTTTAACAAAGGAAAACATGAATGAAAAACGAAATTTTAAGAGATGGAGTGCGGAAAAGGATTTCATCTCTGGAAGAATAATTTCACTGACACGATCTGAGGGTAGCACAGTGGTCACCGTCCTCCCAACACCGGCTGGAAAAGGCCCTGGTTCGAATCCAGTTGCTAACGCCAGGCTTTTTATGATGGGCTTTTTTCACTCCGTTGCTGAGTTAGTCGGTCTCAAGAGAGATGTTAAGGTTTTTTTCCCCCAGAAACTGGGGTTTTTTCTTACAGCAAATCGAACAGAAAACACACGCAATTTACAGACACAATATAGTACCTATATGGGATATGAAAAAAAACTTCCGGTTGATCCTAATGTAATATATAATTTTTTACACGATCTGAGTAAATTGATATGAGCAATTTAAAACAGTAATTGAAAGCAAGGAAAAGAAGAACAGAAATCTTGGAGATCATCTCATTTTGAATTCTTGATTCTTGTAATTGCAAATAACACGAGGTTCAGAATGGCCACGGGTGAAGCGCTCCATTGGGCAAGAGAGTATCATTGAGTTGTGATCAGAGGTGCCTAGAGGCCCACTCACCTCGACCGTGTATTTGGAAGGTTGTTCGTGAGAAAAAGATCAAGGGTGTTGGCTATGTGGTTGGGATTATGTGATATTTTGGTAGGTAAATGAACAATTTGCGCGAGGTCAAAATCCTCAGCATTTCGACCAGCTGAGTCCGTGTGGCTAGAAAATGTAAACCAGCTGAAGTTGTGAACATTGAAATTACCAAGGAAAGTTATCTCACTGTTAGGAAAGTTGGATTGGAGGAAGTCAAATGTCAAAGAAAGGAAGTCAAAGAGTTCCAAGTGATTGGTGGAGTTGGAAGAACGATTGAGGCAACCGATCAATATAACAGAATGAGGTAGAAAGATTTTACGCCAGAGAAGATCGAAAAGAGGAGATTACAAATTACTGCCTCTGATAGGGCATGTCATAGCAGACATATGCACAAGTACTGCCTTTGAAGCGAAAGGAATCGTATAGCGAATAATTATGATAACTGAGATGAGCAGTGGTTGGATCGACTGATAATTAGGATTCTGTCAGAAAAACTAAGTGGAGCTTGGCAGACAGTAAGTGGAAATGGACACCATTGAGATTGGAACTGAGACCACGTATATTTGTGAAATGAACTAGGATGTGCTTGGGAAGTTTATATGGTTTCGCAGAAAAGGTTGTTCTGTTCGTTGACTAATCAGGATGTATTCAGTTGTAAGAAAAGGTGGGAAGGTAATGAAATTTTTGGATATGGCGTACACACGGCTATGACAATGCTCCCCGCATTAACATAACTTGGACTTCCTCCAGTCACTATCTGGCAGAGTAGAGGCAGCGAGATTATTCACTAGCTGATCCGGATGACATCCAGAGAGTTACCATTAGGTTCAGTCCGGTGGGCTATCTTGCGAATACTGTTTTAGAGCTGAGCCTTCGAAATAAAATCTAGGGAAGAGTGGATCATACCGCGATGCCTATCATAACCTCAAAAAGGCATGAATAATACTGAATGATGGAAGAGATGGGGGATTGTCGGAGCTTTTTTGCCCTCCGGAGACTAAACATGAATTTCACATCGTCACACCTCCAATTACCGGGAGGGTAATTGGAGGTGTGACGATGACTCTGATAACACAGAGGGACGGCATTCTCTATGTGGTGTACCACACACCTCGACCTCTGCTTGCATTGGTTCACACTTAGATGGTTACCTCCAGTATACTAGGACTTGTCCACTTGGGTTAAGCAAAACGTACACTAGAACCTCGAAAATCCGGCATTCAAAAGTTGGGATTTTTTAAAAATAATCCCGCAGGCTTTGAACATTTCTCCGAGGGTAGCTCTAAGTCCTTCCTGAAATTGGGCTTTTAGACCTGTATAAAGTACTCAAAGTGTGGACTAACATTGCATTATACAATGCGATAATCCCCTCCTTATCTTGCTAGCAACATTCCTGTATATCATTGACAAAACCCTACGAGCTGTCCTCTAGCATCCTGTTTGTACTGCGAGAACTTCATAGCTAACTGCAAAATTCCATCCCCCCGTCTTTTTCATTTTCCACTCCTCTGTAGTACCACACAGTTGGTACGTTAATCTGGGATTATTGCTACCCATATGCAGTTGCATTTGTCAATGTTAAACTTCAACTGCCATTTCTCAGATCATCTGCCTAAGTTGTTATTTGTTTTTTGTTTTTTTTTTTTTTTTTGGGAGCATTAGCAACTAAGGCCATATTGCTCCGGGAATATGCGGTGGTCATTCCCTGACCTTTCCGCATTCTCCGTATTTTGTGGTGACGGGCTCGAACCCCGGTCTAATCAAGAAGCGTGTGTTACGCACTGCTGCGCCTTCCCACCTGGCTACGGAGGCGCCATCTGCCTAAGTTCTCTAGGTCTTGTTGCATTAGCTTACCCTGACTTTGTATCATCTTCAAACTTAGACATTAAGCCTGATATATCTTCATCAATATCATTAATAAATATAGAAAACAACAATGGGTCCGAACCCTGGGGACCCCACTAATAATATTAGTCCATTAATAACCATTCATTCTCGCTTTTCTCTCACTCTTCTCTTATTCTTTTATTTGTAAAAGAATAAGAGAAGTTTACCTCAATGTGATACGTAGAACACTTCCATATGATACTCTCCAGAAATTAAAACGAAAACAGTTTCAAAAAATCGAAAATCTTACATTACAGTAAGAAATAATTAACAATAATTAAAAATCAAATGAACACAATTAAAAATTAAGTAAAAAATTAATTTAACGAAAAAAAATGCAAAACTATTTTTCTTCCTGAAGCAGACAATGCTTTTCGACAGTATGTCGCGATCACAGGAATGAAAATTACCGAATAGGGATCAGCTGTTAATCAAGAAACGTGTGCTACGCACTGCTGCTCCTGTACCCTAAGTAAGGGAACCAGGTACTCTAACCTGGTTCCCTTTAAAACCCCATCCCCAGGCAGGGAATGGAGGAGACGGATCTCTGTCTCCTCTCCTCCCTGCCTACCCCCATATTTCGCCTGGTGGGGCTCGTCTCCACTGACCTCTTTGGGGATGCCTACTCTATCCGTCCCTATTCTTCTATCTGTTTCCTCCCCAGTCTTCAATCTCCCCCCTCTCTCACTAAATCGACCGAGTACACCCCTTAACAATGCCGCCAAATTATAACCAACGTCTAAATTCTACCGGTTTTGTGCAAATCTCTAAGATATCTAACACTATCAGCTTTTATCTAGCGTTACACGTCTAAATTTAATAACATCAAAATTTTGCCCGACCTATTTGGCCTTTAACACATCTCTTTAGTGTTCAACCCTAACCAGCGATTTCCTAACAGCAATCCCATTAAGCATTAATGTCAAATGCATAAACTTTTTTTTTTTTTTTAATAGGCCCTAGCCACTGAAATCCCAGGAAACTAGGTGGCAGGACCTGCCAGAGCAAATTGTTGTGATACTGGATACACCCGGCTAGCCTCCACGTGGCAGGGTATGGGCGACGTCGGGCCCCACTAGGGGCCTGGCGGCCAATAAGCCGGATAAACAATGGGCACAACATATCAAACTGCACAGACACGACCCACACACTTTCAAGTCTCTGGCTTGACAGTGTACTGTCCTCGATACAGCGAAACACACGCGGAGATGGGAGAAATCCCAGGTGCCATCTGACACGAACATACCTTATACCTTATACTGCTGCTCCTTCCCACCTGGCTAAGGAGGCGCCTAGGGGTGAGCATGGAACTTAAATAGGGATTATTTGTCTTCGCGCATGCGCGTATAGGACCACGAGTCGGAGAACATTAACAGAATTCTCATGTAATTTAATTTCGACGGTTTCTGCAATTAATAATCTGGTATAATTACGTTGGCCACTAAGTACTTTGGCCCCGTTAAATAAAAAAGTATGCTTTTCGTTAACGGCGTGAAAGGCTAATTCTGACGCTGCTGAACGAGAAGCAGGAACTGAGGCTGCGTGTTGATTAACACGAAAATTCAGAGGAAACTGCGTAGAACCCTGATAAGACGAGTCGCAATCACCGCAAGAAATGTTGTATAGCTCCGGTTCATACTATCAGCAGTCTTTTATGTGCGACAATATCTAAAACCTTCCTGAAATCAAAGCATACATGTTATTAAAAATAACATTGCATCCAGTCCCTTTGTTACTGCATCACAGTATCCAATCAGATTGGCCCGACATGATTGCCTCTTACGAATCCATGCTGTAACTGCAGTATAATTCCATGTCTGTCAGTAGCGTAACTACCCTTTTTTCAGGCCCGGAGGCAAAGAACATGTTCGAGCCCCTACTTAATTAATGAAAATTGCAAAAGGAGGAGACAGCCAAAGACGCCGGAGGCAATTGCCTTGCCTGCCTATATGGTAGCTACGCCACTGATGTCTGTATAGATATTTCTGCATTACTTCTTTAGCGAGAAACTCCATTTTTTCCAGGAAGAGAAGTTAAACTAACAGGTGCAATTATTCATATCACCTTTTGATCCTTCTTTGTGAATTGGGGATACATTTGCACATCTCCAGTGGCATAGGGATCCCCCCATCCAAAGAAAGATGCTCTTATAATTACGGCTAAGGGTTTGCTTACCTCCTTTCTGTCTCCATTGATATAATTGTTTAGATCCCATCTATCCCAGGCGCCTTTTTTATGTCAAGCTTCGACGATTTCTTTTTCACTTTTCTCTCTTACTGATCACAATTAGTAATCATTTAGCTATGTGTTAGATAGCATTCAGGAAATATAGTCACATACTGAAGAGCAATATCCCAGTTTGTCTGAAACGTAAAATAATGGACCAATGTATACTCCCCACCATGACTTATGGAAGTGAAACTTGGGCACTCACCAAAAGAATGGAAGAGAAGCTGAGAACCACACAGCGAAGAATGGAACGAATCATATTGGGAATAAGACTGTTAGATAAGAAGAGAAACACATGGATTAGGCAACAAACTCAAGTAAAGGACATTCTTATCAAAACTAAAGAACTAAAATGGTCTTGGGCAGGACACATAGCTCGAAGACATGATGACAGATGGACTAAGAAAATAACAGAATGGTATCCAAGAGGAGCTAGAAGAAAACCTGGAAGACAAAGGCGGAGATGGATAGATGAAATTCATGAGTTTGTGGGTAGTAAATGGATGTCCAGTGCTCAAAACAGAAGCAACTGGAAAGTTGCTGGAGAGGCCTTCATCCTGCAGTGGATTGAAAATGGCTGATGATGATGATGATGATGATGTGTTAGATTTTGATGAACTTCTGAAATTGCTCTCCGTAAAGAGCTCCTCAAGCATGAATGTAGAAGCAAAATACTTATTCAGTTTGTCAGCAAACTGAGCAAGGTCATCACCAGTTAACCCATCGACATTAAGTGGACCAATGTTATTCACCCTTTCCTTTACTGTTAAGAAAAGCAGCAAAGATGTCTTTGATGCTTTCCTTTGCATTCTTTGTCAGAGACTTTTTGTAAGATGCCATAGCTTGGCTAACCTCCTTTGGACTTGATTATAGACTACTTTATATCAGGTGATATAGAAGCCTACCATAGGCTTCTGTACCGCCTGATAATTTTTATTCATCCCATTCATTTTTCTTCTCATTAGTTCATCTGACATCCATTTAAATCTAAGCGTTGAGCAGCATTTCTTAGTTGGTATTTAAAGCCAAGATGCTTCTGAGATCACTTCCATGAATGCTCCTCATTTAGAATTTGCGGTTTGTAACATCAGATAGTCTCACAGTATAGACTTTAAAAA